>NC_134404.1:46990494-47590494 GCF_038048845.1 Mixophyes fleayi
AAAACAGGCTTCCTCTAGCAAAGTTACAGACCCAAATAATGACATGCTGTTTCCGAAGTAACAAATCAATACCTCAGAAATGCATACATTTCCTATACAGAAATACAAAACATTATAATAAAATAAGTACATTTCTAATGCACAGTATCAAGAACCTGTACATTTGCAAACGATATAAATTGGCACACTGTGATAATAATTTAAATATATTATTGCAATAAGTTATTTATAAGTGATCCAGCCACACCTTATAAGGCTTATTGTAAGTTGGTTTCTCAAGATATCAGGGTCACATTGTTGGCATTTCATGTGCAGTAAATTGTTGTTTTCAATTAAATATTTTATTAACAGCAGAGATTCATCACATGGATATCTTGTAGTGATCAGGCAATTAAATCACTGACATAACTTCCATTCTGATTGCAAGTAATTAATTAGTTACTAGATGGATTGTTTCTGTTTGATTCTCAACCATTGTGATTTATATGAGCACAGTGTGATCATGAAGGTCAGACCATATTAAGAATCTGTTTTTAGAATGACATCTAAAAGTGTTGTATTATGTGTATCTTTAGAGATACATTACAATTAGAATTATTCCGGAGGACCTGCGAGGAGGCTGAGAGAACCTATGGAGTTGCCCCTCTGCTGTCCTCGTAGAGACTAGAGACAGCCTATCAGGTGGGTCCGCCTGGGTCACTGTAACGACCCCCCTTGGTCACTGGGTAACTGCACACAATGGCTGACAAGATTTATGCCACACATGCAGCTGTGTTTAGCCAGGGCTGTGGATATAAATAGACCTGGATTGATTTTAATCTCTTGGCATGTAATATAGCTTGATCAGGGGTTGGCATGGATGGTAGGCAGGGGGACATCTGAGCCTCAGGCCGCACCCATAGTGGCCTACCTTGGGCCGGGATACAGGGCTACCTACATCTTTTTACCTTTAAAATGTTCCCAATACGTTACAGAATCAAGTCTCCCACATCGATTATTGCAATTCCTTCCTTACTGGTCTTCACAAAATCAGACTCTAGCCCCTACAATCTATTTTGCACGCAGCGGCTAGATTGATTTTACTTGCAAACCATTCTCCCTCTGCTGAACCACTCTGTCAGTCGCTACATTGGTTGCCTGTTTTTCAACTAATCCAATATAAAATTCTTCTACTCACATACAAGGCCATCAACAAAATTGCACCGACATACATCTCCTCATTTGTCTCAAAATATCTCCCAACTTGACACCTCCGTTCTGCACAAGATCTGCGTCTCTCCTCCACTCTCATCACATCCTCCCAATATTCCTCAACCACCTTCTTAATCTCCCTCGGTTACCCTATTACCACCCTCTACACAACTAACACAAGACAACAACCCTCTGACCAACATTGCTGTGTGACTGATCATACAGCTCATTCAATACTTTATACCTTTGCATTCTAGCTGGAACAATGTACAATATGATGTAGCACATGCCCTTGTGTATCCATCTCCCATTGTCCCATAGATTGTAAGCTTGCGAGTAGGGCCCTTTTACCTCTCTGTCTGTATGTATTACCCAGTACTGTTTTACTAATGTTGGTTCCCAATTGTAAAGAATTACGGAATTGCAGGCGCTACATAAATAGATGTTGATGAATTCTTGTCCCCCGGGCTAAAATTTTCCAATGTCAACCCCTGAGCTTGACCATTTTCTGGATCTATGAGTGAGTCTAAGGTGGTAATTAAATATAAAAAAAAAATGGAACTTCAGTAGTTTCAAAAATACATTTCTCCATTTTAGTATACAAAGAATCTTCTCTGACCTTGGCCAACACTAATCACAGGTGGTAACGATATTCCTCCAAGGAAGAAAAGAATATCAATTTATCATCAAGACAAAAGGCTACAAATCGCCCTAAAAATGGTCTAAAGACATCAGTGACAAAATCTAGCACGCAAAGTATTATAGAGAGCAAAGGGCGTGATAAAGTATTCATAACGCCAGCTCTGGTGTTCTCAAGTCCTCTCAAATCTAGCTTAGTGAATATTTAAAATTTCCATATTTGCTCGAATAGGTCAGTTACAAGTTATAAACAATATTTATTTATAACCTTTATTTTATTCCGATCTCGGTAATCAATGCAAGGATAGAGAGCTCCATCCAACAACATGAGTAGCAAGAGAAGAGAAAAGGCAAATAAAGCCACATTAAGATTGTCCTTTATATCCTTCTACATTGCCTTGATCTCTGGTTTAGACAAAGCATAGGAGGCATGGTATCAGGTATCAGGTTGATAGGACAATCATTGTCTATGGAACGTAATATTTCAGCAAAGTTTTTACAAAATACATCAGCATATATTTAGAGTAACGTGATGATGTACTGTGTGGAACAACATAGATTGATTTAAACAATTTTGAAGACCATATTAACTTCATTTAATTATCTCACCCATCTGCCAACCAATCATGGATTATCCTTACACAACCAAGGAAGACCAACGACTGCCTGACAAGAAGCAGTATGAATCAAGAAATAATATAGTGTTTTTCAACAAAAGACTGCCTATGATAACTCATCTCAGGAGCTACAAAAGTAATTGCACAGTCTTTCAAAGGTCTGTTATCAAAAGCTAAAAATGGAATACTAAAAGTCTTAGCAAACATGTAGGACACTTTCAACTAAACCGCAGTCTTTAATTGCTAATATTTTTTAAAAAAATGAAACTCCTATTGGCGTTCAACTGGTGCATATATTCTGTTTATATGGAGAAGTCACCTGGCCATCTAGTTGTGTTTCTCCGGGTCCATTTGGAAGCTGGTGTTTACCAGTTTCTTAGGACAGACTATTTTTACCACAGTAGAGGTATGAAGCTAAATTTCAACTATATCACTATTCGTGCATGGATAATCTGCTATAGCTTATTTGCATGGGTACTTCTTATGAAATTGTGGTTTGTGGTGGATGAAGGTCAATGAGTGTAAGTAGGGAAAACTCGTTCCAGCTCATTAATTCTAAGGGGCAGATTTAATTCCCAGACGTGCATTATTACCATTACTACGGTATTTTAACACAGATTTTTTGTTCACAGATCGGTCTTGCGCAGCAAGACCAAACAATTAGCAGCAGAATTAAGACGTGATCAGGGATATTTTATAGTAAGATCCGTTCCTATACTGTCACTATGGGTCTGATTCATTAAGGAAGGTTAAGTAAAACATTAAGTAGTCTCCGGGACAAAACCATGTTACAATGCAAGGGGTGCGAATTAGTTTTCTATTTTGCACATAAGTTAAATACTGTCTGTTTTTTCATGTAGCACACAAATGTCAATTTTAAATTTCAGTGTACAAATAAGCTATCAAGTATTTGTGTGCTACATGAAAAAACAGTCAGTATTTCCTTATATTCCTTATATGCAAAATAATGAACTAATTTGGACCCCTTGCATTGTAACATAATTTCGTCCAGAAAACTTGAGTAAGAAAACTTACTCAATTTTTTGCTTAACTCTCCTCAATGAATCAGGCCCAATATTTTTTTCTGTGCATTTTCCTGGGACTTTATATCTCACATATGTATTATACGTATCCTGCAGTGTATTGTGTCTGTCAGTGCAAAGCGTACCTAGACCGGTAGCCAATAAGAGATGTTTCTTCAGATCCACTTGTAGTTGAATGCGGATGTGCGGATATCCTGATTTTTTTAAAAAACGCACATTACATTTGTTCTGTGTTCCTTAATGAATCAGTCCCATTGTGATGGGGGCATGGACACATAACTATGGGGGCATGACAAAACCCATGGGTGCCACCATAATGCCTTACTCCCTTCACTTCCCATTCAGTGCCGCGTACATTCACCATTGGGGCTTATCTTATAGATTTCTGGCCCGCAGGACAAAAAAACAGCACTGTCCCACCTAAATTAGGACAGTTGGTGGGTATGCATTTAGAAATTACCCATATCTTCCCTTAAACTGCCCTTGGCATTGCCCTTCTTAATAAAATGCTTAGCACATAGTAAATTTATCAAGCTGCAGGTTTTAAAAACATGGAGATGCCTATAGCAGCCAAACAGATTCTAGGGCCTGATTCATTAAGGATCTTAAATGAAGAGGTATCTTATTTCAGTCTCCTGGACAAAACCATGTTACAATGCAAGGGGTGCAAACTAGTTTTCTGTTTTGCACATAAGTTAAATACTGACTGTTTTTTCATGTAGCACACAAATTCTTGATAGCTTATTTGTACACTGAAATTTAAAGTTGATATTTATGTGCTACATGAAATACAGATAGTATTTAACTTATGTGCAAAACTAAAAACTAGTTTGCACCCCTTGCCTTGTAACATGGTTTTGTCCAGGAGACTGAAATAAAATACCTCTTCATTTAAGATCCTTAATGAATCAGGCCCCTAGTTCATACTTGCCAACTCTCCCGGAATGTCCGGGAGACTCCTGCATTTTGCGAGAGTCTCCCGGACTCCCGGGAGAGTGTGGCAATCTCCCAAATTCTGCCCACTTCATTAGGAAGTGCCCAGAATTAGGTGCCAAACGCCGCGATTCCAGGTGAATCGCAGTGTTTGGCCCCGCCCCCCGCTGTCAAATGACGCGTTTGCGTCATTACGTCACAGGGGGCGGGACCAAAAATTACGTGATTTTTGCCGTCCCGCCCCCTCATGCCCACCTCCACCGGCAGGCTCCCAGAAGAGAGCTGAGGAAAGTTGGTAAGTATGCCCTAATTATCATTTATGTAGTACATTCTACAAAATGACAGCTAGAATCTGATTGGTTTCTATAGGCAACATTACTTTTTCAAACCCGCAGCTTGATAAATTTACCCCTTAGTTTGTGTGGGTATGAAATTATCAACAAGCTGCAGTTATTATTTTTTTATTTTCTCATTTTTCTTTCTGGGTCATCGTTTCTGGATAAGAGATCCCATACCTAAAAATTATTAGTTTTCAATATTTTGCACTGAGAATACACTTTCAGTGGATGCAGAAAACTGTCACCCCAATCTGTGCATTTTTTAAATGTTTTCATGATTCTTAATGAATGTGAAAATACCATCAAAGTGTTAACATATACATTTATGGCCGTACAATTCATCTAATATGTTCAATGCAATTAGCTTCTGCTATTACAGAAATAGAACACAGTGCAGAGGAAAAGGTGGAATTAAATGAACTGTATAACGCAGCTTACTGAATCATCCGCATTATTACTGATTCAGTAAGCAGCAATATCTTATGTTCTTGCAAAAATACATTTCAAATTCATCACTTTTAACTAATGTAATTTTAATATTATGAGTATTGGAAATTACTCTTCAATCTGTCACACGCTGTGGAAGCAGCTATTTTGTGGAGTGAACCTATATCATATAGATAATGTGCAAAAACTATCCTTTCTCTTGCATCATTGTGGCACAGATCTCCCTTGCACGGTGCTCCTTCTCCATGCCCACATTCGAGTGTCTCACTATAGGTGCATTTGCCCAAATGATGATTGACTTTATTGGTGCTCCTGTTATGACCATTCCGGTGACATGTGGGTGTGCATTCAGGCACACGCTAGTGATGTCACCTGACTGGCAACGTCTTCTCTGGAACCTGAGTAACAGGTTCGCAAGGGTTTATTAGCTTTTGTGCCTTGTAGTAGTAGTACTACGTTATTGTCCCAGTTAGTTCCTGATTGTTTGCCTGTGAACTAGCTTATTACACTCATACGGAATCATTGTTGCCTTCTCCTATCTTGGCCTGTTTGTCATTCTTCTAACTCTTTAGTCTGTAGCATCAGCAGCCGTCTAGTTCGCTAGTGAAACTGGGGTTCCCATAAGACTCTACCTCCAAAGTTGGTCAACGCAAATCTCTGGTGACACAGTGGGTCTAAATGTTAATCTTAATTTAAAACCGGGACTAAATATTACAGATAATATCAGACATTGAGGAAGACAATTGACCATGCCACCTAACCACATGAGTTTCCCCTCTATGGTACTGTTGTCAGTGAATCTGATGTTGCAGAGTGAGTGCAGTACAGTCACATAGCACATGTCTACCGCAGGATAGACAGTGGCTGAGTGGTGTTTTCTTCTCACCAGTTTGTCTAATCAGTAAAGTATCCTAGCTAATAATGTCATCCGTTGCCTCTCCTCTGAGGTAATGTGAGGACCACCTGAGGGCATCATTTTTGGTAAGCAAATTGTTAGATTTTGTAGTGTTCAACTGATGGAGAAATTGCACAGTATTTAGTGAGCAGAATGTTTTCTCCATATAGGGGAGTAGAATTCAGGGGATAAGAGCCAGCAGACTAATCATCCACAGCCAAAAGGGATAAGAGCCTACACAAAGTGTCAAGAGCCAGGAGGGAGGTCATACAAAGTCAAAGGTCAAAACATAGGTAACAATCCAGTAGTCAGTAGCACAGCTTTAGAGAAGCTGGTTAACAGAGACAAAAGCAATAAATTGGTAACATGTGGTTCTCTGGAAGCTGCTTATAAAAGCCATGAAACAAGCGTTAGGTGCTAGCAAGCAACTAATTACTAGCAGCAAGACTGATGCAGCTCTACACAGATGAAAAGGAATAAGTGTACAATGGTTGTTGACTGAGCCTGTGGCTCACTGTGCAGAGGTGGCACTGCTCTAACTCAAAGCTCCTGGCTCAAGCCTTGGAGCACCAGATTCCTCCTGGGCATTGGTGGTGTAAGGAGGCATAAGAAGCCCAGTGTCTGTGGCAGAAAAGAGAATGTACTATTTTGACAAAATATTGGCTTTTCAACTGCAGCCCTTGTGTGCATAGAACAAGGCTTTGATGGCTTAGGAAAACACATGAGAAGGGCCTTGGAAAAGCCTTGGAAAAGGACTGAATTAATAGGGACCTTAACACAGGCATCTGCACACACTACAATTTGAAACTGTTCAGCTCATATCATGAGGAATGTGGCATAAAGTTATTTAGGATATTTCAAAATTGATTGTTGAAGTTTCTTGTAAATATGTAAAGCTTTACATGTAATAATGTGTATCTCATTTGTAATATATTATTGAGACCATGTTTATTCACATAGAAAGCATTGGTTAAAGGCGCTTTATTGGTTATTTTGTGGATATGTTGCTGTTGTATTTGGTACTATGTGATTTATATGTCATTTCATTGCATATTTTATGGCTTAAATGTCAATAAAAGTCAAAATAAAAATGAGATGTAACATACAAACTTCTGAGGTAGTTACTTGTGAAAACTATTTAGCAACATTTATATAAGAAAACATAAATATACACAAATACACAATAACAGGGTTTCAGTCTAATAGTTATAAGTAGGATAAGGTTCCCATTTGTCTGGACCAGATGTCATTGATTCCTGCACTATGAATACGTTTGTGTCCATTTAATAGGAATCAATAATATTGCAGGGTATAAATTTGATCTCAATGAAAAATAAGAAATGAGACACTGAATGAAGAGCTTACAATCGACAAAGAATGTACACATTAAATAATCCTCTGGACACTGGTAAACCGATGTTGTCCTATACTGTGAATGCAAATAAAAATTATGCTGCATTTTTTGTATTCTTCAAACAGTGAAATGTAGATTAATGAAGTACTATGACCGGCATGGAGAAATCAATTTAGCAAGTTCTTGAAAAATGTATCTTTCCTCAGTAAGTCTACTATAGCTATAGTATAGGGTAAAACAGACTGTGCTTTGTTATTGAAATGTTATTTTTAATCAACAATTAAAAATCTATAACCTTTGGTAACTCATGATCATGCACCCTAGTGACTTTGCTTTTGGGCACAATATTTTGGGGGGAGACTAGTTTCAATGTGTGCCCCCCTCCTGCCTGTCAATAACTTATCTCCTGTTATGAGCCGCCATGATACTTGAGATGCTCCCACCGATTCTTCGTCACGACTGCTGCCAAGTAGCTGGGACCCTGCTTCCTGTATCCGGGTGCCACATCTCTGTCTCTTCCTCCTGGCTGGTTGCAGGCAATGTAAATTGAAAAGGCCAATCTGCCAACGGTCAAACTAGAGCTGGCCGGTTATGTCTCAGCCAGGTCCCCAGACCGGCACCAGAAGCCTCAGATATGTTACTCACCGCAACCCCTGAATTGTCACCGGTAAGTATGCCCGATACGAATACGACTTTGATGCAAGGGGACATGAGGGAGGTGGACCGGGTAGAATTTAGACGTGCCCACTGGACGGACACTTCTTTAGCTGGCTTATGCATTGACACAGACTTGGTATACAATATTGAATTTTGAACATTTTAGACACTTCTATATGTTGGCCCTATCACTATTTGTTTATACTGAGTCATACAAACAGTATATGAGTTGGCATGTTTATGCACTTAGTTTATGCTGGTTTTTGATGGCACCAATATGATATAAGTCTATAGTGAGATTGATGTATATAAGCATAACTTCAAGAGCTTAATAATATTTTCATACCCTTTATAGGATCTATTCAGAATTTTTGTTTGTATCCTTATTCCTATTCCCTCTTGCGCCCATCCCATATACTCTATATCTGATCATATATTACAGGTCACAACTGCTACAGGAAAGATCCTGTGATTGGGATCTCCTCTTCCCTGGAACCACACGATATGTGGGATATTATTCATGCTACTCAGCTGGTGGCCAGTCCTGTAAATATCTCTCTCCTGGATCACAGTTCAATAAACCATAACAGTATTATGACTTAGGCACAGCGGTGAAAGTGGGGGTGTATATGGTGGTACGCCATACCGCCACTTCTCCTACTGCCTTCACTGTAAAAATATCAAATTAAATTCAATTACAATTCCATTAGATTTCCATACTGCCACTTCTAAATTTCCACTTCAACCACTGCTTAGGCATATGGCAATCGGGCCCCTACTTGAATAATAACACTCCCATTGTAACTTATTGATAAAGACACTCAGCTGGGTTTAAAGTGACCATAGTGGCCTTTTGATTTAAAGCATTTCAATTATTTAACATAACTATGAATATTTCAACTTAGCTCATGGTATTTTTAATAGATCCTCTCAACCCTGTATTTCTTTATATCATGGTATTATGTATAACCAGTATTCCCTGTCCCTCTATCATCATCATCATCATCTATTTATATAGCGCCACTGATTCCGCAGCACTGTGCAGAGAACTCCCTCACATCAGTGCCTGCCCCATTGGAGGTTGCAGTCTAGATTCCCTAACATACACACACACACACAGACACAGACTAAGATCAATTTAATAGCAGCCAATTAACCTACCAGTATGTTTTTGGAGTGTGGGAGGAAACCGGAGCACCCGGAGGTAACCAGCAAAGATACAAGCTCCACACATATAAGGCCATGTTTGGGAATCAAACTCATGACCCCAGTGCTATGAGGCAGAAGTGCTAACCACTGAGCCACCGTGCTCTATAAATCATGGTATTATGTAAAACATGTCCCCCATCACCTGTGTACTCCCACTGTCACCTAGATCACCATGGCAGCCACCTGTCTGTGTAGTACTACAATATTCCACTCAGACCAAACTATAGGTGACCACACAAAGGGGGAATTCAATTGGCGCGTTACGGGTAAAAGTAAGCAGGCTGCGCATTATTACCGTTACGGTAATAATGCGCTTAATTACCGTTACTATGGTAATAATGCACTTAATTACCGTTACTATGGTAATAATGCACTTAATTACCGTTACTATGGTAATAATGCACTTAATTACCGTTACTATGGTAATAATGCACTTAATTACCGTTACTATGGTAATAATGCACTTAATTACTGTTATTACGGTAGTTTCAACACCGGCTGTTTGCTCGCAGCTCAGGGGGCTACGAGCAAAAAGCCGGGTTAAAACTACCATAATAACGGTAATAGTTTTAACACCGCGCTAATTTGGGGGGAATTGAATTTTCCCCAAAGGCTGAAATAATCAGGTATGAACCATACATTCATAGCAGGTCACGCCTGCCACACTGGCTGTGATGAATTAATGGAGAACACATTTTCACATCCAAAGGATAATTCATATCCATAAGATGATATACAAATTATTGTTTTTAAACTTTCTTCTGCCATCAGGTAGAAAAATTAAATATTGTTTCTAACCTATATACTTGTGAGCTGGGAATATCAGCTGACATGAATCAATTCAGTCTGAAAAAAAAATAGAACACCCACCCCCTCCTCCCATCAGCATTTACTACAGTGATGGGCAACAGGCAGGCCGATGAGCCTTCACCTGGGCCCACAGCTCTAAGCCCCCAATTCTGATTTATTCTCTGCTTTACGTTATATTGCTCATTTCTGAATAGATCTATAATATCTATATGCATCCATTCTCTGTTCACCTGCCTAAAAACAGAGATGAGACAAATTAAATGTCAGTTGAAGGATATGAAAACAATGAGTGGAAAAATAGTAAAAAGGATATCTTTAAAAAAAACAAAAAAAAACGCCTGAAACCATTTTTCAAGTTATGGAGTTGTGCAACTTTGTTACAGCGATGTATTTTTTTTTTCATAGAAGACTTTTAAGTCACATCCAGGCTTAGTAAGTCATTAACAGCACTCTCCTTCCCTCTAGACCCTCCCCAGTCTAAACTGAATTCCTAGCTGTTACATAAATTAGGAACTGACTTCGTGGTTCGCATAAATTTAAATAATATCTATATTCAGTCAATTGCTTATACTGTATCTGGAGGGGGTTGTTCTTTCAAAGGATCCGTCTCCGGTACTGAAAATTGTCACTAAAGATTAATCTTTATCAGCTCCCAGTCATTAGAATTTGTTACATTCCTCACCTCAGTCCTTGTACATGTCAAAGTACCTGCATTTCAATTTTAGCTAGATGAAGCATAATTTTGCCCTAGATGTAAAAATATTCACTATAATCTGGTATTTCAGAAATAGAAATTAATTCTGTAAAACTTGTTGTTCAATCAAAAGTTTCTGTCACCTTCCCAAGTTTTGGTGTACTGTTGATTCCTCAAACTTTATGGTAAAACGTTTAAACTGGCCTTATACACATTTAAAACACAATAGTTGTTCTCATTTATGAGTTGCAGGTGTACATGGACTATGAAGATGACTAGTGATGTCAAAAAGTGACAAACATATGGGGCCTGATTAGTATTCGGTCGTAGGTCTGTGCTGTATACCATACACAGTTAGCATGTGCCGACACAGATGCTAGCGCAGAACATTTGTATGCAAGTAAAATAGGCCATAAAAACACATTGTATGTACAGTGCTCGTTAAGAAATTATTGGTTTATGTATTTAATGTAAAACAAAAATATAAAAAATAATTTATTTAAACCAACAATATTTTCATTAATGATTATACTGTTTGTTTTATAATATATGTCAGAGATAGGCCCCTCTGGCTACTCCCTGATTTAATATCTTACCATATATTCCAACAGTCATACAATATATCACCTCTATTTTGTCAGGAAACAGCTCCTGATCCCCTTTATCTGTCACAATCCGCCCTTTGCACACTCGTGACTTGGAAGCTTATTGTAAAGGAACACACAGGATTCCAGCCCAAAACTCAGACTCAGCTATTTCTCAAAGGCTACAGATTTACTGGTCCTTTTCCCAACACAGACACCAACTTCCACACCTCTCCGCAAACTGCCACCAGTTACGTATAAAGCCCGTAGCAAACCTATGACTTAATTATCTAATTGCGCACACTCGGTGCTCTGGTAGCTAAACAGTTTAACCCTTCACACTCTGGTATCTAAAGATTTAACCCAGCCAAGCAATCTCTCTCTTCTACACATGCAATGGATTAGTTTAGAGCAATAAGGACATAACTTTAACATGTCACATATATACCTCGCTAACCGCTCCTTCTCTGTATCCACGTCCATTTCTTCCTCCACCCCATCCCCTCTCCTTTTAGGAGTCCCTCAGGGCTCTGTTCTCGGCCCTCTACTCTTTTCGCTCTATACCTCCTCCCTTGCTGTTCTCATCTCCTCCTTCGGTCTTCAGTATCACCTTTATGCTGACGACATTCAACTTTACATCTCTTCTCCTGATCTTTCCTCCACCCTCCTCTCCCATGTGTCTGACTGCCTCTCTGCCAGCTCCTCCTGGATGTCCTCTCGCTTTCTCAAAATTAACATCTATAAAACTGAACTCATTGTCTTTCCTCCCCCTAGACTTCCCTCTCACCACGACCTCTCTATCATTGTTAACGACACCACCATATCTTCTGTCACCCAACTCCACTGCCTGGGCATCACCATTGACTCCTTTCTTTCTTTTGCCCCCACATTCAATCCCTTGCCCAAGCCTGTCGCTTACAACTACGCAACATTGCCCGCATCCGGCCCTTCCTCTCTCAGGATGCCACCAAAACTATCATCCACGCACTCATCTCCCGCCTCGATTATTGCAACCTCTTCCTTACCAGCCTTCCCCACTCCCATCTCGCCCCCCTCCGCTCTATACTCAATGCGGCTGCAAGACTCATCTTACTTTCATGCCGCTCCTCCTCTGCCTCCCCTCTCTGCCTTGCCTTACACTGGCTCCCCTTCCCCTACAGAATCCTTTTCAATCTCCTTACCATCACCTACAATGCTCTCTCTCAGTCTACTGCCCCCTAGATCTCTAACCTCCACTCCATTCACACTTCTGCCCGCTCCCTGCTTTCGGCCAATGACTGTCGCCTCTCCTCCCCTCTGATCACCTCTTCCCACTCCAGAATCCAAGACTTCTCCCATGCGACCTCCTTCACTGGAACGACCTCCCTCGCTCCATCCGTCTCCCTCCTAATCTGTGCTTCTTCAAACGGGCACTTAAAACTCACCTGCTCCTCAAAGCCTACCAATCATTCTCTTAACCTCATCTCCTCCATTCGTTCTCCCTTCTCTCCTCCCGGCCCCCCTTTTCTCTCCCCCATGCTTCAACTGGCTCCACTTTGTGCCTGATTTTTGTTTAACCTCCCTTAGGATGTAAGCTCGCATGAGCAAGGCCCTATTCCCTCCTGTCTCCATACCTGTTCTTCTGCTCCGTCTTTACTGCATTAGCCTGCCTGGAGTTTCTGAAGTATTGGTATTTTTTTTCTTCGGAAATCTTGGGGCACCTAACTAATAAAGGATAATAATAATAATAATAATAACTATTAAATTGTTAGATTTAATATACAAAAAATACAATGCTTATAAATAATAAAAAACAAATTAGATAAAGATATGACATACAAATAAAACATTGCAAACAACTATAAAAAAAAATCAGATGAAAGTACAGAGAATATAATAATCTGTATGTACAGAACGTATAATAATCTGTATGCCTGGGGCTAGGCAGAAAAGTTGGACAGTCCTTCAATTAAGATTGATCCCCAAGAAATTGACAATTTTCCCCTTCACAACACAGGTTTATTAAGCAAAATGAAATGGGTCGGCCTTCACAGGGGCAGTGTTGATGCTAATAGGGGGCAGTAGGCATGTCCCCTGGGTGTCACTATAGTTTGCTCACAAATATTCCAAAAGTTTTGACCTTTGGTAACTCTTCACAAATATATTCCAGAGACATAACTGCCCCTTCAATAAACCATTCATAATCCCCCACACATTTAAATACCAAACATGATGGAATTATAACAATAGGAGATCCCTTTCCCAAAGACATGTGATTATAGCTGTTCCCGGGTACCGCTAGTAAGTATAATTCACAACCCGGGTGTGATTTCTGCTCCTCAGTATGGAGTTGCGCACAGATTTTCCAAAATATGACCACAAATTCTCAATGGGATTAAGGTATGGGGAGTTTCCTGGCCATGGACCCAAAATTTTGAAGTTTTGATCCTGATCACTTTTGGCTTATGGCAAGGTGCTCCATCATGCTGAAAAAGGCATTGTTCGTCACCAAACTGTTATTGGATGGTTGGGAGAAGTTGCTTTTGGAGGATGTTTTGGTACCATTCTTTATTCATGGCTGTGTTTATAGGCAAAATTGTGAGTGAGCCCACTCCCTTGGCTGAGAAGCAACCTCACACATGAATGGTCTCAGGATGCTTTACTGTTGGCATGATACAAGACTAATGGTAGCACTCACCTTTCCTTCTTCGGACAAGTGTTTTTCCAGATACCCCAAACAATCTGAAAGGGGATTCAGAGAAAATTACTTTACCCCAGTCCTCAGCAGTCCAATCAATGTACCTTTTGCAGAACATCAGTCTGTCCCTGATGTTTTTTCTCGAGAGAAGTGGCTTCTTTGCTGGCCTTCTTGACACCAGGCCATCCTCCAAAAGTCTTCGCCTCACTGTGCATGCAGATGCACTCACACCTGCCTACTGCCATTCCTGAGCAAGCTCTGCCCTGGTGGTACCCCGATCCCGCAGCTGAATCAACTTTAGGAAATGCTCCTGGCGCTTGCTGGACGTTCTTGGGCACCCTGAAGCCTTCTTCACAACTATTGAACCCCTATTCTTGAAGTTCTTGATGATCCAATAAATTGTTGATTTAGGTGCAATCTTACTAGCAGTAATATCCCTGCCTGTGAAGCCCGTTTTGTGCAAAGCAATGATAAGTGCACGTGTTTCCTTGCTTGTAACCATGGTTAACAGAGAAATAACAATGATTTCAAGCACCACCCTTCTTTTAAAGCTTCCAGTCTGTTATTCCAACTCAATCAGCATGACAGAGTGATCTCCAGCCTTGTCCTCGTCAACACTCACCTGTGTTAACAAGAGAATCACTGACCTGATGTCAGCTGGTCCTTTTGTGGCAGGGCTGAAATGCAGTGGAAGTGTTGTTTTTGACTTTGAAATTAATTGCAATTCATTTGATCACTCTTCATGACATTCTGTAGTATATGCAAATTGGCATAATAAAAACTGAGGCAGCAGACTTTGTGAAAAATAATATTTGTGTCATTCTCAAAACTTTTGGCCATGACTGTACATCAGTTGTTCACACAATATTTGAGAGAGCCTTTAAAAAGACTAGGGCCTTTATTTAGTTAACACTGGATCCCATATTTGTCGCCTCTCCTGGAATGTCCAAGAGACTCCCTGACTAGTATGAGATTTCTGGATAAGGGTGAGACCTTCTGGACTCCCAAGAGACCAGACAATACTTTCCATACTATCCACCTGAAAGGACAACAACAACCTGGATTAATTAATGTCCATACTAATGAAAAGGGCTTAAATATTTTCTGGTTAGAAGTTATAACCAGTTCCTGACACAAATTCATGCTGTTCCATAATGTTACCGTAGGCCTCTTGGTAGACTCCTTAATGAATTTTCTTCTTTTCCTGTCAACAACTTTGGATAGTCATCCTGATCTTGGCCCTGTTGCGCCACGATTTCTATACTTATTGATGATACTCTTTACATGGTACATGTAATGCCTTTGAAATTATTTTATACCCCTCTCCTTACTGGTGCCTTAGAACAATGAGATCCCATTGATGTTTTTAAAGCTCATTGCGGACCATGGCATCCTACCATGAAGTAGGATGCCACCAAGAAAACAGCAAGGAACTCCTGCATGAACAGCTTTAACCCCAATTAAAGATAAGCAAATTTTTAATTGGGGTAAATCAGAATGACTTTCATTGCTGCCAGGTGTATGCTAATTAGCTTTGAAAATTATTTTGAATGTTATTGGTTAACTCTGAACACAACTACAGTCCCGCTATAAAGGGTATGTACACTTATGCAACCAGACTATTGTAGTTTTTTTTATTTTCACTTACTTCTCTTATTTGTTTTCAACTTGAATGTTGTTGGTTGCAGATTCATATTAAATGTAGAAAAGGGTCTGACAAGATTTATCTACATTTCAGGCTTTAGATCGCAAACACCTGTAGTTTTAATAAGGGTGTGTATACGTTTTATATGCACTGTAAGTGCAATAACCAGATTTGTGTTTTTTGATATAGTGGCAGAGAGTAGGCTATAGACTTCAGTTAGAGATTTATATCTAATCTAGTTCTCCTACACAAAGCAGGAGTCAGTTTTCTCTTCTATGTCTCGATTTTAAAGCTTAAGGCGTGTAATTAATTCTGAAAGGCTAAAATGCACTATCAAGCTGCTGCAGACTACATGATGTTAACAAGAAAAACACAGTAATCTGAAAAAAAATAAAAAAGAACAAGTAAATCTGTCTGCTGTAATGCCCTTGTAGAGATTATGGCTCAAGACGAGGGCTCTGCAATGTGATCTGTAATTAAACGTTCACAGCCTTCTCCTAGACTTGCTTGTTAAATGGTAATGAGAATTCTATTTACAATTACACTTTTACTACTTCTTCCTTGGGGAATTTAAAACAAAACTAATTTATTATCTGCAGTTTTCTTTTAGGATGTGTTTAGGAAAAGGGACTAAATAAAGTAAGATCATAATGTATTACTCTGATTTCATTGATTCTCAAACAGAATAATGGTCATTTCCGAAGGTGCAAACATTGTGGGGCGACGGCGAGAATGCTATTTTACGACATCACGTACCTATGCACTTACAGGGAAACAAATGGATTTGTAGGCACACAAAAAAAGGATTTATTTGTTTTAAATGGTTTAAAGTTGGTGGAAACAAGGTCATGCTCTGTACTTTCAATTGGAACTCTTTTGCACTTTAGACAGGAAGGTGTATTTGTAGGTAATAAGATTGAAAAGTGACACATAATAATGCTTATCACACGCCGGGCGATCGGACCATATACCCGATACCCAGCATACTTACCCGCTCCTGACGTCCATTCAGTCCTGGCTGGGCGCCGACATCTTTCCGGGGTCTGCGCATGCGCAGACCCGATCTGTCAATTTCACTGCTCCTCTCCATATTGGTTGGAGTTTTGGCTCCAAAGGTTAAAAGGCACCTCCTCCCTGTCCTCAGTGCCTGTTCTTCATGTTACCTTCCATGCAGTCCTGGCTCCTGTACTCCTCCACGTCTGTAGAGCTGACACTCTACAGCGCTTCTCCTCTGTTCCTGCGTAAACCTGCTGGAGACACACAACGCATCCTCACTGTTCCTGTGTAAACTGCTGACTACTGAACTCTATACCTGCCGCCATTCCAGTGGTACTCAATCATCCGCAGAGTTGACACTCTATGGCGCTTCTCCTCTGTTCCTGCATAAACCTGCTGGCTGCACGCCACTACACATCCTCACTGTTCCTGTGTAACATGCTGACTACTGAACCCTATACCTGCCGCCATTCCAGTGGTAATCAGTCGACTGCAGAGCTGACACTCTCCTCTTGTTTGCTGACTCTTTTGGCTTGTTTCCCTAATATTCCGCCTAGCTGCTTCCAGTAGGGGGCGCGACCTGCAAGGAGGTGCAGCTAAGTCCAAACCGCCGTGCGGCTGGTCCCTGGTGAATACCTCCTCCTTGTTAAACTCTGCGCCTTACTGGGAGTTGTATATAGACTCCGACCGAGTCCCATTCATTTACCATTCCTGCTGCAGATTTGTGACCACGCCACGTGACAATGCTCCTCACTTGAATGATTACCTTACATTACAAATGATTAAGACTAAGACTAGCAGGCTGTACATGAAATGTGTTTTTACTCCATATGCCTCTTTAACCAACACTGAAAAAGGTTGCAGGGAACATTGTGCCTAAGAGGTTGCCCTTGTGGAATGGGACCTCGAATCCACCTTGTAAGAGTCTCTGTGGATGGAGATTGTCCCTGACGTGGACCTTTAGGAAGTACGAAGAGAAGATCAACCTTCCAGAATTCCTTTGTTTCTGAGCGACATCAATTACTCTGATCAGGTCTAAGTATGTAGGCATTAGATGGGTCTGGGCAAAGGAATGGAAGTACAAATTCATGAATGATATGAAAGGTCTGATTCACAGATGCATGTAAATGCTGATACGTGCCGTATTTTGCACAAAATCACTCTGTACAATGCCCAGAAACAAACCATTTGCCAGAGAACGCAGCCACGTCCAACTCAACTTCGAGCGCAAAGGTCCCTTACTATAGGCTACGATTTCACGGACACGGGGAGGGTACTGGGCGTATGCACATAGTCAATGTACAGTAAGGGCGTGCCGAGCTCGAGCACAAGCAGTAGCGGCTGATTGAAACTTTGTGCATCTGAAAGGTACGTTTTTCTGTCGTATCACTAGTACCAACTACAGGTCTGGTGTAAGTCCCGACGGTCACATATGTATACTAGAACATGTGTTTGCAATTAGGAGCAACTGTAAAAATGTATTTTATGGGGGAAGGGAAGATACATTGTTTTTTGAATGTTTTTGCCTTACTTACTAGGGGACTGATTCATTAAGGATCTTAACTTAAGAAACTTCTTATTTCAGTCTCCTGGACAAAACCATGTTACAATGCAAGGGGTGCAAATTAGTATTCTGTTTTGCACATAAGTTAAATACTGAATGTTTTTTCATGTAGCACACAAATATCAACTTTAAATTTCAGTGTACAAATAAGCGCTCAAGTATTTGTGTGTTACATAAAAAAACAGTCAGTATTTAACTTATGTGCAAAACAGAAAACTAGTTTGCACCCCTTGCATTGTAACATGGTTTCGTCCAGGAGACTGAAATAAGATACCTCTTCATTTAAGATCCTTAATGAATCAGGCCCTAGGTTATTAACAGTTGACAATAAATGAATACTTTATTTCTGTGCGGTCTACTGGGACTTTATATTCCTTTATATTGTATTAAATATATAAAAAAATAGACGGAATGGATGTTATTTTATTGAACTAGACAGATACGTGTAGTTCACCTTCAAGATAACCCAGTCTGTCCTCTGTCATTTTGCTAATACTTGCAATGTTACATGTTCAGGATCCGCTGTTAGGAGAAGCTGATTCCAAACTTTCTTATTCATTCATAGACATAAATACACACACTCTCTCCACTGATATCTCCACTGGTACGCTTATCCGAAACCCCCAGAGATGAGTGTTCCCTTCCACCTCACCGCACACACCCAGCAGTTGTACACAAATGATATGTGACACTTCCAGACCATTTCTTTTAAATATTTAATACATCTCCTGGTTACTGAGGTAAATTTAACCATCCTCGCTCGCAATGAATGACATTTGTTTTATCCTTGTAAGATACCATTAACATTGCGAGTTACTTATTTATACTTTATTCCCTGCTCTATAAAACAATGTTAGTAAAAGGTACACAACACATACTTTCATTTTCTGGTACTGTACTCTGCTTCCCCATCACATTTGGGCCTTGTGGCTGCTTCGATAAAAAGAAAAATGAAAGAGTTAAAGGCAGCAAAAGAATCACCGTTGAATGTCAGACGCATGTATTTTACATACGGTTAATTAAAAAGAAAAACAATATGCAGTGTAAATATAACTGAACTTGTCCATTTATCTTTCGCAATTGTATATGACGAAAATGAGAGCTGTCTCTCAAAGTGATTCTTCCTGGCAAAATTAAAAAATAAAAAAGAGGGTGTAGTCCTTTTAAAATATATTTAGGGGATGAGTCACTAACATGGTGTAAAAGTGCAGTAACCAGCAGATAACAATCAGGCAATTACTTTCAGTGTAATGTTGACGTAGTCATAGAGACTATAGAATAGTTGGAGGAAAGCAGCAGTAAAAGACAAGTCAATAGACTACTAGTTTCTAAACAAGTAAATACTTTGCTCCTGCAAAGCTAGGCTAAGAGTGAAGGGTATACATGGTTACAATTAAGCTGATGACACTTGTATTTCTGATGTGTGCGGTGCTATCCCTGTAGTGAATTGCAGTATGGCATTGATTCATTACACCTTAGGGCTGAGTTTACTCTCAATAATGATATTCATAATTCCACTGACAATACTCCTTTCTTCGTTGTTTATGATACCCTTCCTAAAATCCTGGGTCCATTATTTGCTTATGGATTTCCCATGGCAGATTCCATTGTAACCGATTTTTTTAAGCACCAGGGGCCTGATTCATTAAGGATCTTAACTTGAGAAACTTCTTATTTCAGTCTCCTGGACAAAACCATGTTACAATGCAAGGGGTGCAAATTAGTATTCTGTTTTTCACATAAGTTAAATTCTGTCTGTTTTTTCATGTAGCACACAAATATCAACTTTAAAGTTTAGTGTACAAATAAGCTATTAAGTATTTGGGTGCTACATGAAAAAACAGTCAGTATTTAACTTATGTGCAAAACAGAATACTAATTTGCACCCCTTGCATTGTAACATGGTTTTGTCCAGGAGACTAAAATAAGTAGTTTCTCAAGTTAAGATCCTTAATGAATCAGGCCCCTTGTTTGAAGTCCTAAGAAAACAGCAGCTAGGCATGAAAGATGTGTTCCTTAACCAAAACTTGGAAATATTATCTGGATCTCTACTTGAAACAAAAGATAAAATGTACCTTTCTTGAAATTTTCTCCACAACTTAATTTCAAACATGACCTTGACATGAGCATCCGGTGGCCACCTGTAAGAGGTGGGATACTGTAACAAACCTGTCTTTATGATGTTGATATGACTGTGGTTCCAGGCTACTAACTGCAGGGGGGTCTGCAATCCCCACTAACAAAAATCAGTATCAGAGAAGTGATCCGCGAGTAATTACTGATCTTTTATTAAACGTTAATAATACAATAATATATAACTAATATGAGCTCATATATAAAAAAGCATAAAATTGCAAAACAAAACATATAAATGTATAAAAAAAATCACATTGCCTAAATTGCTAAATATGAGCTCTGCATATACTACTGTATAGTGTCAAACCTATATTTAGAGATTCCTATGGTCCAACCTGATCCTAATGTCCATACAGACTATTAGGGGGGTATTCAATTGTTAGCGAGATCCCCGGAAAAACAAGCGCTCGAAAAATATTACCGGTAGTACGGTAATATGCGCGTAAATACCGTTAATACGGTAGTTTACTCGCTGAATTTCATCTCGCAGCTCAGGGAGCTGCGAGATGAAATTCAGCAAGTAATTACCGTATTAACGCTAATATTTTTCGAGCGCTCGTTTTCCGGGGATCTCGCTAACAATTGAATACCCCCCTTATAGTTGTATAGCTGTGCCCATTGTTTATAAATCAACCACTTTGCATTTAATGGAAGAACTTAAAAATATATAAGGAACACTGTCCTTGGGAGAAACAATGCAAAAGCATAAACTAAGGGAATATGGTGATGGTAGTTATAGACAGTCCATCAGTGTGGACATGGTCTGTCTTTTTCACTAGCCAGGTAATACTAATATCATCTGTATATTTACTCTCCTCGATTAGTGATTTTTCTGTCTTTCTCTCGATACTAAGCTCTTGGGATCCTTGTTACATATCCCAGTGTGAGGTGGAATTTTAGTCCGTTTTTCCTTAGTAAAGCTGATAACAGTCCAGCTTGATCAGCTGAGCTCTCCTACAACGTGTTGCACCAGGCTTGATGGTGTGAAAGAAAAAGCCCAGATAGTCAATAGATTCTGCGGTTCCCAAGGGGCAGCTGGAGTGTGTTTAATATGGAGCTATAACACCCAAACGATGTTCCAATACTGTGTCCATGGGCGGTTGACTAGATTATAACCTCGTTTGACCAGGGCTATGTCACCCGGTTCAAATCCACTTGTACAGAGATGTTCCAAGCGTCTCTCTCTTCTAATCTCTCAGCTGACCCATGAAACTTATTTCGGCAATATTTAATAAAAGATCAATAATTACTCACGGATCTGTTTGTAGTTCCAGAGTGCTAGTGCAACCTTGTTCATTTTTAAACTTAGTGAGTTGAGCCTGGGGGACATGACCCATGGGTTTCCTGCTAGAAAGTCTCAGTAATAACTAGGGTTTCCAGTAGATTCTGCACTCCAAGTTAGTCGGTGCCACTTACTAGTGGTACAGTGGTTTAAATTCCTGACACAAGTCTATTCATTAAGCATAGTCTTCTTTAAGGATGCACATTGTTAAATTTATGCCAAACATTTCATATTATCCCAGAGTTAAAAATGTTGGTGCCTTGGGATAGATATGTAATCAGTGGAGAGGTATCTGAAGACATTTTGGGGTGTCTTTATGAATTTTCATTCTTTCAAAGAAAGGACAAAACTCTCAAAACTTCAGTGAATTAAAACATACTCATTTTTATATTTTTAACATAAACTTTAAAACAGCCTGAACAAGAAAACAGTTAATTTCCAAAACACCAATATATATGCATAGCTTGGTCTGTCTATGTTTCTAAATGGAGTTGTGTCCCAGTGATTTTT
This sequence comes from Mixophyes fleayi, assembly GCF_038048845.1. Lineage (NCBI taxonomy): Eukaryota > Metazoa > Chordata > Amphibia > Anura > Limnodynastidae > Mixophyes > Mixophyes fleayi. Next base: position 47,012,716 of record NC_134404.1, read on the forward strand.
GTGAAAAATTAGGTATTGGTTCATAATTTGATCAATACATTTAACCCCACAGTCCAACATCATGAATCCTCATTATTGCAAGTCCCTACACTCACATATATACTGCAGACATTACTGAAATGGAGTTTAAGTCATGTGTACTTACCTCAAATCTTTTTGTATACATATATGGGCATTTATATTGCTATGCAGCTGGTACCATGTATAATATAGGATATAGCAAGCGCGGGCTTATTTTTTCTCTAGCTTTCTTGAGAGTTTGATATTTGTTCGGAACATGGAGGGATCCTGTAGTTCAAGCCTAGAGAACCAATGCTTCTAATGGAAGTTTTTCAAGAGAGTGGATCCCCACTTCTACATTACTATATACAAATACATTAAGGGTCAATACAGAGAACTTTCATGGGAAATTTTTACCCCAAGGACTATCCACAGGACACGCGGTTACCCCCTAAGGTTAGAGGAGAGGAAATTTCACAACCAGCAAAGGAAGGGGTTCTTTACAGTAAGGGCAGTCAAGATATGGAATTCACTGCCAGGGAAGGTTGTGATGGCAGATTCAATAGATATGTTTAAGAAAGGGTTAGACAAATTTTTAGCGGAAAAGTGTAACCAGGGATACGACCATTAATTAAAATGAAGGATAGTAGTGGATATAGGGTAAAAATAGGACTGCAATATTGAGTCTGGGGGGATTTTCACAATTGAAACAGATTGGTGGTTGCTTATTCTGGATCAATTTCAAATATAAGTGAGGGATCGCACGAGATCAAAAATAGGTTGAACTTGATGGACTGGTGTCTTTTTTCAACCTCATCAACTATGTTACTATGTTACATTAACACATTTTGAGTTTATCAATATTTGTCTTTTGACCAAAATTGATAGTCATGTTGTAATTTGCCAGGCTCCTAGGTGAGAGCAAAATAAAAACAATCTGCTGCACTTAGTTAATTATATTATATATCAGCTAAGAAGGCTCTGTCAGTGGAGCTGTGAGCTCCCCACCTCTAGACACTACTATACACAGTGCCGGATTAACAATAGGGCTAAAGGGGCTATAGCCCAGGGGCCTCGGGCAGCTGGGGGGCCAACCGGCATTCATCAGGTCGGTGGCGTCCCCGCCCCCGGCTCCAACTGTCACCTGTTCAAGGAAAATGTCAGGCAGCTAAAAGCAAATGTTATGCTGTTAGTTGCCTGCTGTCACTGTAGAACTTACGCGGCTCGCTGTAATCTCCTTACTAAGGAGATCTCGTGAGAGTGAGACTATGAGGAGTCATAGTCTCACTATCACGAGATCTCCTCAGTAAGGAGATTACTGCGCGCCGTGTAATTGCTACAGGGAGTGGAACGGAAGGAGGTAAGTTCACAGGGGGGGGGGCCTCATGGCTGGGGGGGGCCCTCACAGTACCCTTAGCCCGGGGGCCTCCATTTCCTTAATCCGGCTCTGACTATACAGAGTGCTCTCTAATATAGGAGCTCTTCTTGGTGAATAGGGCACAGAGGGCACTTTAGTATACTAGAGACTGCATAAAACACAATATAAATGTTCATCAAACACCCCTGTCCACCCCCATCTTGACAGCTTCACTTTACAATCAACAACCAGTACATGCTCTCCTTTGCTTTCAAGGAAACATTATTTAATACAAACCTTTTCCATTTACAGCATATCTCTAACTTTAACTAATTTGAACATATTAATTCTGTCTCAGTGAAGAAGTTAATGGTACTGAAAGTTAATTTCACACAATACCCCACAATTGTTACTAAGCAACAGACCTCATTAATCACAGATTTATTAATAGAAAATTCATGCATGAGGGATTGTCAGTCGCTGTATAAAATGTTTTAACTTTATCCTTTTTCGCAAAATATTGGTCATTTTGTCCAAACAACATCATATGCAAGATCAGCCTTTAAGAGCACATAAGCAGTGTATATATATATATATATATATATATATATATATATATATATATATATATATATATATGTGTGTGTGTGTGTGTGTGTGTGTGTGTGTTGGCAAATATCTTCAACATCCCAACGCTGATTGCGATGAAACCAACACAAGGTGGTCCGGTTGGACCCTGGACAGGTTTTAAGGGGCTAAGGGTCCCTGTCGGACCTCCTTTTGGCATACACTGGGCAGAACTTTGACCCGGGGAGCCTGTTCTAAGCCTTCCACTGGATGGATTTAAACGAAAAACTTCAAAGACTGGTAACATTGGATCTTAGAAGACATACTAGGGGGTTCAGGTGCCGGTCGGTCTGCCCGTTGGTGTACGCTGGGCAGAACTTTGACTGGAGGAGCATGTTCTGGGCCTTCCACTGGATGGATTGGGTTTGTTTGTTCAGTTATGCATTCAGACACCCCTGCACTGATTGGAATGAAACCAACACGAAGTGGTTCAGTTGGATTCTGGCCAGGTTTTAGGGGAGATAGGGTCCTGGTCGGACCGCCTGTTGGTGTACATTGGGCAGAACTTTGACCCGGGAAGCCTGTTGAGGGTTTCCACAGGATGGATTTGAATGATATTTAATATAAAAACAAAAATGGCACTAGGCAGTGACTTCATGGGTGTGTAAAACTACTGACAATTAAAGTGACTAACTTTGATTACCTCGTTACAATGGCCCCGGTTAAAGGGTGGGATATAATGGACAGCAAGTGAACAGTCAGTTTTTTAAATGTATGTGTTGGAAGTAGGAAAAATGGGCAAGCACAAGGATCTGCGCGACTTTGACAAGGGCCAAATTGTGATGGCTTTATCACTGGGTCAGAGCATCTCCGGTATGCAGTGTTTAGTACCTACCAAAAGTGGTCCAAGGAAGGATAACTGGTCAACCAGCAACAGAGTCATGGATGCCCAAGGCTCAATGATATGCATAGGAAGCATAGGCTAGCCCGTCTGATCCAATCCCACAGTACAGCTAGCTGTAGTACAAATTACTGAAAAGTTAATACAGAGCCATTTTAGAACAGACAGCATGTAGGGAGGAGGTTAGCTGCCATGCTCTGCTCTGAAAATAAGGTTCAGGGTGAAAGAGGGACACAGAAAGCAATAGAATCATGTGATTATTATAAAGCAGTTATGTAGAGATCAGTCAGCTAAAATAGTTTGCTTATCAATTGGTGTTAATTTCAATCTTTCAGAGAGTTTAGACGGAGTAGTGGCTACTGGTTGCTATTAATGCTGGTTGCTAATATGTACTAGTATATAGACTGAGTTGGATATCATTCTGAACTAAGTATTATATTTAGTTTAGGAAAACAGCATGCTTTTGCTGTATGACTATTAGCAGCAGAGTCCAAAAAACAAATCGATTTCATTTCTTTTAAAATTTTAGGTTTTTCTAGTGAAAGTAATCTTGTGTGGGGCAGTGACATCTGAATTAATTTTGAAAACAAAATGGGTGTTTGCGTGTGAGTATCAATGCAGCTGCACACCCCACAAAAACGCTACATATTCTAAACTTTTTTCTATTTTTCAATATTTGTCAACTTTCAAAGGGTCATTCAGTGACATTTATATTAAAAAAGGGTGTTTGCATGTGAGGGGTTTTTCTGGGCATTTTCAACATTCCGTGACTGCATGTAAAACATTGCAGCAGCTACAAAAAAAAATGTAATCTGCCATGCTACCAACTCAAGCAAATCCATTAGATGAATTAAACAACAACAAAAATTTACTGTAAGATGCAAGAGATAAAATGTTGAAACGCTACACACACACTAAATTTGGAACATTAGACAGCATGCATCATGGAGAGTGAAGAGGCAGTAACAATCAGATGTCATTAAATGGACAGAGGCATCAGTAGATATTTAGACAGGTAGATACCCAATTGTAAAACGATATGTCATTTTCTGTATATAAATAAATGATGGTGCTGCTAGATGAAGGTGGCCTGCACCTATACCAAAAACTTCAAAGACTAGTATTACGCACTTATTGATGGGCAGTGAAAGCATTCATCAGTATCCAAGAGCAGAGCTTTCATAACCTTGCAGCTATATAAATAAATAAGGATGTTAATAGACGAAGGTGGCCTGCACCCATCTTACAAAACTTCAAAGACTATGGACACAATACATTTTGAATGTTATAGGGCATGCATCATAGACAGTAAAGCTACAGTAATAGGCAGAGTTAATTGGATGGACAGTGGTATGAATGGTTAGACATTTATAAAACTATATAGATGTCTCTCTAATCCCAACGACACAACACTAGTTACTTATAAACAGGCGAAGCAAACATTAGAAAATTTTCTACTGGCTCAGGCCCAGTCTAGAATAGATTACACAAATAAAATATACTATAGATGGGGCAACAGAGCTGGCAGACTATTGACAAATCTGTCAAAGCCCTTTAGACGAATAAAACACATAGTAGCAATTAAAACAGCGGACTCTCCGTATCCCCTCACTAAGTCTAGAGAAATAGCGGATGCTTTTTTTAAGTACTACCAGACACTTTATATGGCCACTCCACCTAAAAATTCTCTTCTAAATGGTCTACTACAAAAAGCTAATTTGCCCAAACCGTCCTCTGATCAACAGGATCTATTAAACACTGATATCTCTTCTCAAGAGATCTCAGATACAACCTCAGTCTTTGGCCAAAATTGGTGACAATTGAGATGCTGAGAAGGGATCATTAGAAAATACACTAAAAATCACTGGAAAAGAATGATAATGCAATAAATAGTAATATAGGAGCAAAAACAGCTAAAAAATTACATTATTATTTATCACTTTTCACAATTTTTTATGAAATCCAGATCTAAAAACCAAAACCTTTCTCAAATTTTTGGCAAAACCAGTTACAAATCTAAAACACGGAGGTCAGCACACATATCTACTACTAATATATCCTACAAAATAGAAGAAGCAGAAACTTTTTAGCATATTTACTTGAGTAAAATTTTTCAAAGAAAAAGGTGGTTTATAGAAGCTTCTTTCTTAGATGTGAGATAGCACAGCATTAATCACACGTGACAGAGTGCTGCTCGGGAAAGCCACAGCAAATAAGTCTTTGCCACTCTGTAATTGTGATGAATAGTTGTGCTCCAAAAGATATAATGAACAATTCCATCATCATAAATCACAAAACTTAGAAATATGGGATGAGACGGAAATACTTGGAGTCCATTTCATCACATGGGGTTTTTAGCATGTTTGAAGTGATTCCGTGTTTCAGATATGCTCCTAAAATGTCTATCCATCGATTCGGGGGGCAAAAAAATCCTCATAAAATCCAAGATATGGGTTTTTTTTAATAGAAAACTCCAGGTACAGTCATGGAGGACAACTGTCATATTTTCAACATTAAAAATTAGAAAGGAAAAAATGCCCATCTGAATGTAGCCTAAAGGTTGTTAGCAGGGCCGGATTAAGGCACATGCCCTGGGCACCCCCCCTCTCAGGAGGCCCCCCTGACATCTACCACTGGATACAGTTATTTGCCTCAAGCATTTTTAAATGTATGAATCTAACATGACATCACAGACTCCTTGGAGCCCTGGGTGAGCACTCCGAGGATACGTCAGTCAGCCCCACAATACAGTGCTACGATAAGAAGTGTATTCACTTCCTGTCTGAGCAACAAGGAGCGTGGAGCTACAGAACAGTGCGGAAGTCTCAAGAACTAAAGGTAAATAACATGTGACGAGTGGGGAAGGGCTGTAACTGTATCTATTTGGAGGGGATTGTAATAATAACTAGTGGGGGGGGGCTGTAATTGTATCTATATGGAGTGGTCTGTAATGATAACGATAGGGAGGGGACTGTAATGATTACTATAGGGAGGGGCTGTACTGAGAACTATAGATAGGGTCCAGCAATGAAAACTATAGGTAGGGGCTAGCAAAGAGTACTATAGGTTGGGGCCAGCAATGAGAACAATAGGGAGGGGACTGCAGTATGTGGGATTGAGAGGGGGCAGCAATGAAAGAGAGATGAGCAATTTAAATTTTTTGCAAATTTTAACACAATGCCCATAATGTTAGACCATAAAGCCCCCCCCCCCCCTGCCGTCTTATTATTTTCACTACTCCCATGATAAAAGTGTCCTTCTGAGACCAGAGTGGGGTACGAGGCATTGTATAATAAAGGAAACCCACCTGGAATACCCATTTTCCAGGAAGCTGTCGATGAACATAAAGCGTTAATGTGTCCGCTGTACTAGGGCAGTGCTAGGGACTACTATACAATGCAGACCACTCAAACCCTACTGGCTTTACTACACAGACTCCAGGTTTCTGGTGGTTTTACAACACAAACCCCAGTTTCCTGTGCTTCCATGCTTACTTTCTGCAGCATGCCGCTATGGCTGTGCTGGGAGCAAAATTGATCTAGTTTCCTGGTGTTATCCGGGAGATCAGAGAATAAAATCCTGGAGACTGAAAGATGAAGCCAGGTCTAATATGGGAGACTCACAAAAGATTTGGTAGACTTACGGCCCTTTCATTAATGGGACTCACTGCTGAGTCACCGTTCACCGTTTAATCCTATAAATGCTGCCTCTGCGACTATGTATACAAAAGTTTTTCTTTTCAATTTGAAACAAAAGAGAAAATGTTAATCAACCCTAAAAGAAATTGGGTGTTCTGGTTAATGCATTGCAAAATAAAATAAAAAAATCAGTACAAAATAGGTTGCACCACCAACGCACCCAAGCCATGCCATGATACACCCTACCACACCCTCATTTAGGCATGTTCATCCCTCAGTTCATTAAGCCATGGCACTTTTATTCAATGTGCCATGGCATATTCATAATGTCAGTTAGACTCCCAAATTAGAAGGAGATTTCCCCAGACTCCTGAGAGCAGACCATTCTCCCGGACATCGTTTACCTACCTCAAAGTAGGCAGTGACATGATGATAATTGTGTTCTCCAGTCCACACCACCTTGTGTTCTCAAGTCCAGACCACCTAAATAAGCACAGAGTGGCAGGGACATTATGACGCCAACTGCATCATTACACCCCTACCAATTGGTGTTTACAGAGGTGAGTGGGGCTTGATGACACAATTGCGCAGTCCACTTGATGATGCAAGTTGTGTCCTCAAAACCTCCCCACCTCTTTTCCATTATCTTTTCCTACCTCCCCATTCGGAAGCATGGTAGGAAAAATAGGTGTCTGTTAGGCTGGAAGAGCTGCTGAACGCAGAAAACAGCAACTGGTATTAGCGCCAGTGAACTAGGAGGTGCTGAATCTAACGTACGGGGACTCCCACAAGGAGGTATAGGCTTTGCTGAAAGAGGCACGCAGGTCGCAGTCCACCTAGACAGTTACCAGTGTGGTGAAGAAGGGTCAAGACGATCCGGGTCAAACCAGCGGAGACAGGTAGTACAACTGAGCGAAGTCAAACAAGCCGAGGTCAAGGGTCACAAGAAATCCAGAGAATAGTCAGCAAGCCAGGGTCAATAACCAGATAACGCAGGAACAGGAGAGGAGTCAATGGAAGCCGGGTCAAAACCAATCACAGAACAGGAACAAGGAATGCTGGAGAACACAGAGACCAAATGGAGACCTGATACTCCGGCACCCTACTGCTGCCAGAGTGAGGTTTAAATAGAGGCTGCCACCAACTAATAGGAGGAAAGACTGGGCGGACAGGTGAGCTACAGAAAGCGTCTCACTGCCTAAACAACGGGATGAAGGGGCGCACATGCGTCTGACAGAGGCAAGACGGCCGGGGACCCTGCGTGCCTGTTGCCTAGCAACAGGACGCCCCCGGCCGGATCCATCAGATGACCGTCCCTGCTTCGTGGAGGAACAGCGGGGGCGGCGCCTGACAGTGTCATCACTACTGCGACAAGTCTGGATACACCCTGGTCTTGCATCAACAAACTTTATTCAGTTGCATGTAAACACAAAATATTCCTGTTCAGTAAATATAGCACAATACTCTGCCTGTGTGTGGTCGACATTAGTCTTAGTTTTTCTTTAAAAAAAAAAAAGAGAGAGTGTAAGACTCTGTCACCAGTGGTAGTTTATACAGAGGCCTCCTCACAATCCTCTCTCTCAGACTCTGTGCGGATTATACATGCACCAACTATTCCTATTGATGGCAGACAGTGAGAATATAAGTGGTGGAATGATGGTTATGTATCCAGCCAATGACACCACTAAATACAATGATTGCAAACAAATACGCTCACCAAACATTAATAATGGAGAGCGAGGAACACTCGTATTACAAGGTAGAAAGCTCGACTTTTACACTTAGCAGAGCATGAAAACATGTCATACAAACACAATTAAACAGTATGCCTGAAAACGTCACTCAGCTGGAAATGCAGGTTAGAGAAGGCAACATGTGAATACAATGGTAAATGTAAGAATTATATTGAACATTCTATTAATAACAAACAGTCATAGTAGGTGTTTTTAGAACAGGGCTATATGTAGAATTAATTCTGCCCCAGGCATTGTTAGTGAATAAGTCCTAAATGGCAGAGGTTGTCTACGTCATTGTCCTAATAAGGGGAACGGCAAAGGAGCCTGCACCCCCCTCCACTGCCCTGCGCTTGGATAAGCTGCTCCTCCTCACTCTCTCAATGTTATTACCCCAAAAACTTCAACTTCATCTACATCACTCACATAATGCACCATTATCTTCTATAATTCTCCTACTCACTTCCCCCCACTCTCCAGATTCCTCCTTTCCAGCAATATATTTCTATCTCTCCAATCATTATTTTCCCTAACTACTTTCCTCCTCCACACACGAACTGGTTCTGCTCCCTACACCCACTTCACTTACAGACCTACATAAGCAGGAACAAGGCACACAACTAGTAATCATACTCCTCTCAAATGGCACCACATATCATCATCATCATTTATATAGCGCCACTAATTTCACAGCGCTGTACAGAGAACTCACTCACATCAGTCCCTGCCCCATTGGGGCTTACAGTCTAAATTCCTTACTATAGACACACACACACACACAGACAGAGAGAGAGAGACTAGGGTCAATTTGATAGCAGCCAATTAACCTACTAGTATGTTTTTGGAGTGTGGGAAGAAACCAGAGCACCCAGAGGAAACCCATGCAAACACAGGGAGAACATACAAACTCCACACAGATAAGGCCATGGTTGGGAATCGAACTCATGACCCCAGTGCTGTGAGGCAGAAGTGCTAACCACTGAGCCACCGTGCTGTTTCATTACTATAAAATCCCTACATTGGCTCTCCATATCCAGAATCCAATCCAACCACCCTCGCCTACAAAGTCTTCAACAACACCACCCATTCATCTCAAAATACTCTCCCTCACGCATTCTTAGGTCAGCATCTGACCTGAGCCCTACCTCTGCTCTGATACCTACTGCCTACAACACTTCTTACATGCCATTACCCACCTATACTACTCACACTGGTATACCACCAATGTTCCCAATCTCCACTCACAGTCACACTCACTCGTCTCACCTCCGCTCTTTTCCATGAGATTGTATGCTCAGTATCAGGACCTGACCCTTTGTTTCTATGTCTGCACAAGAATAATAATAAAAACAATCATCGCAGTTACATATATGAATAAGGCAAAAACTAAAATACATATTATAAGCTTCCTAGTGTCTTTACAGTACATAATGTCCACCTGTTTACATAGGCGGTTTGAGCAAATTTTCGTGCTATAGTACATTATGTGGGATTTGTGTTTGAATAGCCTACAGTGTTTTTGAAGCTTGGAATGACAACCTCTATTGGAATATGCGATCTTATGAAATGGTAGCTTCCCTTTTATTAATACTATCCATTGGGAACTAAATGGTTTAGATGGAGGCTTTCAGTGTCTGGCTAGTTTAGAATTGCATAGAACAAAGAACATCACTGGATTGTCAATCAAACCAAGAATGGAATGGAATGCAAGAATGGAACCTCCGTAAGGCTGGGTACACACTACAGTGTTTCCAGACGATTATCGGCCCAATCAGACGGACATTGTGACTAGATGGACAATGTGCAAAATATCTCTCCAATATGTTTGGATTTGGACACCATCGCAGACATGAATTTATAAATGTGCAAGTCTCTTTACAACAATGTTCATATGTTCAGCTATCTAAGCACTTCAGTTGAAATAAATGTTTTAATATGTAATAAACTTTGTGAACAAATTTGAGTTGTGTTACTTGATGTCTTGCTCTAATGACTAATGTCTTAAGTAGCTCAAGAAGCTTTTCCCATTCATCATCACTTAAGGGACCCGGTTAACCATGCACATTTACTTAGTGAGTTGTATAGCGCACATGTGAAGTCTAATCCTCAGGGGGCTGCCACATGTACTGACAGTGTGTCCCTGTGCCATCACAGCCAGTGTGTCGTGATTTATTTTGACAGATTACTATGAAGCTTCCGGACAGCAACCCTAGTAGTAGTGAACAGTGGAGAGCGGATACACACTACACATATTAGAATAATAAATAATTCTCACCGGATTCTGAAATGAACAGTAGATGGTGTAGTCAGCTACACAAACTGATCATTTTTATTTGTATGATGTGTTTAATCCTGGGTATGTTTATCAACATTGGAGGTCTACCACCAGGGGACCAACCCTTGCAAATACTTTTTTGACTATACAATGACCAGAATTTGTTAGTGACACAAAACACAAAAATAAAAATGCAATTGAAAGCATTTAGAGAGCAAGGAGGTGTATTATATATTGGGCCTGATTCATGTCCAGGCGTAATTCCATCTTCATGATGTATCTTGTGTGAAATAGCTATGCCATACTTGCCTACTTTTAGAGGCAGATGTCCGGGAGGGGGTCCGTTGAGGGGGCGTGGCCATGGGTGTTCCGCTGTTAGGCCCCGTCCCCAATCTTAGTCCATTTAGCCAATCGCCGCAGGGGGCGGGGCCACGATGCCGCATTTAGCCCCGCCCCCCACTATCTTCAACAGCGGCGATTCCTGTAGAGTGAGCAGGGAAGCTCTTAGTCTCATGAGATTAATAAATCTCGTGAGACTTAGAGCTCCACGGCTTGCTCTGCAGGCTGTGACCTGTCCGGGACGGAGCACAGATCCTCCTGCTGACCAACTGGATTAAGGCTCGGGCGGCCCGGGCACTTAAGTCAGGGGGGCTCCTATGATGCAATTTGGCTATTAGACAAATTTTTGACAAATACAAAGGCAATACAGTGTGCACTACTGTTAGGTGCACACAGTTCTGCCTTAGCAAGCAGTACAGTGTGAAGCAGGACATATCTCCCAACTGTCCTTGTAGTCAGACCAAATCCTGACTAAGTGGGACAGTCACCCATCAAATTCAGAACAGTTGGCAGACTGTCCTGGTCTCTCCTACCTGTCTTGTCATGGTCACCACTTGTGGCTGCTGGTGTCTTTAGATCAGTTGCTGCTTGTCTGGATCCTGGAATGTTGGATGCCCTATTTGGAGAAAAAAATGAGCAGATGAAATTTAGCCCTGGTGTTAAATCAATATAGCATCCATGTTTTAAAATTAGGCCTCACTGCAGCCACAACATTAAAGTACTAGTATTCACATTTGATAAATACATCTATTTCCCTCCAACTAGCCCTGACATTAAATAGTATTCCCATTTAATAAATAAAACTATTTCCCTCTCTCCAAAGCACCCCAGCATTAAATTAAAAATCCAATCACTCCATCTGAAATTGATAGGCCCCACTATTAAATTGCCCCCATCTTCACCCCACAAATAGAATAGCACCCAATAATTAGCCCCCACCTGCAATTCCCTATTAGATTAACAGCCTACCTCCCACATTATATTAAGAGCTACCCATACACACATTATGGTCATACACCGGCCCACACACACATACTATAGTTATACTGTTACACACATACACACTATAATCATAACCTGTCACACACACACACATACTATAGTTATACTGTTACACACATACACACTATAATCATAAAGGTCATTCTTTGGATATTTTTTCTGGGGGTTATTTTTTGGGTAATTTGTATTCATTGTCATTCAGAGCTTGATTTATATATTTTTTAACTTTGTCGATCCCATTTTTATTGGCGCCTGTCAGTAAATTCTGTGTTATTTTTTGTTACACTATAATCATACCCTGTCACACAAATAAATAGATACCCTGTCACACAAATAAATAGATACCCTGTCACACAAATAAATAGATACCCTCTCACACAAATAAATAGATACCCTGTCACACAAATAAATAGATCCCCAGTCACACATATAGATCCCCTGTCACACATATAGCTCCCCTGTCACACATATAGATCCCCAGTCACACATATAGATCCCCTGTCCACATATAGCTCCCCTGTCACACATATAGCTCCCCTGTCACACATATAGCTCCCCTGTCACACATATAGATCCCCTGTCACACATATAGCTCCCCTGTCCACATATAGCTCCCCTGTCCACATATAGCTCCCCTGTCACACATATAGCTCCCCTGTCACACATATAGATCCCCTGTCACACATATAGCTCCCCTGTCCACATATAGCTCCCCTGTCCACATATAGCTCCCCTGTCACACATATAGCTCCCCTGTCACACATATAGCTCCCCTGTCACACATATAGCTCCCCTGTCACACATATAGCTTCCCTGTCACACATATAGCTCCCCTGTCCACATATAGCTCCCCTGTCACACATATAGCTCCCCTGTCACACATATAGCTTCCCTGTCACACATATAGATCCCCTGTCACACATATAGCTCCCCTGTCACACATATAGCTCCCCTGTCACACATATAGATCCCCTGTCACACATATAGCTCCCCTGTCACACATATAGCTCCCCTGTCACACATATAGATCCCCTGTCACACATATAGCTCCCCTGTCACACATATAGCTCCACTGTCACACATATAGCTCCCCTGTCACACATATAGATCCCCTGTCACACATATAGATCCCCTGTCACACATATAGCTCCCCTGTCCACATATAGCTCCCCTGTCACACATATAGGTTCCCTGTCCACATATAGCTTCCCTGTCACACATATAGCTCCCCTGTCACACATATAGCTCCCCTGTCACACATATAGCTCCCCTGTCCACATATAGCTCCCCTGTCACACATATAGCTCCCCTGTCACACATATAGCTCCCCTGTCACACATATAGCTTCCCTGTCCACATATAGCTCCCCTGTCACACATATAGCTTCCCTGTCCACATATAGCTCCCCTGTCACACAAACTACCCCCTCCCTCTTACCTTGTGCGCTCCGCAGCGCGCTGTACAGTCTCTCCTAACACATGGGACGGCACCTATCACATGGTGCTCGTCCCACCATGGCATTTGCCAGAAGTGCCAGATGGCCAGTCCGGCCCTGGGTGTAATTCCTGATAATTTAATAAAAGCAAAATTAGATTCAGATCTGTTGAATGAGGGCCACAACATATGGATAACATAAGTGTCATGCTCATCAGACCATTAGGTAATCACATGCTTTCTATGGATGAGGATATTGTCAATCTGAAGGACACACCTCTAAAGTCCCCCAACCCCACCAGGAAACAAATGCTGACATATAGGGGTAAATGTATCAAGCTGGGAGTTTACCGGCGGGTTTGAAAAGTGGAGATGTTGCCTATAGCAACCAATCAGATTCTAGCTATCATTTTGTAGAATTTACTAAATAAATGATAGCTAGAATCTGATTGGTTTTTCAAACCCACCGAAAAACTCTCAGCTTGATACATTTACCCCATGGAGCGTAGATGACCACTCAGTACCATTAAATAAGAATTAGCATTGATTGTTACTTCTAAGAAAATGACTGCACCAAAACTGTGCCAGTAAAATGTGCCCCAAATCGTACAGATCCACCGGCACCCTTCAGTATTGGAAACATGTACTCAGGGCTTCAGAGTCCTGTCGTTTGGTGCCACACATGCCCTTGTCCATTTATCAGTAATGTAGCTCATTATACCCTCATGCCTGATGTTACAGAGTGACCTGGCCAGCTTGGCACTACTTACCACTTTTGCAGGGGAACCCAGTGCTTGCTGTCCCTTATATCACCGCTGCTGGTTACTCATTTTGGGGGTGTCATGCTGTTTATTTTTAAAACAGTAAGAGACATGCTGATCTGTCATCATCATCTTCAGCACATATCTTTACACCGGCCTTTAGGGACCCACATAGGATAAACCTCCTAAGAGTCTAACTAGCCTCCAGCTCCAGTGGGGGGTACTTCACTTAGACACACACCACTATTGAACTGTACTGTACTAAACATACACGTGCATACCCACAATCCACCTCTTCAGGTGTAAGGGGACGCAAGAGCAAATTAGCAGTGTGGAAAACCAACTCTAAATCCGGCACCCAAAACTTCCAACTAGTTTATCTGTTTGGAACCATATCCTTGTATGGAGTCAATATGATAGAGCCACTACTGGGTTCAGGGTACTGAGGAGAGAAGCACATGCCCAGCATGTAGAGGAGAGAGAGCTCAATCCAAAAGATGTGCCACAGGATGATGACATCACGTCTCGTTTAGTTGAGAAGACATGAAGAGCTGAACCAACCCACCTTGAGGGCTTTCCTGTAAATATTCAAGTTGGTTGTATTGAACTGAGAATTGTTGCAATTTTTAATATATGCTTGTAAATGGTTGAATGTACTCTGGTAGAGTTGAAGCTTATCTATGACCAAAAGCAGATACAGACATTGTCAGCAAAAAGTTGTCTAAGTGTTTTATTCCAAAGTTAGGGAGACCTTTGATCATCAACTCAGAATGAGGTACTTGCTGTACTGGCCTCTTTACTGATTTTCCATTCACAGGTCCAACATGTATTGCTGAAAGGTCCATATCAGGTACTTATAACCACATGCAGCTGATAAGCAAAGGCCCATCCTAGTCCCAGCTGCCAATTTGAACACTAGGGGATTGACATCTACTTAAGGTTGTACACTTTTGATGTGGGCACAATTCACATGGGAAAACAATAAACTCCCCATCCTACCTCTACCTACGCTACCCTGAGTCAAGAAGCATAAAGAGGATTTGCAAATCATCAATATGATTTACAACTACAATCAAATTGTAAGCCATTGTTCCTTCCTGGTGGGTATAGCCTTTTATTACTATTGTCTTCTTCCAACACCTATATGGCTGCCCTGCAGAACAGAATGACATTAGACTTTATGCTGGCCAGTAAGGAAAGAGTGTGGCCTATATGGAAAGGAATACTGTCTATATTCCTGACTGGTATTTGATAATGCAAAATACATTAAAACATAAGTAGACAAAATGCATCAAGGTGAATCATGGAGTTTGTTTTGTTAGTTAGGAGCTCTCGGGGAATCATTTTTATGTCTGTTTTCTCGTGTATATGAAATGCTTTCTAATATGTGTATTAAAAAAACTAAAGATTCTGTACCACTTAATTTTATGCACAGAAAGCATATTGAAACTATGTACATTGATTTAAAGAATATGGCTGGGAAGTGCCATATTTGTAGCTGGCTCCGTGCATATTAGTATTAATGATGAAATTGAGCTGGAAAAGGCTCAAAACATTGGAATGTGGAAAAAGATGCCATTGCTACTTGTGTCTGCAAGAAATGATGAGGATGCATAAGGGATAATGATTCATTTATGTGTAGTGAATAGAGGACAGGTCTATTATGTTTAACAGTGAAGATAAGTTCAACTCCTGATAAAACTTGAATAGTTAACAAGGAGAAGGGAATATGTATGGATAAGACTGTTTTTTCAGCTAAATGTTATTGTGTACTGTGCAAGTACCAAATGTTCATGTTTTTATTCTTTAATTGTTTCAAGAAATAATTAAGAGGTTTCAGTAATCCGAAGCCATCCAAATGGACAGCCTTTGCTTCAACCTGGCGCATTTCATGCGAGTAAGAACATTTGTATGTGCAGAAATACCAATATAATAAAGAATGCAAACACTCAAATGGAATACATGTAATAAAAATGTTCTCTCAGTTCCATAATTATCTTAAGACATAAATTAAGTTGGAACAAGCAGTGGCATAGGAGAAACATTAATTAATAAAGAGGGGTGAAATGAAAGTACTAGTGATGTGACTTTTTACTAGAGATGGGCGGGTCCGGTTCCCCGAGAACCGAACCCATCCGAACTTTGGGTAGTCCTGCCCGCTCCGAATCCAAATCGAGGCTGAACGTCATTGTGACGTCGTCGGATCTCGGGGCTCGGTTCTCGCGATACTTCAAGATTATAAATACACGCCTCCACAGCAATCCATTGCCATTTGACAGAGGGAGAGAGCAGGGTGTAGTCACAGGCTGATTAGAGCAGGGAAAGAGAATCCGGTATTCTTATTCCAAATGTTGTAACAAAAATCGCTAGAGAAGAAAGGAGGATAGAGGTTTTTTTTCTTTTCAATATTTTGCACTCCCCAGTGCTTTTGGGGTCCCCCCCCCTAATTGTGCATAAATATTTCTGGCTGTAAAAATTACTATCTGTCAGCAGTATCTACCAACTAATTTTTAGCACTCCCCAGTGCTTTTGGGGTGTCCCCCATAATTGTGCATAAATATTTCCTGCTGTCAAAATTACTATCTGTCACCGGTATCTACCAAATAATTTTTAGCACTACCCAGTGCTTTTGGGGTGTCCCCCATAATTGTGCATAAATATTTCTGGCTGTCATAATTACTATCTGTCAGCAGTATCTACCAAATAATTTTTAGCACTCCCCAGTGCTTTTGAGGTGTCCCCCATAATTGTGCATAAATATTTCTGGCTGTCATAATTACTATCTGTCAGCAGTATCTACCAAATAATTTTTAGCCCTCCCCAGTGCTTATGGGGTGTCCCCCATAATTGTGCATAAATATTTCCTGCTGTCAAAATTACTATCTGTCAGCAGTATCTACCAACTAATTTTTAGCACTCCCCAGTACTTTTGGGGTGTCCCCCCTAATTGTGCATAAATATTTCTGGCTGTCAAAATTACTATCTGTCAGCAGTATCTACCAACTAATTTTTAGCACTCCCCAGTGCTTTTGGAGTGTCCCCCCTAATTGTGCATAAATATTTCTGGCTGTCAAAATTACTATCTGTCAGCAGTATCTACCAAATAATTTTTAGCACTCCCCAGTGCTTTTGGGGTGTCCCGCCTAATTGTGCATAAATATTTCTGGCTGTCAAAATTACTATCTGTCAGCTGTATCTACCAACTAATTTTTAGCACTCCCCAGTGCTTTTGCCCCCCCCCCCCTAATTGTGCATAAATATTTCTGGCTGTAAAAATTACTATCTGTCAGCAGTATCTACCAAATAATTTTTAGCACTCCCCAGTGCTTTTGGGGTGTCCGCCCTAATTGTGCATAAATATTTCTGGCTGTCAAAATTACTATCTGTCAGCAGTATCTACCAACTAATTTTTAGCACTCCCCAGTGCTTTTGGGGTGTCCCCCCTAATTGTGCATAAATATTTCTGGCTGTCATAATTATTATCTGTCAGCAGTATCTACCAAATAATTTTTAGCACTCCCCAGTGCTTTTGGGGTGTCCCCCATAATTGTGCATAAATATTTCCTGCTGTCAAAATTACTATCTGTCAGCAGTATCTAACAAATAATTTTTAGCACTCCCCAGTGCTTTTGGGGTGTCCCCCATAATTGTGCATAAATATTTCTGGCTGTCAAAATTACTATCTGTCAGCAGTATCCACCAACTAATTTTTAGCACTCCCCAGTACTTTTGGGGTGTCCCCCCTAATTGTGCATAAATATTTCTGGCTGTCAAAATTACTATCTGTCAGCAGTATCTACCAAATAATTTTTAGCACTCCCCAGTGCTTTTGGGGTGTCCCCCATAATTGTGCATAAATATTTCCTGCTGTCAAAATTACTATCTGTCAGCAGTATCTAACAAATAATTTTTAGCACTCCCCAGTGCTTTTGGGGTGTCCCCCATAATTGTGCATAAATATTTCTGGCTGTCAAAATTACTATCTGTCAGCAGTATCCACCAACTAATTTTTAGCACTCCCCAGTACTTTTGGGGTGTCCCCCCTAATTGTGCATAAATATTTCTGGCTGTCAAAATTACTATCTGTCAGCAGTATCTACCAAATAATTTTTAGCACTCCCCAGTGCTTTTGGGGTGTCCCGCCTAATTGTGCATAAATATTTCTGGCTGTCAAAATTACTATCTGTCAGCAGTATCTACCAACTAATTTTTAGCACTCCCCAGTGCTTTTGCCACCCCCACCCCCCCTAATTGTGCATAAATATTTCTGGGTGTAAAAATTACTATCTGTCAGCAGTATCTACCAAATAATTTTTAGCACTCCCCAGTGCTTTTGGGGTGTCCCCCCTAATTGTGCATAAATATTTCTGGCTGTCAAAATTACTATCTGTCAGCAGTATCTACCAACTAATTTTTAGCACTCCTCAGTGCTTTTGGGGTGTCCCCCTTAATTGAGCATAAATATTTCTGGCTGTCAAAATTACTATCTGTCAGCAGTATCTTACTAAATAATTTTTAGCACTACAAGTGCTTTGGGCTGAGAATGGATTCAAAGCAGTCCACATATGAGCAGAATGAGCAACCAGGTGCTGTCACCAGTCCTGATGTTAGTGTTCCCAGTACGTCATCTGGGCAAGGCGATGTCAAACTACAGAGTGTTTCGAAATTAGTCCAAAAAACAAAAACAAAATTTTTTTTTACTGTGTTGAAGCGAAAAAGAAGTGTTACTGAGCAAAATTTAAGTGCCAATAAAAAAAAAATTGCCAACATGCTATTCTACACACGCAGTGGCAAAGAGAGAATGAGGCCTTCACCTTTGGCAATTAGTGGCAGATCCCAAAAAGTAACCGAGCCTACAATTGGTGCACAACTACTGTTACGCGTCAAAGCCAAGCTGCAAGATAACAGTAAGGCATTACTGGATAATGTTTGCTCTGATTCACAAATTACACCAATCCCTGTTGAGAGTCCATCCAACAGTGGGATGTCTAATCATGAGCATTCTGCGGATGTGTGCCTTAATAGCCCGAGAGTAGCCGGTGATACACAAATTGAGGATGCCACTTTGCAGACGCGGGCTGGGAGAGGCGTGGCCGGGGGGCACACAGGCGGCCGCATCTCATGAAAAGGGATGCGGTCGCGTCATGTGATGCGGCCGCCTGTGCACTTTCACGGCCGCATCTGATGTCATCAGATGCGGCCGCGGGGGAAAGAATTGTATTTTGCAGCCGGGGGGCGGCCGGTCGGCCTACCCCCCGGCCCTAATAGCGGCCTGACCGAGCGGCCCGGGGGGCCGATGCTCCCCTGCCCCCCGGGCCAGCCCGCCACTGCCACTTTGGTATTAGAAGAGAATGAGGGGGAGATTTGTGTAGGCGATGAGGGCGCTAATGAGGATGGCAGTGGCAGCAGTTCTGGCACGTGACAAGAAAAAGGCCATTGTCATGCCTGGGCATAAAACAAAAATATCCACTTCTTATGTGTGGAATTATTTCTACCCAAATCCAGACAACAGTTGTATAGCCATTTGTAGTGTATGTCAAGCCACAGTCAGTCGAGGGAGGGACCTTAACCATCTTGGAACCTCGTCTATGTTACACCATTTAACGAGAGTTCATGGCAAAGTGTTGGGAATAGCTGAAAGTTCTTCCAAAAAAATTACAAGCACGCCATCATCAGCTAGGACCCTCCGGTCACCGACATCCCGACGGCTACAAAATACACCCACCACACCATCCTCATCAATATCCTCAGTAGCGCTCAGAGTTAGCCGGCATTCCACTTAAGGCTGGATGACTCCTGCACTATTATTGATTCCTCTTAAGAAAGCGTTAGTCCCACTGCTGCTGCTGTTGCTGCTGCTGGGGGAGAATCGTCATCCCAGAGGCAGGTTAATAAAATGAGCAGTCCTACATTTCAGCAATTAACTGTGAAACAATCATTTGCTAAGGGAAGCAAATATGGCAGCAGTCACCCAGTCGCCAAGCGAATCACAGACGCCATGGCTGCAATGTTAGTGTTAGATCTGCGTCCAATATCCACAATAAATGCAGCTGGTTTTTCACAGTTAATTGAGGTTTTGTGTCCGCGTTACAGAATTCCATCGCGACACCATTTCTCCCGTAAAGCAATTGCACAACTATACCAAAAAGTGTGTGAAAATGTAGAGATTGCGCTGAAAAATGCCATTCTGCCCACTGTCCACTTAACCACAGATATGTGGATAAGTGGAAGTGGCCAAACCAAAGACTATATGACTGTGACAGCCCACTGGGTTGGTCATTCACCTTCGCCAGCAGGAACAGCAGCAGCATGTACACCACTACGTAACATTTGTCACAGGCAGGCCACTCTTTGTATCACCGGCTTCACTAACAGGCATACAGCTGACAATTTGTTACGCAAACTAAGAGATGTGATTGATACATGGCTTATACCACTCGGACTCTCCCCAGGGTATGTCATTTCAGATAACGCCAACAATATAGTGCGAGCATTACAGCTGGGTGATTTCCAGCACATTCCCTGTTTTGCTCACACCATCAACTTGGTGGTGCAGAGCTTCCTACGAAATAACCGTGAGGTGCAGGAGATGCTTTCGGTGGCCCGTAAAATTTCAGGCCATTTCAGGCATTCAGCCACAGCATGTAGGAGATTGCAGCAGCTCCAAGAGCAGTTTAACTTTCCCTGCCACCAACTTAAGCAGGAGGTGGTAACTAGGTGGAATTCTACCCTGTACATGCTTCAGAGGGTGGAGGAACAGCGCAAAGCCATCCAAGCATATTGCACAAGCCATGACATTGGGAAAGGAGGGGGGATGTATTTCACTCTTGCACAGTGGGGAATCCTTTCAGTGCTGTGCAAGGTGCTGAAACCATTTGAAGTTGTGACGTGTGAGGTGAGTGCAGACTCTGCTAGTTTGAGCCAAGTCATTCCTTTAATTAGACTATCGGAAAAGCAGCTTGAGAAAATGAAGGAAGAGCTGAAAGCAAGCAATTCAGCAAAGTATGTTGGCCTTGTTGATCAAGTACTTAATTCACTTCACAATGATCCTCGAGTTATTAAGATATTGAACTCGGATCAGTACGTTTTGGCCACTGTGCTTGATCCAAGGTTTAAAACCTACATTGAGTCTTAACTTGTAAATGAACAAGATGTGAACTTTTGCAAGGAGCTATTGCTCAGCAAGTTGGCCGCTGAACTGGGCCTCGGCTTGACGACGTGTCCTCCTTCACTTTCTCAAGCTGCTGCTGCTTGTAACAAATTAAATTTCCCAAAAAGAAGCAGGGAAGACGCAGGGGGCAGACCAGAACAATTTAACATCTGGGCTGGTTTGAAGGATTTTTCAAAAAAATTTGTCACTTTGCCCATAACTCCATCCAATACGAGTATAAACATGCAAAAGATGGTGGAGGATTTCTTTCAAGAGGTAGTTGATATGGAAATGTCAGACAGTCCCTTTCCTTACTGGGAAGAAAAGCAGGTCATTTGGAAACCCATGTACAAACTTGCTTTGCAATACCTAAGCTGCCCACCCTCCAGTATGTACTCTGAACGAGTGTTCAGCACAGCAGGGAACTTAGTCAGTGATCGCCGTAGAAGGTTACTTCCCAAAAATGTGGAGAAAATGATGTTTATAAAAATGAACTACATCTTCCCCGTGGAAGCCTTCACCATCCAAGACATCCAAGCACTGACTGTTCTCTAATGGCGGATTCAAGCGGCGATGAATTTATAGTCTGTGATGATGACGTACACACTGATGAGGGTGAGGATGAAGCTGAAGATAATGACGATAACATCTTTTTAAAACTTTCTATGTAAGTGTAGGGTGCAATCTACCCCCAAAGAGGAAAGGGACTTGTGGCATTTCCATATCACGTACCGCCTTGAAAGGCTGCTGTTTGGGCAATTTCTCCTTAAGGGTAGGGTGTCATAGACAGAGTGACCCCAAACTGGCTTTGTCCATTCTATATCGGCTGAATTTTTATGTATTTTCGACAAGTGGAGGGGGGCCTATAGAGCCAGAAACCAAACTGGCTTTGTCCATTTCTCTTAATATTGTACAGTCTATAACGGCTGAATTTTTTTGTATTTTCGACAAGTGGAGGGGGGCCTATAGAGCCAGAAACCAAACTGGCTTTGTCCACTTCAATTAATATTGTACAGTCTATAACGGCTGAATTTTTGGGTTTTTTAAACAAGTGGAGGGGGGCCTATAGAGACAGAAAGCAAACTGCCTTTTTCCATTTCTTTACATATTTAACTATAAGTGTAGGGTGTAATATACATCCAAAGACGATGGCTGCATTGCCAATATGCATAGATGGAGAGGAAGACAATCTGTTTTGTGTGTAGAATAAATGAAGGTCTACCTACCAGGAATGAAACTGTTTTTTTTGATGATTTATTACCTCTACAATTAGATTACTTATCTAGGAAACAGTTGGAGCACTAAATTGGGTTATTTTAGGCCCAAAAACATTGATTTTCCAACAAAATAGCAAAACAAAACCAAACAAAACCAAAACCAAAACACGCAATGACGGTTTTGCAAAACCAAACCAAAACACGACGGTAATCCAGATCCAAAACCGGATCCAAAACCAAAACACGGGGGTCAGTGACCATCTCTACTAATTATATTGGACATATTTTTTGGTCAGTGAATGATTCTGCTCAGCTATTACTTTCCATGTGTTGGAGCACCATCAAGTGGACAGTTCCGGTACAGCGCTTCAGAATTTAGACACATTATGGGACTATGTGGAATTTTGCTTTGCATTAAAAAATTATTTGTGTTGATGTTATGGAGTGCTATATATAAATTGTAAAAAAGTATTTTTAAGCTTTCAAGTTCCTGAAACGAGCGATATACCTGTAATATTCAGCCCATTCATTCTTTAATACCTTCAGGGCCATGAACGTAGGATTTACGTAATGTGTGCCCCACACTTAGAGGTCTATTTATCAAAATAAGTCCCTGTTTCTGTAATAAGGATTATTTTTTAATGACACTTACTATGGTGATTAAAAATCCCCTATCACTGCAATTTACCAATAAACATATTGCCGGGACCGCTGAGCTAGTCAGATGGCCCATTCCTTCAGTTCCACTAATAACATAAATAAATGTTAAAAAACAGTTTAAAAAATAAAACGTATGAATTTAAAAAATGCTTTATTCCAATAATAAAGTATTTTTAACCGATGGCCATCCTGATTGCCTGGAGATTACAGAATAAGTATTGTGGCTGTAGAAGTGCAGCAGAGATGTTATGGCTAACGGCTACTGACATAAACGTTTAGAACAGATGGTAAGAGGTCATCACCTACAGCAGCAGCCTTTCCCGCAGAGTTAGTCGCGCTCACAAGTACTCAGATGCCCCCACTTAATTCTAGCGTAGTAAAAGTTTATATGTGGCCACCGTAGCAAGAGGTAGGAAGCAGATAAACCGGAAGACATCATCATCATCATCATCACCATTTATTTATATAGCGCCACTGATTCTGCAGCGCTGTACAGAGAACTCATTCACATCAGTCCCTGCCCCATTGGAGCTTACAGTCTAAATAACCTAACATACACACAGACAGAGACTAGGGACAATTTTTGATAGCAGCCAATTAACCTACTAGTATGTTTTTGGAGTGTGGGAGGAAACCGGAGCACCTGGAGGAAACCCACGCAAACACGGGGAGAACATACAAGCTCCACACAGATAAGGCCATGGTCAGGATTTGAACTCACGACCCCAGCGCTGTGAGGCAGAAGTGCTAACCACTTAGCCACCATGCTGCCACAGATGGATAACAGGAGCAGGCCAAGAGTTATGGGTCAGAAACAAGCAGGATAGTCGGGGACAGGCAAAATGATCAGGTCTGTTTGCAAGCAGGGAGGATCCAAGAGACAAAGCCAAGGGTCAGGGGAATTCAGTATTCAAGCAAAGTCCAGGAACAAGCCAGAGGTCACCACAGGAGTCACTCAGAATTTGGGAAGAGTATCCACAGGAAACAGAAGCAGGTCCGCAAGTGTGTGGCACAAACGCTATAACCGGCAGACCAATGAGAGACGGGGAGAGGATACACACCTCTCTAGGTGCTCGGGAGGAAATAATTAAATAGCGTTGCCGCACATCCCAGCTGTAGCTAATGGCTGGAACACAGCGGCAGCAGAAAAGAAGAAGTGTCTTGGTCCCCCTGGCAACGGCCGAGACGCTGTGGGCGGAAGTGATGTCTCAGTTGCCAGGGCAACAGCCGGGACGCAGCCAGCAAGATCTCCAGCCGAACTGCTGCGGTGGCGGCTTCTTCTTAAATGCATAGGGAGGCTGCTGGGGTTACAGTGGGCAATGACAGTGCTGTCAACAGCACTAACCCTTTGTTGTATTAAACACCCTTTTTCACTGGCATTAGAGATCTTCCCCTTTAATAGACTGCATAGCACTCGTCCGTGTTAAAGTATTTTCTGATATAGTTTGGTCTGTCTGTGGCATAGGGGAAGCTATCAAAGTTCGATTTTGAAAAAAACTCCCATTGGTTAATGATTTACATGGCAATTTGCAATTCACCTAATCTACTACAGGCAAATTGCCATGTAAATCTCCAATTTTTCACACTTCCCGTGAAAGTGTTATTATTAATATTATTATGTTTTATTCATAAAGTGCCGACATTTTACATAGCGCTGTATGTAAATGTGGGGATGACAATACAAATAAATGACATACAATGACATGAAACAGAAGGAATGGTGCCACTGAGCTTGCAATCTAAGAGGTTATGGGGAACAATTGATACATAAGGTAGAGGAAACACAATTGTAGCTGGCGGTGGAGAAAGTGAGTGTGGTTACTGTAAGACAAAAGCATTATCAGCTATTAAAGCAACCCATGGAAACTGTCATATCTGTACAGCTACCAGTGGTGAGGTAAGGTTAGAATGTGGAGAGACATTGGAGGGTGGAGATACGAAACATGAACCAGTCACTGTAGAAATGTCAAGTCAGCTACTGACAACCATGACTGTGCTTCACCATTTATCTCTACTGAACCTCCTTCCTCTGTTGACTCTGAAAAAGGCTTTACGGTCTTGTACTGCATGGACTCTCCTGTGGTCAGCCGCCAGCTCAGAGTAACTGTGTTCCCAGTATTTTTTTTAGTTTTTTGGCATCATACTCGCTGTTAGACAGGGCTGCCATCAGAAATTGTGGGGCCCATTACGAATGAAGCAGGGTCTCCTTGACCAAATCTGGGTTAAATGGCTGTAGAGGTGTAACGTAAAGCTGTAACGCTTGGAGCAACCATGTGCCCCCCAGACCTACCCAATTGCTTTTCAAACCTCCCCACATGCCAGCTGACCTCCCCACATGCCCCGCAGACCTCCCAACATGCCCATTACATGCACATCAGACCTCCCCAAATGCCTATCTAACTTCCCCATGTTCCCCTCAAACCTCACTTGCCATCTGACCACAACACACGCTCCTCAGACCTCAACACATGCCAACTGACCTCAACACACGCTCCTCAGACCTCAACACATGCCGACTGACCTCAACACATGCTCCTCAGACCTCAACACATGCCAACTGACCTCAACACATGCCCCTCAGACCTCAACACATGCCAACTGACCTCAACACA
Source organism: Mixophyes fleayi (assembly GCF_038048845.1). Lineage (NCBI taxonomy): Eukaryota > Metazoa > Chordata > Amphibia > Anura > Limnodynastidae > Mixophyes > Mixophyes fleayi. The sequence goes on from NC_134404.1 coordinate 47,038,362, forward strand.
TGCTCCTCAGACCTCAACACAAGCCAACTGACCTCAACACATGCTCCTCAGACCTCAACACATGCTAATTGACCTCAACACATGCTCTTCAGACCTCAACACATGCCAACTGACCACAACACATGCTCCTCAGACCTCAACACAAGCCAACTGACCTCAACACATGCTCCTCAGACCTCAACAAATGCCAACTGACCTCAACACATGCTCCTCAGACCTCAACACATGCCAACTGACCTCAACACACGCTCCTCAGACCTCAACACAAGCCAACTGACCTCAACACATGCTCCTCAGACCTCAACACATGCCAACTGACCTCAACACATGCTCCTCAGACCTCAACACATGCCAACTGACCACAACACATGCTCCTCAGACCTCAATACAAGCCAACTGACCTCAACACATGCTCCTCAGACCTCAACACATGCCAACTGACCTCAACACATGCTCCTCAGACCTCAACACATGCCAACTGACCTCAACACACGCTCCTCAGACCTCAACACAAGCCAACTGACCTCAACACATGCTCTTCAGGCTAGAGGAGGGGAAGTATAAAGAGACGGGATGACTTGGAGGGAAAAGATAGGTGGAGGACGGGAGACAGAGGGGAGGGGCGGGACTAGGAATGAAGGCAGCTCATTGGGGGCTGGAGGAGGGACCAGCCACCAGAAAGTACAGCAATGGCAGTGCCAATTTAGGACAGGGCTGACTCTGATAATGCAGCACAACCAGACCTTGTTACATCTTCAAACTTGGTGGCTCCACTCAGAATGGGTCAGGGCCTCAACAGATTATTGGGGGAAAAATGCTAGTTGGTGGGCCCCGTGTTTGTCCATGCTCTGTACACGGGTACCTCCTGTACCTCCCATGATGGTGGCCCTGCTGCTGGACACAGAAATAGGACACGTTCCCTACATCTGCAAAAGTTGTGACAGCAGAACTTAGTAAAGTAAAAATTAAATGACAAAATAATACTTAAAAAAGTTAAGAGCTTTTAAAAAACATACATGTTATATTTTATTAAGGACCAAAACATACAGCACACTTCCAATAAAGTTTAAACATATAGCAACAAACACAAAATGTTGTTTTTTTTCCCCATATATTACAGTCATACACTGAAAAGATATTTACTAAATTTGTGGCACCAAAAAGGAACTCTACCTGGACCCAAAAATAACTTCAAATTTGTTTGGTTAGAAAAAATATAATAAGAAATGATTCAATATGAATGATACAGTCCAAAAATGCAACAAAATACTTAGATACAAATTTAGCAAAAATCCCCGATAGTGAAAAGGTTACAGGACTATTTTACAATCTCTCTGGGGAATAAAAATAAAAGCCTGAGTTTCTGTGAGTGGCTTGCTAGTTTCCAAAGAAGAAGAAATAACCTATACAGCCATCTGATTGGTAGATTAGCACAATTGGGGAGGGCTAACTATGTAACAGTTACTAACTGACATGCTCTGCCATACAGCGTAACCTTTTTCCTATATTTGCTCAACTTACTACAATTACTCACACTAATGCACCCTCACAACTGTCCCAGTCTCTACTTTCAGTCACACTCAGGGCCATCTTCTCCACTGAGCAATATGGGCAGGTGCCTGGGGGCCCCACGGGCAAGGGGGCCCCATAGGCAGGGCTCTTAATTAGAATAAATAATCCTCCAAAAAAAAATCCTGCAAATCCGACATTTTCATTGAGGAGCGCAGCACAGAGGAGCCACGATGCGAGAAGCAATGGAGATGCAAGCGACAGCGAGGATTTAAGAAAAGGAACAAGAAAAAAGAAGAGAAGAAGGCGATTGAAAGGTAAGTGAAGGGGGGATTTGATTTTTTAGTTGCTGTACTTCAAGGGTCACGGAGCGAGTACATTTAAAAAAAATATATATATATATATATATATATATATATATATAGGTAGGGGCCCCGAGGCACTGCTTTGCCCGGGGGCCCATAATGTTGTTAAGCTGGCCCTGGTCACACTCACTCCTTTCGTTTCAGCTCTGCCCTGTTCCAAGAGAAAATCAGCTCTCTCATGAGCAGGGCCCTCCATACCCTTTGTTTGCATGTCTGTTTTTTTTGTGTCTACTGTGTATGTACTTGTTTTATGTATGTCCTGGTTCCCAACTGTCCAGTGCTGAGGAGCACTGTGGTGCCTTACAAATCTACAATAATAATAATAAGTCCCAACCAGTGAACATCTGGGAGAACTACCCAAAACTCGTTAGTCTCCCGGACATTCTGTGAATTCAGACAAGTATGGAGACCTGGCTGCCGCTGTCTGTAAAGTAGGGGGGTTCTTCAAAACCACTTTGCATTGAAAACTCGGGGTACGATTGAGCAATGAATTTTATCTTTATGCTTTATATATGAACATGTACATTAGGGGTTGCATAGTTGAACACATAGCCCTAAAGATGGAAACCAGTGACTGTCCTGGTACCAGTGTCCAGAACACACAGGTAGTGTGTTCTCAACACTGTTTACAGCAGTGTAAACATTTGATATACTAGAGATAATCTCATAACACTATAACATAATAATAATCTCAGAATGCTGGAGCCGTACAGAAAGATCAACGTGGCGATTCCTATAATTATCAGCTTCTGACACAGACAAACTAGCGCCGTGTAACCTTTACCTCTTTATAAAGAGTTTTATCTTTCTTTAATCCAAAATGTCTCGGCCTTTGTAAATGATAATGTCAAACCTAATCATGAGGAAAATAAGCTAAAAAAAGAAAGGAATAGGACCAGGGGCGTTTTACGAAATAAGTGTGTCTGTGTGCAAGATTAGTGCTGGTGCTTAGACCTTTCTCCTCTCCTGGTGCCTGCATTGACTGCTTGGCCCAGTGGATGAATCTACAGTATTGTGACGTGTCACCTGTCACACACTTGCCAATTCACAAGAAACAAGTGACCACACTGATGCGCTTCCTGATCAATAATCATGGGGCATAATCAGTATTTATGAGGTCATAATGAACTTAAAATGGCTGCCTTTGAGCCTCAGCGGGGTCAAGTGAAATGGCAGACTGCATTCTCAAGGATATTAATTCCACTTACAAAAGAGCTGCTTGCACTGTCCACAGGTGGTAAAAACACTTTCATACAATTTTGGGAACTAAAACATTTGTACCTTCATGTAACTGTAGCCTGTTCCTGTGGGACATGTTCTTCATGTTACTCTCCTCTTAGCAAGATGACTGGGAGCAGCTGCTCTTACCCTTGTACCCACCCAGTGGTCGAAGTGGACACGTTGCCCAGGTCGTCCAGGGAAAGTAGGGCACCAGGTCAGGGAAGGAGTGCATGAAGGAGGACAGTGGAGAGGGTAATTTACGCCTTTTTCCTTATTATCATCCTTTACTAGCACAAACCTGCTTCTCTGCCAGGGCAGCGTAGGGTGTCCAGTTCTGGGCAGAGTCTCACCAATGCTGGGCACAGAAGACAGAGCTCTGATGTTCTATTTTTGCAAGGAAAGCAAGAGAATACTTTTGGACCTATCTCTGTAGGGAAATGTCTCCCAAGAGAGACATGTTTCACAGGCACTGTCCTGGGAAGATAATTATTCTAAATTACTGCGATAAGCGGCGATAAAAAAACATTATTTATTGCTGAAATCTGAGGGATTTAATAAATAGGCCGTGAAACATTTGGAAAATTGGGACAACTTAGATCACGCCCTCAATTCTCCCAAACTAGTCCCTGATCCACCAATGCCATTTTCTCCTGAGGCCACGTCCTATTAGACACAGAAAACCGAGGCGTCCAGAGGCAACTGACAAACATGCTGTGGTGTGACCTGCAGATTACACTATCGCTGCCAAATTAACCAAACTGGGAAGAAAAAACATTTTCAATTAATAATAAATTAGGTGGACTAAATAATCTTTTATTTTCAAATCCACATAAAACCATGGCCATACCCAATGCCCCTTGTGTAATATTCTGCAGTTACTTGCTGGCTGCCCTGCTGTAACATACCCCTATATTTGCTAACGTAAGTCCCTAGAGAATTATAAACAGTTTTTGGAATGAAACTGCAGTATAAACGCTGCTTTCCCTTAGCTTTGTTCATGAACTGCTGTAACCAAAACTTCCTGCTTCGGTATAACCGTCCTATCCATCATCCTATAAGACAGTGGAGGGATACATTGTGTTTTTCAGGGGACTCACAACTGGCCCTTGTTGCCTCACAGAGGCCACAAATTACATCACAAGTGTTCACACAGCTGTCTGGCTTGTCATGCTGGTGACAAGATATCACAGTCCAAGTACAGACTAACCTGCTACAGAGACTGTGTAAATTCTATGTGCTCATTGTGTGATATGAAAGTCCTTAGATAGAGGACCAAAGAGAGAAAATTACTGTGCATAGGTGGGCTTACATGGGACTTCATGTTGGGCTCTTTGTGAGCAGAAGCATAGGAGGGAGCCATGGTGCCCAGATAGCCCCCCGCCAACCCATTCAGTTCTTTATTCCCTCTCGGTTCTCTCTTCCCTCCAAGTTCACCCCATCCCCTCTTCCCTCACCTGGGGGAATACTTGCTAAATTGCGGCTTTGAAAAAGTGGAGATGTTGCCTATAGCAACCAATCAGATTCCAGCTGTCATTTTGTAGAATGTACTAAATAAATGACTAGAATCTGATTGGTTGCTATAGGCAACATCTCCACTTTTTCAATCCCGCAGTTTAGTCAGTATACCCCCTGGACTTTATTTACCAGCTCCTTTTTTGGTGGCACCGTCCATGTGTAGACGCAACATACTCCAGAGGCGACAGACGTAAAGTAACGCTAATGTTATGTACTTGCCCTTAGTTTTGCCCTCATTCAAGATGGCCGTGATTGCATCATGAAGTTTCCATTTTGGATCTCTGTTATGAACTTGCCCTTACAATAGCCCTTATCCAAGATGGCCGGGACTGTCTCATGAAGATTCCATCTTGGATCCCATTTCCTGTTTGGGCCTAGAAAAGGCACTTCCTGTTATGAAGCCTTTGCACGAGTATTGTGTTTGTCTCTGAACCAGATGCTTCCACAGAACCTTGCCTCCTTGTGATTTGGACTACAAGTACTTGATACTTCCACCAGACCTTTAACCTCTTGTTACTTTGGACTTTATTTGTTGGACACTGGAGATTTATTTGTATACCAAAATAAATCCTTTTGAATTCAGAAATACCTGGCTATTGGGCTCGTTTGTGATACCAGAATCGTGACAGGATACTCGTGCCCAAAATGACGGAGCCCGCCGGGTCAGAACCATCTGCTTTACAGCGACTTGCGGATCTGAGTTTCCACATGCATTCTGCTTCAAGACAGCTACAGGAATTTCATGCAAAATTTCAAGAACTGGAGACCCAGTGTACAAATAATTTTCAACAGCAAAATCAACACGTAACGGAGTTGCAAATAAATGTTCATGAACTCAAAGATCAAATAACGCTACAAAATGGAGTTATTACAGAACTACAGGTGCGGCTTCAAGAAGTTAATGCTGTAGCACCTTCAGCTGCAGTACATCAGCCCACACTCCCACTACCTCCGGCCCGATTCTCAGGTGATCGTAAAAAATACAGAGGTTTTATTAATCAATGTAATATGCATTTTGATTTACATCCTACTTATTTTTTGACTGATGTACAGAAAGTACGTTGTATTCTTTTATTGTTGAAAGATGATGCCTTGGCATGGGCTTCTCCTTTGATAGAAGCAAAAAGTCCCATATTACAAAATCTTTCTAATTTTATGGATGCAATGAACCAGATATTTGATGATCCAAATCGAAGTGCTACTGCTGAGTCAGTTTTATTAAAAATGCGTCAGGGAAGACGTTCAGTGGCTGAATACACCTCTGATTTCCGAAGATGGATTTTGGACACTGATTGGAATTCGGCAGCTAAGTTGTCTGTTTATCGAAAGGGGTTATCTGAGTTCATTAAAGATGATTTATCTAGAGCTGATGCACCCACTGAATTTGAAGCCTTTGTTAAACATTGTATTCGTATTGATGCTCGTCAAATGGAGAGGAAACAAGATAGATGGGGTTCCATGTGGACTCGTCCTAATTATCCAGAACCAGCAATATCAAATTACTCTGGAACTCCTGCAACACAGCAAATTGAGGAGTCTGAGCCAATGCAAATAGATACCATTCGCAAACAGATTTCTATTGAAAGAAGAGATCAACGACGACAAGAAAATCTCTGCTTGTATTGTGGTAAATCTGGACATTATGTTTCTAATTGTTCTCAACGACCTCGCAAGACAGTTGCTACATTAATGGAACCTAAAGACTCGGACCAGGAATCTATTATTTCATGCTGCTCACATCAACTGAATGCTATTATTCCTCAAATCTCTTCACTGTCTACATTGGAGAGAGAGAACAGAAGAATAAAGAATCATTTTTCAATACCAATACAACTTAAGATAAACTCTCAACTTATTTCAACCATGGCAATGCTGGATTCAGGAGCCAATGGTAATTTCATGGATATAGATTTTGCTAAACAAAACCATATAGTATTTCAAGAAAGAAAGACCCCTGTATTGATGGAGACAGTTGATGGGTCCCCTCTGAATTCTGGTCCCATCACACATGAGACAGAACTTATGTCCTTGATGATAGAACCCAATCATAAGGAGGAACTCACTTTTTTTCTCATCTCTTCTCCAAATTTTCCCATAATTTTGGGTCTCCCTTGGTTCACTAACAATAATCCAGCCATTAACTGGGAGTCTCAAACCCTATCGTTTCAAGATACTATCAGTGTGGTCCCTCTTGTACAAAAAGAGAATCAGATCTCAGTGTCCCCCTCTTCTGTGGAGGAACAATTGCCTGTTCAATATCAGGATTTTGCAGATATCTGTAACAAACAAAATGCTGACAAATTACCACCCCATCGACCATATGATTGTCCCATTGACCTATTACCCGGGGCTGCTATTCCTTTTGGTCGGATTTATTCATTAGCTGATCCTGAATTAAAGACACTAAAGACTTACCTGGAGGAAAATGAAACTAAAGGTTTTATACGTCCTTCAAAATCTCCAGCAGGGGCTCCTATTTTTTTTGTAAAAAATAAAGATGGATCTTTGCGGCCATGCATTGATTATAGAGAATTAAATAAAGTTACTATAAAGAACAGACATCCACTTCCTCTCATCCCAGAATTATTGGAAAGACTGCAGACAGCAAGTATTTTCACAAAGCTTGATTTAAGAGGAGCGTACAACTTAATACGCATTCGACCAGGTGATGAATGGAAAACGGCTTTTCGAACAAAGTATGGACATTATGAGTACCTCGTGATGCCGTTCGGGTTATGTAATGCCCCTGCTACTTTCCAACATTTTATAAATGATGTCTTTCGAGATTTGCTTGATCTGTTCATTATTGTATATCTTGATGATATCCTTATCTTTTCTAATTCTTTACCAGAACATCAAGAACATGTTCGAATTATTTTACAACGGCTACGTATAAACCAATTATACATCAAGTTGGAGAAATGCGAATTCCATCGTACTCAAATAAAATTTTTGGGTTACATTATATCCCCTCAAGGACTGTGTATGGATCCCTGTAAAGTGCATGCTGTGGTAGATTGGCCCATACCTAAAAACATCAAAGATGTGCAACGATTTATGGGCTTTGCTAATTTTTATCGACGTTTTATAAAGGACTTTTCTGGAATTGCTGCCCCCATTACTCAGCTCACAAAAAAGGTTTCCTCCTTTCAGTGGTCACCAGCAGCTGATAAAGCTTTTTCCATTTTGAAAACTAAGTTCACGTCAGCTCCTATATTAATTCATCCTGATCCTACACTCCCATTTGTTTTGGAAACTGATGCATCAGATTCAGCTATAGGAGCAGTAATTTCACAAAGAGTAGGAGAAAAAATGTTACTTCACCCCTGTGCTTTTTATTCAAGGAAAATGACTGCTCCTGAAAGAAACTATGATGTGGGAAATAAAGAACTTCTTGCCATTATAGCTGCTTTTTCAGAATGGAGACATCTTTTAGAAGGTGCAAAGCATCAAGTGATAGTCCTCACCGATCACCGGAATTTGGAATTCCTTAAATCAGTAAAAAGATTATCTCCCCGACAAGCTCGATGGGCTCTCTTTTTAAGCCGTTTTGATTACCTAATTTCCTATAGACCTGGATCGAAGAATGGAAAAGCCGATGCCCTCTCAAGAGCTTATGCGGAGAATCCTCAACAGGTAAAGCCTGTTCAAACAATAATTCCTGATTCAAATTTTTTGGGGGTTATTTATACAACGGAGTTATTAACAGAGATCAAGAATGGATATGATATGGATTCTACCCTCATGAATCCTCCAAAAAATGTTAAATTATCTTATGACAACAGAGTCTGGCATATGGCACATCAACTATACGTTCCAGAAAAAGCACGGTTAAAGGCCATGCAACTATTCCATGACTCTAAATTAGCAGGCCATAAAGGACTTCAGAAAACTCAAGAACTGTTAAGCCGTTCATTCTGGTGGCCCAACTATAAGGAAGATATAGCAAAATATGTATCCTCTTGTACAACGTGTGCCAGATTTAAGACTCCTCGTGCTTCTCCTTTTGGACTACTACAACCTTTGCCAATACCTACACGTCCATGGGATTCCATTTCCATGGATTTTATTGTAGAACTTCCGAGATCTAAGAATATGACCACTATCTTTGTGGTAATTGACAGACTGACAAAGATGGCTCACTTTATACCCTGCCAGGGTACTCCTACAGCAAAAGAAACAGCCGACTTACTTATAAAAGAAGTTTTTCGTTTGCATGGCGTTCCTAATGATGTGGTGTCAGACCGAGGCGTTCAATTCACATCACGATTTTGGAAACAGTTTTGCAAATCCCTTGGCATTGTGGTGAACTTGTCCACTGCATTTCATCCACAGTCAAATGGACAAACGGAGCGAACAAACCAAACACTTGAGCAATATCTCAGATGTTATATTTGTCACCTACAGGATGATTGGGTTGATATCCTCCCCATGGCTGAATTTGCATACAATAATTCTCAACATTCGTCTACAAGATTTAGCCCTTTCTATGCTAATCTAGGATATCATCCAAATATTTGTCCCAATCTACCTTGTGACTCTCCAATTCCTGCTGTGGAAGATAGACTGATTATTATGCAAAATAATCTTGAATTATTAAAAGAGACTTTGAAAACTGCTCAAGAAAGATATAAACGTGATGCTGACAGATCACGAAGGGCTGCTCCAACTTTTAGTATTGGTGATGAAGTATGGTTGTCAACTAGACATTTAAGAATGAAGGTACCATCTGCTAAGTTGGGAAGTAAGTTTATTGGTCCATATAAGATCATTGCACAGATTAGTTCAGTGGCTTTTAGATTGGATCTTCCTGATTCCATGAAGGTACATCCTGTTTTTCATGTATCATTACTAAAACCTTCAGTTAAGAATCCATTTCCTGGTCGCTCTTTGCCTCCTCCTGAGCCAATTCAAGTTGATGAGCATGAGGAATTTATTGTCGAAAAGATCCTGGACTCTCGTATGTTTCGAAACCAATTACAGTATCTGCTACGTTGGCAGGGTTATGGGCCAGAAGATGACTCTTGGCAATCTGCAAAGGATGTTCATGCCCCACTTTTGGTAAAAGCATTTCATAGACAGCATCCTGGGAAACCTGGTCCTAAGTCGTCCAGAGGACGTCGTTGAGAAGGGGGCATCCTGTTATGTACTTGCCCTTAGTTTTGCCCTCATTCAAGATGGCCGTGATTGCATCATGAAGTTTCCATCTTGGATCTCTGTTATGAACTTGCCCTTACAATAGCCCTTATCCAAGATGGCTGGGACTGTCTCATGAAGATTCCATCTTGGATCCCATTTCCTGTTTGGGCCTAGAAAAGGCACTTCCTGTTATGAAGCCTTTGCACGAGTATTGTGTTTGTCTCTGAACCAGATGCTTCCACAGAACCTTGCCTCCTTGTGATTTGGACTACAAGTACTTGATACTTCCACCAGACCTTTAACCTCTTGTTACTTTGGACTTTATTTGTTGGACACTGGAGATTTATTTGTATACCAAAATAAATCCTTTTGAATTCAGAAATACCTGGCTATTGGGCTCGTTTGTGATACCAGAATCGTGACAGCTAAAGGGAGTCGGAAGGGGAAGAAAGAAGGAGAAAGAAACAAACTACCTCTGGAGATTGTCTCCAGGACGAGTTACGTTATAGAGGGGCATTTACACATGCACATGCTTCACTTGGCCTGTCTACGCTACACCCCTATATGTGAGCCCACAGTCACCTGTTGCCCGCAACTGCACTGGACCAGGAAAGACTTGTGGCCTCATCTGAAACGGGATCGGTGTGGAGTGGACCGAGAGCGATTTGGATGGATTGGGGAGTGACCTAAATTGTCCTGAAACGTTGGCAGCTATACCATTTACACCTCACTGTTGTCATGATTCCCAAATGTCCCACTTTTCTAGTGACCAAAAAAAATGGTGATGCCTACTGGAAAGGGTGATGCCAGCTCTAATCCGGGTCGTGGCTTAATTTCTTCTGACTTTCTACTTAGGAATATTGAGAGTAATGATCCATCTATCTATCTAATGAACGTTAATGTGTCCCAAACACAGAAAAAAAAATTTCACCTGTTAAAAATCTTTCGTCTTGTCAAAATTGGGGTATGGAAATTATTCCTACAGATAGAACTGCATGTTCAATGCATCGTTAGGCAATATTTTCTTAGCTAAAATAAAGTGTAGATATACACTAAAGGGTAAATGAAATATTGATACAAAATAATATTAAATATAATTATCTAAATGATATGCCACAGTGCCAAAACAATCCGGAATTAACGTCAAGGGAACCCTCCTGGTATAAATATCTTGGTGCAACATTATACAAATATTATACTGCTAACCCTAAATAAATATCACTCAGGATCCAATATACATTAGACTCTTTCTAATAATGTCAAATCTGATAAGAAAAATATGTTTTAGCTGCCAAAATACAAAGTCAACAACTTATAATTATCCACCAGCACAAGGTTGTATTATAATGCCTGGCATCAATACCTGCATTTGCTGTTAGAGATAAGAAATCACAACTAACCAAATGTAACATCAGACATCAACCTGCACATAAGAAATTGTATTTCAGGTATATCTGTGCTTTTAACTTCAAAGTTGAACTGCAACCCAAAATCAGTTTGGAGAAGTGATGTTTTGCCCAAACCAGTCAAGATAGAATTGATGCTGGAAATGGTACACTGCCCTCTTGTGGATAATTTGCTAATTAAATTGTAAAATTTGATCTTGTTGCAAGTAGCCAGGCTTGGTCAACCTGTGGTTCTCCAGTCGTTGTGGAACTACAAGTCTCAGCTATCGGAGAGCCACAAGTTGGTTAGGCCCGGTCTCGACATTGTAAATATAATTTTGCTATGATTCAGCCCGGGATACATTATTAATATTAGTTGTTTCTGATTTTTAGCATCAACTTTGCATTTTCTACAAACAATCTTTTTTGCTGTATGCAAACGCCCAAATGCATCAGAGTGTATGAAAATGTTTATGTGGTGATTTGACTTTGTCTAGTGATTCATTTGTGAGGATATGTGAATAGACGGATATATCAGTGTTATAAAAAGACGTTGGTAAATTTACCTGTCCAGGTTGGTATTATACAAATAAAGATATGAGGTTATTATTATTATTATTATTATTATTATTATTAATAATTTTTATTTATAGGGCGCCACTAGGTATCCGTAGCGCCGTACAGGGACAGACAGAAACACGATACAGGGTGAGACAGCACGGTTCAGTTAACAAAAAAAGCACAGTAACTCGGAAGCTCAATGTACAGCTAGATGAGAGGTGAGAGCCCCCAGTGGGGTAGCTAGAGGGGTAGAAGGGCAGGAGGACCTCACGGAGGAGACAAGGAGCTGGAGAGCAGAGTTAAGGTGGTGGATAACAGGAGGAGAGGAGGCCCTGCTCGAAGGGGAGGGTAGGACGGACAGAGACGCAAGGGTAGGAGGAGGAAAGGGGGAGAACAGAGGCAGAGACGGAGAGGGGAGGTGAAAGGGGAATGACGAGGAGGGAGGTAGGAGGGCAGGAGAGGGAGGGGGGTAGGTTGCTCTTTTTTCCTGCTTTCTCCTTTAAGCATCATAGGACGCTGCCTGGGGAGAGGAGCTGGTAGGAGCCTCTGCCTGGCCTGGGCCTAAGGCAGTGTTGGGTAACCTGTGACACTCCAGGTGTTGTGAAACTACAAGTCCCAGCATACCCTTCCAGCAATAAGCTGCTATATATTGGCAAAGCATGCTGGGACTTGTAGTTTCACAACACCTGGAGTGTCACAGGTCAGCCAACACTGGCCTAAGGTAAGAGAATCAAAAGAAACATGGGTGGAGAGCTGTCAAGGAGAGAAAACTGAGGCGGGGGCAGAGAGAAACGGGGGTTGGAGAGAGCCAGAAGGGGAAGAGAGAACTGGAGGGGGGCAAGGAATGAAAACATCGGAGGATAATTACCATTTTCGGGGGGAGGGGGGGGAGATTGCGATGGAACAGTGAGAATTATTATTGGAAAAGAACCCTCATACAAATTAGAAATTGTGTTCTTGTGCTTTAGTAAATACAAATAATGTGTAACAAATTAACTGTGATGTGACTGCAAGTAGACAGACTTTACTAATTTTGTTGTCAATTTCTGTATTTCACTGAAACAAAAAAACATGAGCCTAAGTACTAGCCAAAGACACCAAGTAACGAAAGTAAGTTTTAATCTCGTATAACTGAGATATTCATACCAAAACCCCACTAATGGGAATACGTGGCAGTTAATTGCTGTGCAAATGACACAGTAGAATGATATTTTCATGTACTAGCCTAAGAACATAATGATTTATCTTCAGAGGTTACAGTTAGACATTAATATTTACTATGACAGGTTCCAGCATTTCAAAGTAACATTATTATCATTTATTTATTTCTATAGCTGCACAGATCTCAGCAGTGCTGTACAGTGGAGAAGAAGAGCATATTACAAAGACGCAGAGGACAAATTGCAATGTAGTAGAAGACATTCAAGACATATAAAACGTAGCAGGCAGTGTATACCACAAATGTCATGAGGGACATGCAGGAGGCAAGACAAGGATGTACAGGTGTACAAGGTGGGAGCAGACAAGGAGACAGGAGAGAGGGCACTGCTCATGAAAGCTTAGAAACCTTTGGGGAGGGGCGAGGCTGAGGATGATGAAATGACGTGAGAAGGTGGGCATAGGGAAGATGGGTCAGTGAGGGTGGAAGACTGGTAGGTGGATTTTTAAGGAGCATTTAAAACATTGGAGGCTGGTGAAGAGTCTGCTTGGATATGGGAGTGTATTCCATAGGTGGGGTAGAGGCGGGAATGTGATTATTTTTGGGAAGTTGAGGCGCCAGTCATCAGTAGGTTGGAGGGAGTATGAAGATGAGATTGGAGTTATTGGGGAAAGAGTGGATAATGACTTTGTATGTGATGGTGAGGTGTTTAAATTGGATTCTGTAGGGCGCAGAAAGCCAATGTATAGATTGGATGCAGATGTCAGTGCTGCATGTGAAGTTATTTGTCCAACTTTTCCCAGACCTCCATACTTGGAGCCAAGTATGTGCAGATGGAGCCTGAATGTATATAACACAATATAAGTGAGGTTAAAATGGTCTCTTAGAGTTCGAAAAGATATAATAGTTTCCAGTATTGATTTGGACAATGCATTTAATATCTTACTTGGCCCAACCCTGTCTGTCTGGTGTGGACAGAGAGAGGGGAAGTGAGGGGTTTGATCACAGTGAAGTGTTGGGGGACCAACAAGATTTAGATGTATAACACAGGATTCATGCTAAAGATTACATTTAAGATTCTCTAATATCCATAGGGGAAGAAACAAGAAGATGTCACAGTTGGACGCTAGCTCATATGCACGTTGTAGTTTTTCATATCACATAAAATTTGTTGCTTCAGTTCAACTTGCACCACTATTGTGAACTGTACATAACACATCCAGCCCCTTGTTTTTAGAGATGTGGATCAAAGACATTCAGGTATAAGTACAGTACTGTAAGGGCATGGAGCGGTAAGCTAACCATATTTAGGATTAGAATGAAGCTGGGTACATTCTACAGGTTTTTCATCCAATTATTGTGCCAATCACATGATAAATGACTGTTAGGTCTGATAATGGACAGCACGGTGGCTTAGTGGTTAGCACTTCTGCCTCACCGCACTGGGGTCATGAGTTTGATTCCTGACCATGGCCTTATCTGTGTGGAGTTTGTTCTCCCCGTATTTGCATGGGGGTTTCTCGGTTTCCTCCCACACTCCAAAAACATACTAGTAGGTTAGATGGCTGCTATTAAATTGCCCCTAGTCTCTCTCTCTGTCTGTGTGTGTGCATGTTAGGGAATTTAGACTGTAAACTGCAATGGGACAGGGACTGATGTGAGTGAATTCTCTGTACAGTGCGGTGGAATTAACTGATGATGATATTGCATTAATGTGTACGCTCCCATGATCATGTTTTATTGTTTCAAAGCACATCGTATCATTTTATTTTATAAACAGACTAAAAATCTCTATAAACGATGTTCTGCCCATTCTACAGTGTGTATACACTCACTACCAGCAGTGTACAGTAGGTAGATCTCCATAGCTCTTTTCAGCCGATGGTTATGACAGATGAAGAGCACAGATCTGAAGGTAAATCTTGTCAAACATGTATAGTGTGTACACATGAATCAGCATGCAGATGGGGACTTTCAGTTGTTGGTAAAATCATTAACGATATTGCATCGGGAGAATTTTTCTGTAGTGTGTACCCTGCCTTACGTCTGCAATGTGTGTTCTAGGCAGGGGCGAACGCAGGGGGGGTTTCTGGGTCTCCGCTAAAGAAGTGCCCCTGTACTATACAGCAGCCGCGGCGCTGTCAAAGAAGAGTATACAGCACTGCCGCGGACGCTTCTTCGACAGCGTGCGCGGCTGCTGTATAGTACAGTGCTGCCGAAACGGAGCTGCTGCGCATGCGCAGCTCTCTCCCTTTTTGGGTGGGGGGGGAAACCCCCCCTTAAAAATCCTGCGTGCGCCCCTGCTAGACATATTTTTTTTTCCTCCAACATGAAGTTCTACACTTGCTATCCAAGCATAGTATCGGTTGCGCCCGTAGAGTTGTGATGCACCTAAGCTTATTTAATTTGCATCTGTGCTAATTCTGCAGACCTACATGCAAGCCATTAATCTGAGCCATAAGATGTGATACTGCCATAGGCATTGTAAATCAATAAACCCAATAGGAAAATTATGCTAAAGAATAAAATAAACATTATTTGAAGTGGCTGTACAAAGCATGTGTCTGTTCAGCCACTATATGTAAAACCCTGATCATAACTACTTGTATTTTTTAAAACAATATTCACATTTTTATCTCCCTCTTATGTGTATTTTCATGCCCTGATCGTTTGCAAATAATCAATGCAGCCCACTAAGATAAGAAAGATAAGTCACTAATAAGACGCTTGAGGGCAGCTCAGATAAGTGATAGATCAGGATAACACCACAGGGGAACCACAAGAAACTTCACTCATCTGATAAAGTTCCCTCAGCACTCCCATCCTATTATGACGTCACAGAGTCCTGTTCGGGCAGTGGTTCGGTCGACCACGCCCAGTGGTGTCCGTCACCCAATCAGATTCCCCCAGGTCGCTCTGACTGGGGAAGACTGGGGAAGAGTCACCGGCTGCTGCGCTACCCGGCCGCCCCTGATTGGCTATATTAATGATGGAATTCTGAGGGTAACCAATAGGCTGAGGACACGGCGGAAGGTGAGAGTGTAGGATTGAGCTGGTGAGAGACGAAGAGAAGCAGATACTGCACACAGCGAGCAGCGGAGGGACACACCGGGAGCATGGCGAGGATACTACTGGGTAAGCCCGGGCCTCTGCATCATGCGCATCAGTGTGCAGTGCTGTGCTGTGCTGCATCATTGTATCTGCAGCCTAGATCCATAGTCTGTATTATATATATATATATATATATATATCTCTATCATACATACATACATACCGTTCCAGCCACTACAGGGATATACAAATACATGCAGGGACTCCAATATTGTGATCTATACTGTATGCACAGTACAGGCCATTTGGGCCACCTTCATTTGTATTAGACATTCTGTAGCATAGTCACATTACACAGTGCTGTCAGTCATTCCCATAGTACTCCATTATATTTTATCCAGTGTTCTAGTTTGTGGCTGTTACAGGCAACCTTGGCATTAGTGCAGCATCACACATACTCTTGTCAGGACACTTGTGTGTGCGGGGTTGTTAATTTATCTTATATTTTTGAAATGTTTACTAGATTTCGTTGATATGTGTTGAATGCTTTATTTCATTGCCTCTGTGTATGCTCTTCGGACCAATGTTCCTCATAATGACATCTTGCTTTGCATCCTCTCGGTTCTCCTGAGACCCATAGATTAGTGGAATGATGGTCTATCCTTAGAGGTTAGATTGTTTTATTGTGTCTCTATTGGATGGATACTGATAAGTAGAGTAGAATTGAGGTGACTTTGTTGCAAAACTAAACATTTTCACCTGACTTTATTAAAAAGTGAACTAAAAGCACTAAGCATTATTTTGGTAATTCTGCATGAAGTGATAAGATGCAGTTTACAGCTTTACAGCTCTAAACCTCATAGTGCTTCCCTTTACTTCACTTTCATTAAATAAACTCTTCCCACATTATCACTAGCCTGGATACTTCAGTTAAAGTCACATGCGCCATCTTCTAACTGCCATCACTGATGTGCTGTCACCTGTCGTCCCCCCCCCCCCCCCATTGCTGGGGGTCTGACTAGTAGTCTTCAGCACCTGGGGTTCACTATGCCACACTACACCTGTTAATGTTTACTTCTGGGTACCAGATGTTCTGTTTCCAAGTGATGCATGATCTGTAGTTTGTGCAATGTTGTAGACTTATTCTTGATGGACTCAGTTTTGCCTTTTATATATCTATGTGTATATATGTGTGTTTCTGTTTTGATTTTCGCTTCGATTTATGTTCCTTCTCCATACGATTGTAATGGAGCACAATACTATTTTCTAACCTATAGATAGCAATTTATGGGTGTGTATATATATATATATGCAAGCAAACAAAGTGATTTCAATCTACCATGCAAGTGGTGCGAATGCCTTAATAGCTCAGACTTTAAAGCTATTAAATTGTTACTGTGTTTGTAATTCTATTTTTTGTTTTTTATCTTTTAGGTGCGGTGATTTGCTCACTGTTTCTTGCAGTGAGATGTATGTATTCTGCCAGTGATGATGTCGTAATATTAACCCCCTCAAATTTCAACAGAGAAGTTGTCCAGAGTGACAGTTTATGGCTGGTGGAGTTCTATGCTCCCTGGTGAGTGCAACAAAGGTGTATGTGTTTAGGAACTGACGGGAACGAAGTTCCTGCACGAACTGCATTTGTCCTGGGATTGACATAGTTATGGGAACATTTCTGTCTTCTAGATATCATACACTTATCATATATTTAAGCAGCGTTCTCATTTTCCTCTCATGTATAGGGTAAAATCATATAATCATTATAATGCCCTGTATGTACTCTGTACAGCGCTGTGGAAAATATTGAGGCTTTATAAATGAAGAACATGTTGTTTTACACATAGTGGTTAATTGGGACTAGTAAATTAATAGTTTAAAATGTTGTGACAGTAGAGAACTTTGAAGATCTGGTTGGTGTAAGAATATGGGGCGATGCATCTGATTTTTGGAGGGCAATAGAATGTATCCGTCACAATTGTCCGTTATGTCACTTTCTGCCAAGGCTTAGCTATTAACCTCTTTTTATAGCTCGGATTTCATGTGAAAGCTAATGCTGTAGTGTTCTAGACTGATTTATATTGCTTTCAGATGTAATACAGGTTGTTTGATGACATATCTACCAACTAAGCTATACAATAATAACTCTGTAATCAGGTTTTTAAGAGTAACATTTGTTCTGTATGACTAAATGTGATATCTTTTTCTCTCTAAAGGTGTGGGCACTGTCGGACTCTGACCCCCGAGTGGAAAAAAGCCGCAACTGCTTTGAAGGTAAAATCTAAGCTTATAAAAAGGAGGGTTTCACAGCACTTTAAGTTATTTTTTGTAACAGAAACAACATTTTTCATATGCACTTTTCTTCATAAGGGGGGGGGGGATTCAGTTGGCTGCGTTACTGCTGAAAATAACACGGCTTGCTCTATATTACCGTTACTACAGTTATTTTAACCTGGCTTTCTTCTATCTCCATGAGCAGCGAACCAAAAATCAGTGTTAAGTTACCATACTGACGGTAATAAGAGCGCACTATAACTGTAGTTACGGTAATGCACCATGCTGCGTTACTTTGGGCAGTAATGCGCCCAATTGAATGTATTTCACTCGAAGGAAGGTGTATTTGATATTTACCTTAGTAGTTTTAGTGCACTAATTGAATATGCCCCTAACAGTCACAGTGACAGCCAGCAGTTTTGGTGGTTGTGCGCTGCTTTAGGAGAAAAATAGATATTCTCTCGATATAACGAACACCTAGCAAAACTAAAATGGGGTCTGATCCTAAAAAATGTACAATATTCTGTTCACAAAGTGGTTAAGGTCCTCTGTTCATTCCTAGCCCATCTAACGGACTCATCCGTTATAAATCGGGCCTCCGGTTTATTGAATTGACCTTGTTTATTGAGGACTGTTGGCCTTTTTCAAGCTGTGAACCGGCTTTGCAATCCTCAATGAAACCTTGTAACGTTAATTAAGAAAATCAGTTTTGCTTGGCACACGTGATAAAGCAGATATAATGTTTTGAGCTATGTACGCAAGCGTGTATGGGTGTCATACGTGATGTGGACGATTGATTCCCCAGTATGTGGCTAACACGCACACGTTTTATGTTGGTGACAGGGAATTGTGAAGATTGGAGCTGTTGACGCTGATGCCCACAAGTCTTTGGGCAGTCAGTATGGCGTACAAGGCTATCCCACGATCAATGTATTTGGAGCAAATAAGAACAAGCCGGAACCGTATCAGGGTAAGTGTGCGTTTGGGTTTTTTGTGCTGCAATGTACTTTCATCTTCAAGTATTGGCCGAAATACATAGCTTTACATGTACCCCACTATATTATCTTCATTTTCTACAAAGAAGGAAAAAAAAAAAAATAATGGTTGACCGAAACTTATAAACACAGCTTGGTAATTGAAGGGGCCTCGTTTTGATAAATGTTAAAATATATATATATATATATATATATATATATATATATATATATATATATATATATATATATATATATATATATATATATATATATATATATATATATACACTCCGCTCCTTTATCCTCATGTTTATAGAGATGCGAGGAGAAAAGGAGCGGAGAGCAGAGAGAATAGCATTGAGGTTACTCGTCTCCACGGACTGTTTGACAGACCCCTCGCGGCACCTCGCATTGTGTGGCTCTATAACCAACGCTATAGTGGGACCTGGGACTATACAGATGGACCTTATTAGGACCTGGTCCGTCACACCAGAACCAGAGTGGGAATCCACACAAACCTTATAGCATTATTTTAAATAGCTCAGTGATTGTGAAGGGGTGTTTCATCCTCTGATGTGTAGCACACAGACTGCGGTATGAAAACTCTATACATATATTGGTATGTAATCTATACATATATCCCTATCCCTCGCGGCACCTCGCATTGTGTGGCTCTATAACCATACTGCTAATTAATGAGAACACGGCTACCTTCTGACCTGCAGTACAATAGTTTGTCAAACTGTGTTTTTGTTATGAAAGAGTCCAATTAATGTACATCCATGGTTGTCTATGGTGAATGTGTTTCTATACATAATTACTCCTATGACTCCTGATTCAAGGTTTTGTCCTGATCAATCTGCTGAACTTGCTCTGATATGTCACTCATGACAATCCCTAGAAGGTCCATTTCACCTGTTTTGGAAATTTTGACGTTTCACCCTCCTTGCTCTCCTTTGAATTATGGGGGTGCCTTCTCTGTACTGTTAAGGTTCATGATTCTATTACGTTCCCGCAATGGAGGTTCTGATGAACGAGTAGACTCAGAGGATCCCAAAGTAGGCACCTCCATAATTTATATAAGAGAAGCAAGATGGGTAACTGCTATAATGTCCCCTATGACCTGTCTTTGATTTGAGACCTGATTTGCATTGCTTAGGCTAATTGAAAAAAGGGGTCCAGTAGAATAAAAGCACAAGGTATGGTAACAACTGCAGTGGGCAATGCTTGGGGCGATACACACCACAATCTCTATTTTTCTTGTTTAGTAGGCTCACCATTGTCTCACACTTCTCCTGTAGGAGGCACACTCTCTGTTTCCAGGTCCTAGTTGTAAGCAGAAGGGTTGATGCCTCCCATCACCACCGTCTGTGCATGTTGGTTCAGAATTACCGCTGTCCCAGATATGCCAACCCCCCCCCCCCCTCCCCCTCCAAGAAAGAAAACAAGCTTCTCCACCCGCCCTCACTGTGCCAACTCTCTCCCGGCTTTACTTTGTTTTACAAACAAAGACTTTTTCTGACAGTCACCCCCCCCCCCCTTTCTTTTTCACACTCTACCCACCCTCTATTTTTATTTCCATATACAAAATAGAAACTGTTAAGTTTGATGTTTGCAATTTGTTTATTGTTCACGTGTTTAAAAGAACAAAAAAACTGTAACTGCACATCGACATACCCTACGCTATAGTGGGACCTGGGACTATACAGATGGACCTTATTAGGACATGGTCCGTCACACCAGAACCACAGTGGGAATCCACACAAACCTTATAGCATTATTTTAAATAGCTCAGTGATTGTGAAGGGGTGTTTCATCCTCTGATGTGTAGCACACAGACTGCGGTATGAAAACTCTATACATATATTGGTATGTAATCTATACATATATCCCTATACAGGAGAACGATCCAGTGAGGGCATAGTGAACGCTGCATTAAATGCCCTCCGGTCACTCGTTAAGGACAGACTTAGTGGAAAGGGAGGTGGATATGATTCTGGAAAACAGGTAGGTATCAAAATGCCTAACTGCGATTGTAGCCAAGTCTTATACATACGGTAGTAATGTTTGTCTTTATACTGCGTTTTAGTGGTGTATGGTATGTTGACGGCTAGGTAACCACTGCTAGCCTGCATAGAAAATGGGATTAATACTGGGGAATGTGAGTGCAGGGTGCAAGGACTGTTATTCTAGTCATACATGTCCAGAATGGCATTATTGTTAAATGCACGGCCACTTAAACATGTGCAGTGTTCAGTCCATTGTGTGTTTATGTAGCCTACCTGTACATAGCATATACAATTGTGAATATGTGACTCGGACCTAATACTGATTTAAGATCTGAGTATACCCTGAATTCTGTTGCTCCCACAACATTAAGCAATGAAACCTTTCCCATGTTAGATTCTTTAGTAAATGTTGCTATTTTGAATATTTAATATCCAGACAGACGTTAATTGTGCCCTTATTTTTTATTTAATTTGCTTTTGTTGATTGGTAGGGTGCACTAGGCGTAGCAAAGCTTATTAAACATGACCTGGGATGTTGCCCATCCAGCACAGTCATCCCTCCTCTGGCAGCAGAGCCCATACCCTGCTAGAAGCAATGCTGTTGCAGTGTCAGTCATTATGACACTGCTGGCCTGAGCACAATACTGTGGCATCGGTATGGCTACTGTTGGGATTTTGGTGGTGGAGGTTGCAAGGTCTGTTCTTAAAGATGAACTTCAGTCTAGCAAGAAAGGCCTACTATGTTCTTTAAAGGTGGTAGAAACAAATGGTCATATTCTAAATGTCAGGTGATACATTTGGTTACCTTTTCTACGGTGGGGAAGAGGCTGCCGGCTGCACACTGAAGAACTCATCCCAGCACCCATTGTGCCCAATGGGCTGGGGTTTTCTAATGTGATTTTGGTTTCCTCACTCTCAGCGAGGAAGTAGATGCCTGTACTGTGCGTACAGTTATTGAGAAAGGCGTAAGATTGGTTGGGTAGGGGTTTAGAGATGGCATCTAAGAGGGTATGTGTAACTCTGTAGTGATGCCACATGGAAAGGGGAATTGGCACTGGCTGAAGCAGATTTTCAGTGAGCCATTATAGGCTTCAAACTGCAGTGGCACCACTCTGTAATAGAAGCAGCTGTAGGCACCTACACAGTGACTTACTATGTTCATTGCTAAAGTATAACACCAATTACAAAGTTTATGTAAATAGAAGGGTCTGTCTGTCTTTTTCTGCAAAATAATCTCAACTGCTCACTTAATTTTTCAAAATTAGATTGTTTTTTACTTAATTGCTTTTGTGTTCATACATATGATGCTAATTGGGATTTAGAGTAGCTTAGGTCAGTTGTACATTCTCCACTTCTGGCTGTCTGATGCTGCCACATTATGATCTTATTGGCAGCTGCTGCCAGGGCCGGACTGGGACTAAAAATCAGCCCTGCATTTAAAGCACACAGGCCCAGCTCTGTTCCACATGATGATAAAAATAAATAAATACAGTACTCTTTGCAAACCTCATTGTCATACAGTGTCCCGTGCGCTCCAATGTATTACACGCCACTTGACTCTATATTTGCAGCATAAACCGCACCAGTATCAGGTAATGGTATGTACAAGACTGTCAAGAGAAATTGGGGTCTGGGTACAGTAAACTTTTGGGACCCCCCCCCTCCATAGATCATCATCTATTTATATAGCGCCACTAGTTCTGCAGCGCTCTACAGAGAACTCATTCACATCAGTCGCTGCCCTATTGGAGATTACAATCTAAATCCCCTAACATACACACACACAGACCAAGAGAGACTAAGGGCAATTTAATAGCAGCCAATTAACCTACTAGTATGTTTTTGGAGTGTGGGAGGAAACCGGAGCACTCAGAGGAAACCCATGCAAACACGGGGAGAACATACAAACTCCACACAGATAAGGCCATGGTTGGGAATCGAACTCATGACCCCAGTGCTGTAAGGCAGAAGAGTTAACCACTGAGCCATCGTACTGCCTAGATCATAGATGAGCAGGAACCAAACTGTGTGCCACCGCGCAGCAGCGTTGCCGAAAAAAGCCGTGATCGCACATCCCTCATGTCTGAATGCCCACAATTGATATTAAGCCACTATAGAGCCCCCAAATCACATTATGTCACAGAATAGTGCCCACAAATCACATTATACCACAGAGTAGTGCCCCAAGTTCAAGAAAGGGTGCTTAAAAAATACATTGCAGCAGGAGAAAACACATTAACATACCTGATTATTGGGGTTCTGTCCTGCTACTGGGTGCTGGGCGAGGAGGGAGCCGTAGCTGTCAGCTTAGACAGGTGGTCTGATTTGAGATGTGTGCACCTGCCGGGGACAGACAGAGGAGGTGAGGATCAGGATCGGGGGGGGGGGTAGGTTAGGTCCGACCCCATTAGCTAGGGACTGCAATGACGGAACCCAGGTCACTACAAAGGCCCATCTAGCCAACGGCCCTTCTGGCGATGGCCAGTCCGCCCCTGGTTGCTGCTATCCTATAGAAACAGAAAACAAAGACATTCTATATCAATGCACCCTTCTATATAGTTTCATTTTTGAGGCTTCTAAAAATGTCAGCTTGCAGCATGCTACTATTGCATCACTTCCTGATGTCCCACAGTTGTCGCATTTAAAGTAAAAGATCGTATAGTTCACCTTCCAATGCATCATGGCAAACTTGTTTGTATTGTCCTTCTTCTGCTATAGTTCCTCATTGATAATTAAAGCATTAGCGACACCGTCCCACTCTGCAAGTACTGTGTTCCCTAAAACAAAGATTTACCAAGTGTCTTGATGCCAAGTTCCGGAAGAATTGTTGCAAATATTGTTTAATATTCCTAAAATGTATAGGCTAAAAATGGGGGTATAAGCAGGTACCTATCTATAGAGACATTACCTTTTAGCATTGTTCTCTCCTGTTGTGTCTCACTGGACTTTATAATTGATCGACTAAAGAATGACGGTGAATATTCTAATGTATAGATTATTTAAACTGTATGTGAATGAGTTCTCTGTACAGCGCTGTGGAATTGGTGGCGCTATATACATAAATGATGATGATATTGGGAGCTGCCACATTATCATTTAGCATCCCTGCCCTGAAGACATCAGCATTGAGAATTGTGTAGGCTGGTATTTCAGTTCTTGTCTCTTGCTCCTTTTCTGCGGTGGGGTTATTATGCAGAAGCAACAAGAAAACTGTAAACGGCCATCTCAACAGCGGCAACGGCAGCAGGCGCCCAACCAGCAGAAGAAGCGACGGCCTCCGCAGCGCCAACAACCTGCTGCCCACAAGCCACAATATCAAGAAGAATAGCCGTGCCTTCCTTTTGTTTATAATTGTTTTTAAACAATAATCCCTTCAGCTGTAATTTTCCTCTTCCGTACGTTGATTGGGATCCTCTTTAAATCTAGGACATTCTTGTCCATCCTGTTGTGTGAATAACAAAAGCAGAAGCTGTTTGCCACACTTAGACTTGATGAAGTTGTGATTTGTAGAGGGGAATGGGGGTGTAAGCTCTCCCTCCTGTTTTGTTAATTGAAGAATACATAGTTTTATTATAGGCCATATTTATCTTAATTTCCAAATGTTACTGTATGTTTACTAAACATTTTAAAACATAAATCATACTTTGAAAGCAGCTTGGTACAGTTGTAGCGAGTCCTATTCTTGAATATCTGCTCAGTTGGACCCCACATTTTAAGGGCTACATCATAGGCTGGTCAATGGATTGGGGATTGACATATTGTATAACTAGAAGATGGATTGAATAGAAACATTTGGACAGCAACACCAGCAGAATATTGGTTCTTCGAAATCTCCTATCTGGGACAAGGTTCCCCTATGTAAATGAATTATATAATGCTGGTGGATCCTAGAGCTTGAAAACTTATTTTGGAACAACTACGAGTTTCTATGATACTTTGTGACTTGTCCTGTCATCGGCTGAAAACCAGGAATGGTCGTAGGATACTCACCAGCTTCCCATTGTGAAATAGAATTGTTTGCATTTCCCCTCCCTGCTAATTCTCCTGCCTTCTGGATGGTCAGCTGGAAAAGTATTATTATAAGCACAACCTTAAAGTGAATACACCCATACACTAACTTACTGATTTTAAGAAAGTGTGCCCTAAAAGGGGCAAATGGTATTCTAAAAACAGAGTGCCAGCAATAATCCAGTGGAACAATTAGGCAAGTTGGATGTAGAAACTTTGTTTCATATAGCGTTGTGTTTGTCGGCAATCAACCTGCTCCTTAAAGTATCTAGCTCTGCCTGACTCCCTGATTGGCTATGTTCCCCTCCTCACATACTGCCAATATCCTCACTGTGCTGCTGGAGACCCTGCTCCTACCACTATATAACTCAGTCTGTGGCTTCCTGCTACCTTAATTCCCCTCCTCACATGTCACTGCCCCTATCACATGGAGCCCTGTCCTCACTCATCTTCTGATATACTCTGCGCTGCTGGAGGACCCAGCTCCTTCCACTATATAGTTCCCAGTCTGTGGCTTCCTGCTGCCTCCATTCCCCTCCTCACATCATGTCACATGCAGCCCATCACTCATCTCATATACTCTGTGCTGCTGGAGGACCCTGCTCCTTCCACTATTTACCGCTGCCTGACTCCCTGCTTGACTCCGTACTCCGTCTTCACACACTGCCCCTGTCACATCACTAATGTAATCGCACAAGTCGCTGCCTCCCACAAAATCGTCAAAAGCCTTACCTGCTGCTGTGACTGCTCTGATTGGCTGCAGGTTTTTTTTTTTCTCTGCTCACTTGGGTGAAAATTGATTACAAAAGAGCTGCTCAGATCTTAATCCAACACACTTAAAAAAAAAAAAAAACTTACAAACAATATAATTTGAGCATCTCTACACCTAATAGACAACCCTACCGGGCTGTTCGGAAAGTACTAAGATTATGATGCTCTCCTAGCTATTCACCCGTCTCTTCCTTTCTCACACTGCATTACATTAGAAAATAATTTCCCTCAATAAACTGCAGCATAAAAAGACCACGTTGACCTAT
The DNA here is from genome assembly GCF_038048845.1 of Mixophyes fleayi. NCBI lineage: Eukaryota > Metazoa > Chordata > Amphibia > Anura > Limnodynastidae > Mixophyes > Mixophyes fleayi. Next base: position 47,064,569 of record NC_134404.1, read on the forward strand.
ACGTGTGATGTTGGATGGTTAGCGTGTACTGGCTTGTGGGTCACTGGTAGGGGTAGAGTGGACTGTCAGATAGTAACAGTCATTAGAATATAACCGGAGGCTATAATGTTCGACTGCCCAGGTCGAGAATTCCTGCTGTGCCAATCCGGAGGGAGTATACAGGAGATATTGGCAAAACCCCATACGCTGTCACACAGAATCGTAGTAAAAACTCACTGATTTGCCCCTATCCAGCCCATCCATTGCTCCAATGCTCTGATGAGTCATTTCTCCACTTCCATCCCAGAGGGCACAGTTCACAACTCTTGATACATTTGATGCTGACATTGGACAAATCTCAAATAATACAGCAAGCAGCTGTCCTCTCTCTTATTTGGATATTGCCCCAGAGTGATGTCTGTTCGGAGAGCTCCATCCCAGCTCTTTAGAGACGATGGCAGCTTTTTAATGGGGAATAAAATCTTGACTACAAAATGATTATTTCACATGCTGAAATTTAAATCCGATACACAATGACCTGACACACTTATTACTTCTGGTGCTATGGAGTTTCTTGGTTTGTGCTGAGTGACGTAATGAAGCTGATCAACTGCTCTATACTGTACGATTTGTCAGGGTCACACAATTCCTACAGCTTTTGTGAGTCTTCCTGCCACAGTTTAATGGATCCTCCGGCAAGATTGTTACATGACTTTCCTACAAGCAGAGCAGTGCATATTCTGCAGCATATGCTGTGTACAACTTCTTTAATAGAGCCGTGACTGATCAGAAGATGAAGCATAAATGCCATTGAATGTTTAGACAGAGACCTGTGACCACCCTTCTATGTATGATCTACTGTCCCCCAGCCAGAGCGCTACTTGCTGGTTGAACTTAAGGTTCTAGAGACACTGACAGTTCTGAGGATATAAAGGGGAAGCCGCTACTACAGAGATTCTTCTCATTGACCACATGAGAGACCAGGCCTGGTGATTCCTTGGGACCTGTTTTGCCTATCCGTGTAACTTGAACTAGTGGAGAATCTCCTGTACTACTAGACTAGCTATAGACATGGTTGCTTTAGATCTGATTGTACTATCTGACCAGACCTAGATGTGATTTCCATGGGAATTGTCCGTATGTCTGTGCTAATAGGATTCCGTGGTACATGCTCCTCACACCCATACACGGTCGTCTAGATATTTGGTAGATATCTCTGAGAATTTCTTGTACTGATGGCCAACACTCAACCATCCCTTCATGTTACCCTCCATGGCATAATTCCCTGTGACCTATCTTCCCAACTATACTAACCAACCAGATGTATTCAAGGTTCTCCTGCTTCAGACGTAGAGCAGATAATGTCCTCTAAATCTATTTATTAATGCCAGCAAATTGTGCTATTTAGCAATGTTCAATGTCTGACAATTTGCTTTGTTTAATAAACCATGAACGTTTATTACATTTCATGCAAAAGCAGGTTAGAGATGTATCAGTTGCTGGTGAATAATTTAATATGAGCGTCAGAAACGTCGCCCCAACAACTGAGCACAATTCTTCATACTTACTTAGGGAACCACTTCCCTTAGATTTAAAAGTATGATTTACATTTTTGGAGAGGAAATTTCTGTTGTGGCCGGTCTAATCCACGTTTTTAAAGATCTTTGTACAGATTGATCAAGATTTATGTTCCCACCCCCCCAAGTCCAATGATGTAAGCATGATTATATCTCCCCCTGAATTGTAGAGGGTATTCTGGACCGCATGTACTAACCCCATCACTCCTTAGATTAACATTAGTGGTGTTTATCCCGATTAATCCGTCTCTGTGTGTATGTAAACTGTAAAACTGCAAGTACGAAATGCATTAATTTGTTCTTGGCTAAAGCTGCAAGTGAGCATGTTAACTTAATTTATAAAAAAAAACAAGAATTAATTAGCAACTTATTGTGTAGTGTTTTAAACTAATCCTAAACACTGTGTAGCAGCAATCCGCAACTTATGAGACTGAATACCAACTCCTATGCAGTTATGGTCAGTAAATAACTTGCCGTGCTACAGTCTTTGGCGTCGGTCACAGCAGATGCAGGACGCTCTAACAATCCATTCTTCTGGTATATGATTGAGGGTGTGTGACCACTAAGCCTCTATAAAAGTCTGCTTAAAACAGAAAGTAGGAGAAAAGTCCAATGAAAGAATTTCCCGATGTTTATAGAATATGTTGCCCTTTGTTTCTGTAGTGCAGATATATTCTCCAGTGCTATAAATAAATTAAACTCACAATAATGTTACAGGAACATGTAATGCAATAGACCAAGAGCAGATCCTACCTGGATTTTGTATTAAATGGTCCAACTTTGGCTAAAAGCCAGAGGACACACAAAGGATCACTTTATGGCATTACAATCTTCTGCTAACTTTAGGTGCCCTTTATTAAAAGAAAACCCACTATGCCCCAATTCATACAATGATTACCAGGCAAAGTCCTTTCTAAACCCCCCTGGGCACTCGTACTTCATCCTGTTTGGCTAAATATAGAGGCTGTCTGCAGACTATACATGCTAGAGACCTCCCTAGCCTATACCAATGTTATAGTAATGCAAACATCGTATTTCTCTTCCATTTAGCCTTGAAAGTGTAAATAAACTATTGTGTGTTATAGGAAAGCATTTTTACTTCTAGTAACTTTTTTTCTTTCTCCTCTTCTTGAGAAGCAGAGAAGCAGTTCCGGTGGAAGTAAAAAGGAAGTTATTGAACTAACTGATGACAATTTTGACAGACAAGTGTTAGAGGGTGATGATGTTTGGCTTGTAGAGTTCTACGCTCCGTGGTGCGGGCACTGTAAGAAGTAAGTGTACGGAAGTGACTTTTCCTCCACCCACCTGACATTGAGTAATTGATCATTAGCAATGAAATAGGCTATGTCCCAGGGCAAAGCATGGTCAAAACTGCAAGGGAATTATTTGTGATCTTGATATCTGCCTATCATGTGAAGACTAAAACAGAGTTGGCATTTTATTACTTAGATTGTAAGCTCACAAGCTTTATCATCATCATCAGCTATTTATATAGCGCTATTAATTCCGCAGCGCTGTACAGAGAACTCACATCAGTCCCTGCCCCAAGGGTGCTTACAATCTACATTCCCTAACATACACACAGACAGAGACTAGGGTCAATTTGATAGCAGCCAATTAACTTACTAGTATGTTTTTGGAGTGTGGGGGGAAACCCATGCAAACACGAGGAGAACATACAAACTCCTCACAGATAAGGCCATGGTCGGGAATTGACCTCATGACCCCAGTGCTGTGAGGCAGAAGTGCTGACCACTAAGCCACCATGCTGCCCACTAGGCTCTCCTTCCTTTTGTAGCCTACCTAGCCCCTCTTCTCTCATTTGCTTCTTACATCTCCCTTGCCACCTTTTGGCTGCACTTGCCACCCCTGCCCTTTGTAATATGACTTTATTTTTGTTACCCATCTTGTATTTGTTACCTGTGCTTTTCAGTTCTACTTGTGCTATGTAAATTTTTGTGAACTATTTTATCGTTTGTTTTACCACCATGTACAGAAGTTTGTGTTCCCTACAAATAACCGCTAATAAGAAATACTTTTATTCTGTGGGTAAAACACATTGAACTAGCAGAGTATTGGGATTTCAAAAGTTGTACATCATCTGATGGCAGTGTGGTATCTATAAGAAAAAAAAAAAACATGTACTGTAACTGTTGTGTGTGTTTAATAACTGAATGATGATGCACTTTACAATCTGTTAACCTATTGTTCTTTTAACTAACTTCCATCTTAGTCTGGAGCCTGAATGGGCAGCTGCTGCCGCTGAAGTTAGTGAACAAACCAAAGGAAGAGTTAAATTGGGTGCAGTTGATGCCACTGTCCACCAGGGGCTGTCCAGCCGCTATGGGGTGAGTATTGCCTACAATTACCAGCCATTGTTCAAGGATTAGTCCAGTTTTCACACACTCATTAGTAAAGCCATACTAATGATGGGTTCACATGCTGGCCCCACACAAGGAAATAGGGCCGATATCACAGAATATGTGGCCCTAAAGTAAGCCAGATAATTAGAGCAACATTGATCATTTCATTGTCATGCTAATAAAGCAATAATTACATTTCTATAGAAGGAAGTTTAGAAAGTAATATAAACAGTTTATTTAACAAAACAAACGCTGGCACTGTGATAAAATTATTTATCAAGCTTCACATTTACAGTTATGGTTTCCATGCAAAAAGCAAACCTTTTTTAACAGACAACGAAAAAAATAGGTTGTATCACACTTCTAATGCCATATTACAATTGGCTGACATAGAATATGGGCATTCCTTTGTCTTTTTGAGTTCTCAAGTCCGTCCTGGGGTTTAAGGATACTTGGAATGTCTTTGTCCACTGATATTGATTAGAAACATCTGTTCTTCAAATTAACCCTTCTACTGCTGCTCACATCTCTCTCTTCCCAGCTGACACAAACAGACCAACAAATACCACGTCCAATAAAACAAAACAGCGTCTATATATGTTTCTTACTAATATATTGCTTCACCTAAAAATGCCTTTGACCATACATATTGGTGAACGGACAGCCACTGTGGCGCCATAATATCATGTTAAAATGACCCTAAATACTTATCACCTGATGTAACTAAAGAGAATACTGTTACATCTGGAGCGACGGTGAAGTGCGTATTGTAATGTGAGCATGCTCACATGTCCTGTCCCCCAATCATTCTGCAGTAACTTTATGACCAGCGCTGAGTTCCCCTCCATCATGTCTTATTGTTGTGTTGTGCTTCATTTGTTTTATTCCACTTATTTCATCTGCAGACATAGGCTTGGCTGTGAGCCAGCCTGCAAGAAACGGGCACCAATGCTTTATGCTCCGTCCACCTCACTGATAATGGCAAATGGGTGGGCTTCCGTTCTTTTATATTATGTGCACGTCCAAGGTTTCCATTGTCACCTCTCTTATCCATTGATTTCCCCTTTATTCAAGGAATAAGGACAAACCTTACCTGGGCTTTTTCACTGGTCCAGTGACGTCTGTACTCCAATCATTTGGAATATATTGAGGCTGAGAGTGTTCTGGAATGTATTACGGGTTTCCCAGTTAGATGTTGTGATACCTGTTTGATATTGGGATGAGTTCCATCTCTGGTGCACCAGTGTCATTAACTGTTTATTCAGGTGTCTTGGACACATCCGTAGCTGATGATTTACTGAGTGGTGAATATCTTATGTGTGTCCTCCACTGTGGGTGAAAAGGCCTCGTCTCCCTGCACTGTACCTGTCCCAAGGGCTCTCAAACAGAGCAGATCTGAGCTGTGTGCCCGGATCGATATCCAATTAGCCACAGAAGTTACAAAAAATGGAAACCATTGGCAGGTCACCACTTAATGTGGGGCATATTTAGTGCCAGATTGCAGACATCGTTGGCCGCACTTTACAACATGGAAGTGGTAAAAAAAAAAAAAAAGTAAAAAAAAGTGCGTTCCTGTCTTCTCACTCTTGCATTTGAGAACATGGGTACCACTGTCCTCCCGACATCAAAGGGTTCACAATGTAAAACAAACTTCAGTCTCCTCCACACAGCACGATTTCATTAGCATAACTAACAATGGTTTTGTTTTCTTTCATTCTAGATCAGAGGATTCCCCTCAATAAAAATTTTCCGTAAGGGAGAGGAGCCCATTGATTATGAAGGTGGGCGGACAAAGGCTGATATCGTTGCTCGTGCTCTGGACTTGTTCTCTGACAACGCGCCGGCCCCTGAGCTCCTGGAGGTCTGTATTTGTCTCTTTTCGGTGGTGTTTCATCATTTTGGGGGTTTAAACCAAGATTCCCTAATGGAATCTTTAAAATTGGTATTTAGAACTATACTTTTCTGGTTGAATGGTTAGGGCTTTTTTTTTGTAATTAAAATAATTTTTTTTAGTAAATATAACTAGTCTTGTAAAAAATTATCTATTTTATAGTTTTCAAGGGGATAAAGTGTCACTTCGTACAAAATAATTGGCTATTTGTTATGATAATGACTACATTTGGCCACGTTCCTTTGTTCCCCAATAATTACTATATGCTGGGTCTTTTGTACAGATCCTGAATGAGGACATTGTGAAGAAGACATGTGATGAACACCAGCTGTGTATAGTTGCCATACTGCCCCATATCCTCGACACAGGTGACAATCAACAATCTATTCTCCATTCTATATCTGACTATTAATGAATTCCAACCGCTTCTTTAGGGCCAGTGATAGCGCTTCATTTGCAATAAAGCTGCTCGTAGTTTAGATTTGGTATGACAGCCCTTTAACCTTTACCCACTGGTGCCGTCTGTTGGGGAAATTAAAGTACAGTTATATACACACACTGGGCCTGATTCATTATGGATCTTAACTTAAGAAACCTCTTATTTAAGTCTCCAGGACAAAACCATGTTACAATGCAAGGGGTGCAAATTAGTATTCTGTTTTGCACATAAGTTAAATACTGACTGTTTTTTCATGTAGCACAGGAGACTTAAATAAGAAGTTTCTTAAGTTAAGATCCTTAATGAATCGGGCCCAGGGTGAAGCGGTCCTTTTTGTGAGCTGAAACCAATATATTGCTTCGACCCACAGATCGGCGGCTCCAGTGTTTGACTAGTCTGTGTGCCCAAACCCAGCGTTATACAGGGACACAATATTCATCTCTAACGCAGTTAAGCTTTATAGGCTTTACCTCTGTCTTGTGACTTGCACCCCCCTCCCCCCAATGCCCCAACTGTGCTGTGTTTATATAACAGGAGCTGCTGGAAGGAATTCCTATTTGGAAGTGATGCTGAAACTGGCTGACCGATACAAGAAGAAGATGTGGGGGTGAGTGTGGTAGCGACAAGACTTCGGAGCCTTGTAGAGTTACATTTCCTTTACTATATTAAAACAAAACCATTACCCGTTGCTTGTACAAAAGGTATAAGAAAAACAAAATTACTACTAAAACTTCCAAATGCTTATTATTATGTAAAAAGCTACTGCGGACATTCCCAAATATACATAACCTTCCAGGTGCCTATGAGAACGTAAGATGCTTCAAATAAATGTGGATTTCGGAGCAAATTTTCCTATGCACAATCGACTGTTAATATTCTGGAAGTATGTTTTACGAACCTTAAATTTAGTTACATACAATTATTTTCAATCCTGTCCTGATCGATTTTAGTTTTGATCTTTCTGGAAACTGTTGGCGACTGGCAGATCTGGAGTCCTATGATCCTGTATATTGTGTTCCAGGTGGCTGTGGGCAGAGGGCGGTACACAACTGGATCTGGAAAGCTCTCTGGGTATTGGCGGTTTTGGTTACCCGGCCATGGCGGCTGTCAATGCGCGGAAGATGAAGTTTGCGCTCCTGAAAGGCTCATTTAGCGAGCAGGGAATCAATGAGTTCTTACGGTAAATATGATTTATTCATTTACATAAGCTTTGTATTCAGTATTGGTTTCGTTTGCTTTGTTTTGTGGTGTATTCTGCCATCCTAAGATATACATGTTTAGGTTATAAGGCTGTTAGACGTTGCAAAGCATAATTGCATTTTCCTGTAACTGTGAAATACTGTGTATGATGTACACATGACATGCCTGAAAACTAGTGGAAACTCTCAATCTAATCCTTTCTGACGTAACATATTATATTAGAAATAAAGTATGTGTGCATAGCACAGCATCTGCTGGATGGGGCTATATATTTTATTCCTGTTTATAATAGAACCTACACAATACTGAAACATTGACAGGTGTGGTTTACTGGTGTTCATAGACCGTGAAGCTGAAGAATAAAATGTTTGAGTTTTTTTGTTTTTTTTAGTTTTTCTATTTAATAATTTCCTCTTGGAGTGCGTTCTTGTGTTACAATCTGCATCCTGTTGCGCGACTTAATGTGAAACACAGGAACTGAACGCCGATCCTTCTACTTTTTATATTTGTTCTTTAGTTCTGTACTAGAGAGTAAACGGAGGTCTGCTTCCACTCACTTGTGAGAAAGGGGGAGAACAGCTTGTGGGTGAACAATGGAAGGGAATGTTCAACAGATACATTAAAAAGAACACACACGCACAGTGAAATTGAGGGGTTCCAAATGGCCAAGGAACTAGTTTACATGGCAACCACTATTCGTGAATGTGTGGAAAGCTTTGCGTAAAGATTATATTAAATAGATTTCCGAGAAGGTTTATAAAAATTGGATTAGAGTGCATTGAAGTTGCACAAGAGAATGGATAGGTATGTTGCCTGGCAGGCCTTTGACCCAACCTCTCTTCTAATTTCCTTCAACAATTCTTCATTCCAGAGAGCTGTCATTTGGTCGTGGTTCTACTTCACCTGTTGGTGGTGGCGCAATTCCCAAAATTAACAAAGTTGAGCCCTGGGATGGCAAGGATGGAGAGGTAAGAGGGTTTCTCCATTCATATTAAACAATTACACTCCTTACCCATCATCATCAGTTATTTATATAGCGCCACTAATTCCGCAGCGCTGTACAGAGAACTCATTCACATCAGTCCCTGCCCCCATTAGAGCTTACAGTCTAAATTTCCTAACATACACACACAAACAGAGAGAGAGAGAGAGAGACTAGGGTCAATTTTGATAGCAGCCAATTAACCTAGCAGGATGTTTTTTGGAGTGTGGGTGGAAACCGGAGCAAACACAGGGAGAACATACAAACTCCACACAGATAAGGCCATGGTCGGGAATCGAACTCATGACCCCAGTGCTGTGAGGCAGAAGTGCTAATCACTAAGCCGCTGTGCTGCCCATGTCTATTTTAACAACCAATAATAAATGACTGGAACTTTGTGTAGGACAATGTTTGAGCAAGAGGACTGCATATCGGGGCACACTAATCACCCACAAAATAAGACCAGACCCACTAGAACATAAGATTGAGGTTTACTGTCTAGTGACGGCTGGTCACGCTTGCCATTTCAATGACCTAACCGCACTGAATCTTCGTTTCTTCTGCAGCTCCCAGTTGAGGACGACATTGACCTCAGTGATGTAGAACTTGATGACTTTGACAAGGACGAACTGTGAAGAGACACACACACACATACCTCCCTGCTGTATTGTTACATCCCTCTTCTTGGAGGAACTTTTTAAAGCTGGTGGACATCCACCCATCAAGTATAATGGGTGGCTCAAGTGATGACTTCATTTTAATCTAAGAAATAAATCTGCACTTGAAGAGAAGGATTTCAACGATACCAATGAACAGTTCCTCTCGGGAGAACACTGAAGAATTCTATGAATTGTTGTAACAGTGAGTTTCATTTTGCAGGCATCTGATGGGGGTTTTTTGTTTATAATTTTTTTTATTTTTTTGTTGGATTTTTGTTTTTATGGGTTGGAAGGGCTTATTTTTGGGGATTGTGCATCTCGAAGGAGTTATCGTTATTGCCCTCTTCGGCTTTATGGCCATTCAAAAACTTGTCTCCTTGGCTGACACTGCTATTGTTTATTATGTTTAATGTATTTTCATCAGCAAATTGATCGGCTTGACTCAGTTTCCGAATAAAATATTTTTTGACATGTGGTGTTCCCTTCCTTTTTGTTTATTGCACAATGTATGCATTATTCTGCCCACAGGTCTGATTATTCGTAGCTCCTTTTATTTAAAACAATTTGCATATTTTAGGAATATTGGTTCAAACCCATCACCACCATAATGAAATAAAGAGTGCTTGGACTGCAAACATTCATAAGGAAGTGATAATTTGCAGTAGGAAAACACAGCCTACGCTACATCTGCATATATATATAATCTTTTATTTTCATTGTAGGTAAAAATTGTCCATCAGGCACAAGGAAATGTTCCCATGATATAATTTACAAATAATAAATACTGTGATATCATCTTTGTCCAACTGTGTTTGCACAGTGGTTTTTAGTTTTAGCACATATCTTGCTGGCTTGTTCCATGCAGTTTTCCTTTACATAGATATAGATTACCGGTCCGGGCGTGATGACATCCACCGTCTGACAGCCTAGGCAGCGATATCTGAACCTTGTGAAAGGAATGATGGTCGCTATAGAATTCACTATTCTATGTTACGTCTTTTGCAGTGTAACGGAATATACATTTTACAGGATCTAGCCTTAAGACTCAAAGTCTAAACTGGACAGGTCAACCATGAAGCAGACGTAGGGGTAGTAATCTTGGTTGTTCAGCTGTAAGCCGGGAATATCCATACCGATCTATGAAAACAAGGGAACCGCGGTCAGTTTAACAAATGTGCTTTTATCCCCACTTAAAGTGCAGCTGTTACCACGGCTTAAGCATTTCATGATTCGGGTTTTCTGACTGCAGATAACTTCTTATTGGCGCCAAAAAGCACTATATGCAAATGACTGAAAATATACATTCAGCTTTTGGGAAAGAAAAACAAGATATGATGCAAAAGTAATTTTTTTTCCTTCTATTTTTAACAACTGGCTACAATAATATAGATTTGCTTGTAGAGGGATTAACAGGTCTGTCTTTTAATGCACTGACTAAGGTGGTCAATGATTTAATCACAGCTAAATCTGAAGGCAATTACTTCTAATTCTCCTGGATCTCTCTGCTGCATTGGACACTGTTGACCACTCGCTTCTCATACAAACGTTACATGCCCGAAGTCTCCAGAACTATCCAAGTTCTCGTTCTACTTATCAAGTCGCTCTTTGTGTTCGTTTGTCTGGATTCACCTGCTCTCTACTTCTGCTATCAGTTGGAGGACCACAAGACTCATTCCTAGGTCCTATACTGTTCTCTATGCCACTTCTTCAACATCTTCTCTGTGAATGATGCGCTAATTTATCCTCTCTGGGTCTCTCAGTATCTGTGTTGTCCCTCGTTACTGACTCTATCTGCCATTTACGAGCCTTGTGAAAGTCACCTAGGTGATGAAACGTGTCTGCCAATCAGATCCACTTCCAGGACATAACTTACGGTCTACACGCGTGCGTTCCAGGCTGGAACGCACGCCGACTACACTACTCCAGTCCGCATCTCGCTCCCACCAATACCCGGACCTCTGTATTCGACACACGGCCATCAGATTATCCCCATTCAGGAGACCACTCAGATCTTGGTGCATCTTAGCACACTCCAATTCGTGCTTCACAGACGTGACCCACCGTTGGAATAACCAACTGCAAGTATAGACTATGGTCCAAACTATCTGCAAAGACTATACCACCTTTTTCATCTGTTGCCGTTTAGACTTTACAAGTATTTCTGGATATTTACTCTCACTTGATTTGGACATTATTCTTTCCTCAGCACCTGCTGTTAGATTGATTGTATTTTATGTGTATTTGCATTTGTATGGATTCAATTTGGCTGTTTACCCACTCATGTACTCATATACTTATAGTCACCAACATACATATTAGTTTAAGCGCTGAATTATCATCTCTATATTTAATTTTGGACGTCCGCTCGTCACATAAAACTCAGCCACCAGAAGTTACCTACCTGACATCTCTATTACGTTTGATAACACAACAATAAAATCTACCCATCAAGCTTGCTGGCTAGGTGTCCTCTTTGCCTCAGAAATGTCCTTTGTTCCCAACATCCAATCTGTATCCAAATCTTGTTACATACATCTAAGACACATCTACAAAATACGCACGTAACTGACACAACACACTGCAAAAAGTATTTCCTGCAGTCATTTCCCACATTGACTATTTCCTTATTACTGGTTTTCCCCCTAACTAAACGTCACCCCTACAATCTCTTGAATGCAGCAGCTATACTAAAACGCTCTTCTACTGCTGTGCTCAGTCAGTTCCTACATTGGTTGCTTGTATTTTACTGCATGAAATTATTTTACGAACACAAGGCCATAAACAAAACTGCACCAACATAAATCTTTTCACTTGTTTGTAAAGATCTGTGAACTTGACCCCTTGTCTATGTAAGATCTGTCGTCCACACTCATTACCTGCTCCTGGTTATAGGACTTTCTTTGGACTGCACCCACTTTGTGGAATGCCCTCCCTAGCACAAGACTTTCCTCTAACCTCCAAACCTGCAATTGTTCCTTGAAAACTCGCTTCTTCCAGCAAGCTTATAAAATTCCCAAACCACCCACTTAACCTCGCTAGGCTATTCTACCAGATTATCACTCTCTGCAAAGTTTCACTCAGAAATTCATGTATTCTCTATGTTAACACAAACCTCTGTGTGGCTGGATCATATAACCCTGCAAAGCGCTTTTACCCCTGAAATCTGACTGGACCAATATGCAAAATGTGGTATTTAACTTAATGTATCAAACTGCTATATATTGTAAGCAGGGTCCTCTTCCCTCTTTGTTAACATTCAGTCTCATTTTATTACTGTATTTGTTCTCAATTGTAAAGTTCTAAGGAATATGCAGGTGCTATATACATACATTTTAATAATGTATGAGTTTAAAGCTGCACTACCACCTAGTAAATGGTGGCGGTGTTGGGCCCCCTCCAAGTGGAACCCTGGAGCTCCTCCTCTACTCACACCCCCAGCTTGTGATTGGTCCTTCTGCTCCCACCCTCTGCATCAGTAGTGCCCCCAGTGGTTTGTGATTCACGATGTCCATTGTATTTATATTTCTTTTTTTATACACTTAGAGTATGTATGGTAAAGCCTTGCCTTATATACAACATCCTAAACTGATGACACAGGGAGTACCTTTCAATCTCTGCAGTGGACTGCATATCAGTTCCTCTGTCGTTCTCCCATATGCTCTAAAGTGTGTTTTCCTGGGATTTCCTACACTGGTTCCGGACACTTGTACCAGTTTCACAACCTATACAGCTGGGTATAGTTCTTGCTCTTAATCATTATAACCCAGTCTGTTATTGTTCCTTCTGTGTGTCAATATTCCATGACTGTACAGTCGAAACTCTGTTTAATGAACTTTGAACACAGATACAATGGAAAAATTACATTTTTTGCACCAGTGCAATGCATTTTGCAGGTTGCATTTATTCACCATCTCATTAGCAGCCTCTTGCTGATCTCCAGCACTATACTTACATCCTTCATATTGACAGCTGCGGCCTCATCCAGGTGTCTGAAAATGGCATTTAATACGTCCCGTAGTCGTTTCATAGATTTCTTGTTGGGCTGCAAAATCACTGCCTGGAAGTTCACTGGTAAGCCGTACCTGGGAAGACAGGAGTTTCACTGTAAGTTATAACTCACCTGTCTCTAAAGAAAGCTGCCTAGAATAATCATTTTGCAGTTCAGATTCAATTTAAAGATCAAGTGCAGCTAACGGCTCCTGTGGAATGATCCATGTATCTAGGTGTTTTGCTGCTGTCCGTTCTGCTCTGTATTCCAATGCAAATTAGGGGTAGGGTTGTCAGAAGTGGGAGGGGCTTATTAATTTGGTGCATGGAGAATGATGGATTAATCGAGTGGGTGCATTAGGCATTTTTGGCCACTTGACAAACCAGCTAAAAACCCTGTGTAGTAGTTTATGGGCCCGATTTACCATTAAAGGGCCAGTAACCTTAAAATACAAGTTGCCTTATATAAAAGAGCTATTAATAACCTACACACTTATATATTATGTATCTATACCTTGACAGAATTTAAGTTATAATATCTCCCCTCACAACTGTTACGAGCCGCGGCGGTGCCCAGCTGCCGCGACTCTCTTACCTGCGTCCCGGCCGTCGCTATGGCGACCGGGACGTCACTTCCGCCCATGTCCTGGCTGTTGCCGGGACAACGCATAAACGCTTCAGCGTTGCGTCCCGGCGGTGAGAAGCCGGGCGCATGCGCTCAACTATAGGACAAACACCTATTGCCTAAGTAATCTAGGGGCAAGGCTGAGGATAATCAGAGCCAGGCTCTGATTGGCTGGGCTTACTACTTAAGGCAATGAGGTCTGCTACCTCATTGCCGGTTATAGCTTCTGTTCCAGTCTGCTGACCAGCTCTGTGCCTTGTTCCTGTCTCTTGGAAAACTCTATTGACCACCCATGTATGACCCCTTGCCTGGATTTGGACCCTGCCTGTGTTTCTCGTGACCTTGATCTCTTGCTTGTATACCGACCATCCTGTCTGCTCGTGACCCCTGACCCCGGCTTGTTTATCGGATCTGCTTTCTGCTGCCGGCCCTTGACCTCTGCTCGGACTCCACTCCGCTTACCTGGGTTCCCCCCTAGTCGGTACGCACTTCACGACCCTCTGCTAGTCTGCAGCCAAGTCTGTCCCCACCACTAGGGGCTCCAGTGAACACCTGACTGGCAGAGCAGACTCCGGGTTGTGTTGTACCGGCTAGAGGGGTTCCTAACAACAACCAGAACTTTAACTCAAATATCCTCCGTTCTAAGCAGCTCTTTGAACTTTTACGTATATTTTTGTTATTAACTTCTGTTACATAAATTTTAGTTTACCTTTTGCAGTAGTGTCTCGTGTTTACATGGCTTGATGTTTGCTATAGACAGCTCTCATTCAAAAAAAAACATAATTTAATAACTAAAGCTCTGATTATTGACTATGCAACCTAGGCATACATGGAAAAAGACACTGTGTGACCCAAGACTAAGGGTTTAGGTGCATCTAAGATCCTATGAATCTCCGCATCTGTCATTTTCCCTTGACGTTCTGTGATGTTGAAGTGCAAGCCATGCGGACCATAGCAGCTGATAAACTCTGATGGACAACTGATCAGGTGGATGTCACAGTGTTAGAATGATGTACTTTACCAGTCTGGAGAATGCTGCGTTCTGAAGCTCTTCAGCAGCTTAAGTGCTGTTAGTGCTCTCCCTGGGAAAGTCAGAAAGCCGTCCTTTTCCTGCCTGCAAGGCGCTATAATATGTCTCTATAACGCCTAAATCAGTCTTTTAGTATGTCCACCACAAACTGCAGTGGATGATTTCTGGGTGAACATTGCAGCATTTCAGGAACGAGCAGCGAGGTCATGAAACTAGCCATACATTTATCTAGCTATACTGTATTTGTTCTCACCTTAGCACAGACTCCACAAACACACGCAAGGCTTTTACGTGAATCCAAGCAATGAACGCTTCACTGAAGTTTACTTTCAACCAGCGCAGGAGAGGCCCCTGTAAGACAAGACGTTATACTCTCTCAACAATATACTAGAGGACATATGATAAAGAGAGCAAACGCTACTGCAGGCTTTGGCACCCCGTGGCTTTCACGTTGTTGTAGGACTACAACTCCCAGCTGTGCTGCTGTGATATACAGGAAGAGGGCCTATGTGATATCTCACACTCTCTGTGTGTAGTTTGGAATCTTTGAGTGACCTTCCTTGGCACTGCACTAGGTCGTACATGACACCTGACTTCTACCCTTCCATTCAACCCATCTATATCTACCTCATCAAGTGCAGTATTTCACCTTTAGGGGGCGGCATGTCCTGCAGCGGGTAGTTACTAGGTGGGCTGGGCTGTGGGCATAAGCAGGGTCATGCTGGCTGCACCAAAGACTCAGACATAGCTCAGAATATTGCATTACTTCTGTCACTTTGATCAATACACTAGCTGTGCAAATGTAAGACTTACATACTGCTGCTTCTTATCTGCCTCCAGTCTAATGATCTCGTTTTTCTCCGACTGCAGTTCTTTCTCATTAAAGACAAACTCCCGTACTATGAACCTGAAATCAGAAGAGCACCAGGGGTGTTATCATTAAACTGTACTATACTATTACAAACCGTTATCCCTGAGCAATCGTATAATGTTGCAGTAAAGTCTCATGTTATAGATAACAGTGGGCATTCACAGTAGACCAGGAATGGGCAGTTCTAAAAAAAACATTCAACCTGAGACTTCATGGAAGCCACAGCTTCCATGCCTGAGATGTGTAGTTTACTGTAATGTGAGCTACATGTTTCCTACCTCTGCTGTGCATTTCAACACACTGTGACAAAATGAGGTGTCAGCAGAGAGAAGCTGCAAGCAGAGTTACACATTTGTACAGCAGTAAACCTAGCTTAAAGACAAACAGGTGGAGGACATATGTGTGACAAAATAATAGTATGAAGTCTGATTTAACTTACATGCTTCGGAAGTGTCTTTTCCAACAGATACAGCAGGCTGACAGGGCCTGTTTGCAGTGAGAGCAATCAAGCAAAGCAACTAATGAGAACTCCTTTTAAAAGGGAAGGTGGGAGTGTCAACTGCCCATCAAGTTAGGGCTGTGGGAGGAGTATCAAGTATAAAAACCTGTCTGTTTTCATTGTTCAGGGTGACCGATGCTGAATAAGTTGGCCGGTGTCTAGAGAGCTGGTCTCTGTTGATTTAGCGGTAGGGCCACAGGAAAGCGTATGGTATCTTTATGTTGTAAAGTGCTTTGCCATCCTGACATTAAAGCAAAGTAAAAAGGCAAGGAGTTGTTTGAGTGTGTTGCACCAGAAGTGTGCTCTTGTTACAATGCTTTAAACCATTTCAGCCAAGACTTTCTGCTTTTTCGTAAGACGAAAGTGACAAACACAAAACTCACTTGTTTTCTCGAGCCTTTGTTTTAAAATCTTCAATCACTTTTCGGAAGAGGGTGACTGTAAACAAACCCCCTTCTGCGTCCTCTGCGATCATCCTACAGAGAGAGAGAGAGAGAGAGTAGAATAAACAACAGGGCCAGGTCTTGCCAATTCCCGTTGACCAAGAGTGACTCTAATGTGTGTCCTGGTTGTCACTACAGCAGCTTTTCTGTAATCCTTTTCCCTATCTAGATCCAAGCATGGTTGTCTTGTAATTGAAGGAATAACTGGCCCCAGCCTCAGTAGAAAATAATATATTATATGCGGAACTTACTATTTATATCATAAATACACAATAATGTACAATATGTAATATTTAGTCAATGCTCTTCTCAAAAGAGATGGCTACAAAGATGCAATCTAAGGGTTGACACCCAGGGCCTGAGTCATTAAGGAGAGCAAAGCATAAAAAAGGAGTAACATTTGCACCTGGGCAAAACCATGTTGCATTGGAGGGGGAGGTAAATTTAAAATGTTGGGACAGATTTATACTTGGGGTAGGACATATCCTAGATCAAGTTTAAATTTCAGTGTAATAATAAAGCTAGCAAGCATTTGTGTGCTAGATGAAAAAACAGCCAGTATTTAACTTATGTGCAAAATAATAAACTAATTTGCACCCCTTAACTTGTAACATGGTTTGTCACAGAGAACATTTACTCCTTTTTTGCCTTAATGACTCAGGCCCCCAGTGTCCACCGGTAACTTTAATGGCACAACTGTTACGACTCTGCCTATATTTTGTATATAGCAGCAGTACCTCAAATCCACCAGAGGTGCTGCTGTTCTGTTCCTGAACTTTTCACCATGCCTGTAGGAGTTAATCTAATTGCCTGATGCCTGATTAGAACTGCACCTGTCCCATAGCTCCAAATACCTGCCTCAATCTGTGCTCAGTGCAGTTCATCGTTTTTACCTGGCTGTTGCTGGTTTCCTGTTTGTTCCTGTTCTCGTTCTGCATTGCGGCTGTTTGATCTCCTGTTGTGACCCTGTGCCTGATTACCGGACCCTACTTGTTTGCCTGTCGCCCTGACCTCTGCTTGACTATGCTTATTTGCTTGTGACCCGGACCTCTGCCTAGCTATTGGATGTAGCCCTGATCTCTGCTTTTCACTGGACTCAGTTTGTCTGCTTCCCTGGACAGCCTCGTGCCTCCTGGACTGGGGTAACTCATTATTCTTGTCCCTGCTATTTAACTGTACCTGCCATTACTTGGAACCTGTTGCTCTGTGGACTTTCATGCCATTTATCACACATGTTCATATCTGTGGATTTGAGTTAAACCTGTTTAAACAGCTACCTGGAAATCTGCATATCGCACGAACTGAATCCTTAGTTATGAATTTTGCCGAATAAAGTCATTTGGTTTATTATACTTCTATTGCTGCTTCCTGAATGCACTAGGAATCATAACAACAACTTTAATTTATGTGCTTGGGGCTCCACTCCCATCACATTGCAATATCTATCATGATTGGCTGGATAACTTAGCAGCAGTGGGGCGTAACCGGCTCACATCCTACTGTGGCCCCACTCTTTGGCCAGGTGAATCCTGTGCCGAATCCCCTGTCTAAACGAATAAGTGCAGCCGAGGGCTTCCAGATGTCTACTCACTTGGTTGAGCGAGGTACAACCATATCAGCCAGCGATTCGTACGTCTTCTGCCATGCTGAATAGCTTGTCCTTTAAATAAGAAGAAAGTTCAATGAATGCTAAAGACAGATTGGTAATAATCTGCTACTCAATTTAGTTTGCTGAAGAATCATTGCTGGAATGTACAGGGCTTAATAACTAGGGGCCTGATTCATTAAGGATCTTAACTTGAGAAACTTCTTATTTCATTCTCCTGGACAAAACCATGTTACAATGCAAGGGGTGCAAACTAGTTTTCTGTTTTGCACATAAGGTAAATACGGACTGTTTTTTCATGTAACACACAAATACTTCATAGCTTATTTGTACACTGAAATTTAAAGGTGATATTTGTGTGCTACATGAAAAAACAGTCAGTATTTAACTTATGTGCAAAACAGAATACTAATTTGCACCCCTCGCATTGTAACATGGTTTTGTCCAGGAGACTGAAATGAGAAGTTTCTTAAGTTAATATCCTTAATGAATCAGGCCCTAGGAGACTCCGTTCCCTGCGCATCAGGTCTATGATATAGTCATAAAAGTAGAAATATCATCCAAGTACAGTATAAAGTTATATGTTGAGCAAAATGAAGTACTGCTGACCCATTTGTAAGGAAACAGTTAAAATGGGTAAATTGTTACCCTCTCGCCGCATTGCTGTTGTCAAGTTTATTTATCACATCATCATCATCATCCGCTATTTATATAGCGCCACTAATTCCGTAGCGCTGTACAGAGAACTCGCATCACTCCCTGCCCCATTGGAGCTTACAGTCTAATACATAATCACATAAAGTTGACAACAGCAACGCGGCGAGAGGGTAACACTTTACCCATTTTAACTGTTTCCTTACAAATAGGTCATTCACTATTTAACACCTTTTAATATTTTGCTACAAGTGATTGTCCGATAACATTTGAAATATTTTAATAAAAATTAATAAATAATGTTATTTTAATTTCATTAATCACTGAGCGCCCCGCTTATACAAATTTTACCTTGCTCTTTTTTTCATTTGTTCTATGTACAATGGTGCGTGGGTGCCCCTCCCTCCATAGGAATTATAGAAGTAATCGTAATAAGGAAGGGATATATGATTTTCTCGGTGCGCTGTTTTTAACTCTTGCAACAACACAATCAATAACGGAAGCATCAAAGTGATCAGTATATTTTCTCACTGATTAAATACTTGGTGAAATGCTACTCTATGTCCTGTCGCTCATCATCTTTCAATATATTCTGATGGTCACTTTGCTTACACTGTATTGCGCAATTACTGTATCTACAACTTACTTTGGGACAACCACTAAAAGTGTGAGGAGATACTCCGAGTTCAAAACAAAGTCATCTTTATTTACAATGTCAGCTAAGGTCCTGGTGAGGAGGTTGCCCCTGTGAAATAAAAGAGAAATTCATCTGTATGAAAGAACGATGCAGCCATTTTAAATGAGGACATTTACCGACTTTACTTAAACGGTGTTTGGGCACATTTCCTAGGATTTAACCAGGCTTCTGACGAAACACATATTGGTGGACATTTATGAAAACTAGTGCAAAGGAACTGTGGTTACCCATAGCAACCAATTGCATTTACTTAAATTATAGCTAGATTCTGGTTGGTTGCTATGGGCAATGCCACAGTTTTCCTGTGGCCTAGTTTTCATCAGTGTGCCTAATTGTTTAGTAGGCTAGATTTTCGTGAGACAATGTAGCTAGTGAAAGTGGCATAACCTACCAACGCTAGCTGTGGGCATGTCTTGGGTAACAGTTGTGGCCGAGAATTCTTATCTTTCCCACTTTGATTCTGAGTATACGCTACCAACATTCAGCTTAATTAAATAACTCATTAAACATAGAATCCTATAATGGTTTAAAAAACAAAAAAAAAATCTAAAATTCTAAAATATATGGGACTCCTCTAAATCTGGAGGACCGTGGAAAAATCCCTGTGTGTCCTGCCATGAAAAAGGCATAATTGTAAATAGTTTCCAAAGCTACTAACTGATAGGCTGTATAGGCACAACCTCAGAAAACCTAATTTATCTTCATATTTTCATCTGTTAAAGTGTGCTTATTAATATACAACACTGATTGTTCTAGCTTTGTAGCAAAAGCTAAAATTAGAACAGTGCCCCCCAGTGGCAGATTAGTCATACACTTATAAAAGAGAAATCCTCTATCCATACTATAACTTCCCTCTAACCTTCAACAAATATTTACTCAAACCAATGAAAGTATAACGATCTGTACATACACTGTTTTTCTCTCCAGGCTCTGCAGGTTGCCTTTGATGTTGTTGTATGTAAGAGCTCTTGACTTGAGGTCAGTCTCTATCTGTGACATTTGCTGAAATAAAAACATAATAAGAATCAATACCCTTAATAAACAAATAAGTCTTATCAGTCTTATCAGTCTTACCTACACACCCAGCTAGCTGATCAAGATTTCACTCAATTTTACATTGTGAGTGGAGTTACTCTATTAACATGGGATATCGATCATAAATTAATTTATTTGACTTGTTTTCCCTTTAACCTGATAAAATGGTCGAGTAGGTTGAGATAAAGCCTCGGCTTCAGCCCGTGGCCTATAGATGGCTAGGGTGTGCTTTGGGGACCCGCACTGTTCACTGATCAGTTGGAAGGAAAGATATAAAGGAAAACAAAATAACAATTCTGTTGAATATCCCCTTTGAAAAGCACCTGTCACCTTCACACATCTTTAAACAGAAATCTGAACAAACAACGACATGGGTGACACATACTGGAGATCATTTACGAAACGCGTGGGTACCAATCCGCTCTGGACCAATCTCAACACTTTGAATTGCGCAATTGTGCTTTGATTTCTGGCAAACATAATACATTCAGTTGGCCCTTCTTTGGTAAAAGTATACAGGTGCCTGAACCACCTCTATTGTTGCCTCTCCGAACAATGAAAATATTATTAATATTGTTGTTGATTAAGGTGTAACGGTGCTCAGCAGTGCTGGACAGGGGGGAAATGCTGTACTACCGCCTAATATAAAGTGTAGGGCTGCTACAAGCATCCTTTATTCCTGGGACTCTGCCCGTATTGTAATACAGAATCAGCAAATCAATTGTAATGTACACTGGATGCCCGTACACAATGGAGGCAGTTTTGCTTTCCTGGAAGCAGCGCCTCGTGAATAACTGTCCATGAAGTACCTTAACGTCACTGAGATGCACTTTAAATGTTGCATTAATGACAAATTATGAATATGGACAAGTTGGTTTGGCCATTGGTGCCGCCTTAGAAAAGGGGGCAAATATGGTGCTAAATCAAATACATTTAGTTGCACAGTTAGTGTAAATGATGACGTATGACATGATCTCCTGAGGTATCATCCTCACCTTGGTCAGAGAATCTGTTATATTCTTCAGTGGCTGCTTCACAGGGTACTTAGCCATGTCCCACTCAAAACGGGATAAATAACTGACAAGGTCAACTGCAATAACCAGACGACATAAATCAGGTATACAAAAGACAAGATATATTACATGCATTATGTGACCAACAGCAGGAGGCCACTTTCACAGAATTATTACACAACTTTACCATGCAGCACCCAGGCACGGGAGACAGCGATGGATGTTGATATATACAGGTGCCCTGGGCCACGGTCTAGTGTGCAGGTTATACATTTTATCCTGAGTGTAAGAGCTCATTTTACGGTTTTAGATGGATTAGGAAAACCGGGGGTTCATATTACCTCCCAACACTTCAGCTGATGATAACTCTCTGAAACCAATATATGCTATCAGAAACTGCATGGATTTAATTCATATCAAAAGCTTGCAGCCACTATGAATCAAAAATATGATCATTGCTTTCCTTACGTATAATTGCATTTAATTTATTTGCTGTTGTAAAACTCTGAATAGTAGTACCACTATTATAATGCCTCATTGGGACATTAGAACCCCTCCAATTCATATTGTTATATCTCAGGGCCCCCAATGCTTGGAGTCTTCCAGGGATTGTACATTACAATCAGGATTTAGAAACCCACACGTCTACCTAGGAGATGACAAGTCCTGAAACTTAACAACCTTAGCAGGGGTAAGGGGAGCATTAAATGTTCTCCACACTTGATACTTCCTCTGAGGGGGGTGGAGATTAGGCCAAGCCCTTTACTTTCCATTGGATGCCCTTTCAACCTTCCAGGAACATGCGTTTTCATGCACACTACAACCAATATAAAATATCCATTCAAATGTACAATAGTCACACATGCAGCAAAAACGGGGCTGATCTCCCCTCATTCTATTTGAGGCATAAATGAAATTAAACCAAGCAGTGTTTTAGAATACAAATGGAAAAGTTGAAAATAATGTAGAGGGAGTCCTAAAGTGATAGTAGGACAAACATTTATTTCTGTGTCTCACCAATCATATTTTAAAGGTGAACACCTAAATCTGTGAAATTTGTAAAACAAAAGGGCACATCGTTGTTTTATGAGGGCTACTCCAAAGACCAGGAAGTAGCAGGCACCTTTAAATGTGTTGGCGGATACGAGGCACATGATGAAATGCGTTGGGGCATGGCTTGTGGAAAGTTTTTTGGGGGTTCTGGAAGTGTGCTGGTCTCTGAGGAGTTTCTGTTTGTAACAAGGAG
Organism: Mixophyes fleayi; assembly: GCF_038048845.1. NCBI lineage: Eukaryota > Metazoa > Chordata > Amphibia > Anura > Limnodynastidae > Mixophyes > Mixophyes fleayi. The sequence continues at coordinate 47,087,365 of NC_134404.1, forward strand.
GTGGTCAGTGTCAGACGCCGTCTCAGCGCCTCCTCGCTGGCCGGGGACGGACGTCTTCTCCTCACTGAGCGCCCCATTGCTAGGCAACGGGGACGCTCCTTCCGGCGGCGCCAGGGCGTATGCGCGCCCGTTGCCACGGCAACGGGACGCGCACCTCGGCTTCCTTCGGGGGTCAGAGCGTCTGACCGCCGCACCACTGTCCACCAATGGTAACTGACCTCCCACTATATAAATCCTGCTCTGACACCATTAGGGTGCCAGAGCAACTAGTGTACTAGTCTCCAGCACTTCCTATGTTCCTAAGAATTCTGACTGCTAACCTGTGTACCGACCCGGCTCTCCCTGACCTTGATTTGGATATCCCTCTGGTTTTGCACCGATTATCACCGCCATGTCGCGGATAGCTTCCTGGGAGGGCCGCGACCTGCACGTCGTTTGCCGCAAAATCAAAACTTCTTGGCGGGGGTCCCTGGTGAAGACCAGCAGCGTGTTAGACACCGCGCCTCCTAGTTTTGCAGTGCCAATATCCGCAGGTGCCGCATTCCAACTTTGTTACAGTCAGATTATACAGCCTGCGATGATTTGATTTACCTGTTTTCAACCTTATCTGGTACGTGTACATTTTTAACATAACAAGTAATATAAAGTGAAAAAGTCCTGCACAGCGCCCCCTGTCTTTTTTTTTTGTTAGTTTTCAAAAATCACCCCCTGCTGTCAGGGACAGCATCTTCCAGGAATAAATATTAAGTGAGGCACAGTTAGCAACTGTACAGGCACCGTTGTGTCCAGGGCCACCGAGAGAAATTACAGCCCCGGTACAGCAACTTCTTGTGGCCCCTTCCATAGCTGTCTAAGGGGGCATGGCCACACCAGGTTGTTGGCTCCTCCCACTACATAGACAGGCCAGGGACCCCAGATAGGCCCGGGCCCTGCTATTTTGTACCTGCCCCCCCCCCTCCCTTGGCAGGAGCTGGCTGGACTTGGGTGGCAGGGGGGCATCTGCCCCCCAGGCCGGTCCCATAGTGGGCTACCTTGGATTGGGTTACTGGGCTAAATGCATTTTTTTTTCCTTTAAAATGTTCCTAATAGGCTGCTGAGTCAAGTCTTGCCTTTAAATTTAGCTGTCAAAGTCGACGAATATCGGTGAGTTGCAGAAAGTGCAGATTATTACAGTTACCCCATGAGTCAAGAGGGCCTGTGGCTATGTCCTCCTTTCCCCGCGGTGCAGTGCACATTATGTATATAAATGTAAATGTACTGATATATTTCTAAGGAATGAGGCCCATTCACATGTACGGATATATGTCTGGATCTAAGTACAAATTACCCAACACGTCCATCCGGGTGCGGCATGCTAATGTAGTGTACACACTGAAACCATGTACACAGGGGTATGCTATGAATGCAGTGGTCCTGTCTGCATGAGTAATAATTCTCCCACCACACACACATCATTTATTCTATTCACTTTGGTTACAAATCCATCTATTTTACGTGTTTTGTAGGTCTCCTGGACTCCCAGGACAGCAGACAATCCTCCCACAAGGAAGTGGGCAGGATGGGAGACTCGATGACGCGATTTGCGGTGAATTGCGTAAGTTTGGCCCTGCCCGTGACAAAATATGGATTCTGTCGCAGGGACGGGGCCAGAATGACGCAATTGACCATGTCCTGTTCCCTTCCGCCCTCCCACCATGCCCCCTGTCTGCAATCTCCCAGGGCTCCATATATCAAAGTTAACAAGTATGTTTTAGAGTTTAACATATTTTAATTTTAATTTCTTTAAAACATAGAATTAAAAGAGTTAAATGCAACTATTGTGCCAACTTGCAGCCCACAGGACACTCCACACTACCTATAAAGAAAATATAACACAGCCTACGGTGCAATGTTTGGCTGCCTGTGAAGAGCACATGTGACCACAAAGAGTTAATGGGCCCGCTGGCCTGGTGAGGTGCATGTGAGCTGTGCACAGGGTTCTCTCTTCTCACTGATAGCTGACCCGAACTGTTGCTTTTCCATCTCAGGTATTAGGAGCCATGAAACTGACACCACTTGCAAAGTGCTCCGACTGTACAGTGTTTCCATTCCTCTAGAGGTGGATTATACACCGATCAGCCACAAAATTAAAACCACTGACCTGTGATGTGAATAACATTGATTATCACATTACAATGGCACTTGGCAAGGGGTGGGATATATTAGGCAGTAAGTGAACAGTCAGTTCTTAAAGTTGATGTGTTGGAAGCAGGAAAAATTGGCAAGAGTATGGATCTCAGCGACTATGACAGGGGCCAATTTGTGATGGCTAGAGGACTGGGTCAGAGCATCGCCAAAACATCAGGTCATGTGGGGTGTTGCTGCTGTGCAGTGGTTAGTTCCTACTAAAAGTGGTGTAAGAAAGGACAACCGGTGAACCGGCGACAGGGTCAAGGGCACCCAAGACTCATTGATGCGCGTGGGGCTCGAAGGCTAACCCGTCTGGGCCAATCCTACATAAGAGCTACAGTAGCACAAATTGCAGAAAAAGTTAATGCTGTCTATGAAAGAAAGGTTCAGAACACAGAGTGCATGGCAGCAAGCTGCTTATGGGGTTGCAGAGCTGCAGACCGGTCAGAGTGCCCATGCTGACCCCTGTTCACCACCGAAAAAGCCTACAATGGGCACGTGAGCGCCAGAACCGGACAATGAAGCAATGGAAGAAGGTGGGCTGGCTTGGCCTGAGGAAGCACATTTTCTTTAACATCGTGTGGATGGTTGGGTGCGTGTGTGTTGTTTACCTGGGGAAGAGATGGCACCAGGATGCACTATGGGAAGAAGGCAAGTCAGCGGAGGCAGTGTGATGCTCTAGGCAATGTTCTTCTGAGAAACCTTCCTGACATTCATGTGGATGTTACTTTGACACATACCACCTACCTAAACATTGTTACAGACCAAGTACACCCTTCATGGTAACGGTATTCCCTGATGGCAGTGACCTCTTTCAGCAGGATAATGCGCCCTGCAACACTGCAAAAATTGTTCAGGAATGGTTTGAGGAACATGACAAAGAGTTTAAGGTGTTGACTTGGGCTCCAAATCCCCCAGACCACAATCTGATCGAGGCCCCACCTCACAATTTACAGGACGTAACGTCTTGGTGCCAGATACCACAGGACACCTCAGAGGGGGACCTATATATATTTGTCTGGTGATCTGGTCTGAGTATTTTGGACTCTACACTATACCAGTATTTATATTGTGTGCATTATAGATATGGTATGCTTATAATAAATATATTAGGCATTTGAGAAAAAGCAAGGATAGAATAGTTTAATACGATATAGACGTCTTTTACAAATCTATATAAATAATTGCTAATTGCTAATAAGTTTGTAAAAGCATAGTATTTTTGTTACATTAAGCAATAGTTACATGAAACCATTATTGCTTACTAACAAATAAAACATCCAAGAACCTTTATTCAATATCTATATGATCTCCATATTTAGGGCTATTATTTTTGTGGCACAGAAAACTCGAACAGTATTTGGTCTTGACTGTTGCTGAGCCCAACATGAACCAAGTCTAGGATCACCACCACTCAGACCAAGGGGTATATTTACTAAACTGCAGGTTTGAAAAGTAGAGATGTTGCCTATAGCAACCAATCAGATTCTAGCTATCATTTATTTAGTACATTCTACAAAATGACAGCTTGAACCTGCCGCTAACTTTTCTTGGTTCTTCGCTACACCTTGACAACATGACTGGCATTTATCATGTTACTGCACATGAGCACCTGTAACGGAAGAAAGGAATATCTCATCGCACACAGCGGGGAGGTTATCTGAGTCATACGGATATCGTGACCAGACTACGTGGCCATAATGTCACACATCCATCGTAACCTGATCACTGTACCCCTACAACTAGAGCCACAATCTCTCCAGCAGCCAGAACCTGGAAAATCCATGCTGAAAGGAAACACACAGCACACATAAAACATTTTACATACTGTGCATGTGCTTCAGTTTCTTCTGCTTCCCTGGAAAAAGACCGGTTGTGAGACAGGAGTATTATTTTACACTAAATGAACCTGGGAACACATAATACAGTTACTGTCCTATTTATGCATCCCAGCGCAAGACCGTAGGGCTGTTACAAGGTCATTGGTTCAGATCACCCACCCAGGCTTCCCTCCAGCATGCTCTCTCCTACCTGTGTTCCACTCCCGGACACCGAAGACCTGGAGAATGTATTCCCATATATTGCAAGCAGGGCAGTATTACCTCTCTGTCTGCCTGTATTTCCCAGTACTGTTTTATTACTGTGTTTATTCCTAATTGTATTGCTACAGAATTAGCTGACGCTAAATAAATGATGATGATATGCATGTGATCTGTACCACTATTTACTCATAATAATAAAACTACCCTTCAGGCACCTTAACTCTGTAGAGGGAGTGGCCATTAATATTGCCCCTCCACAAGTGCTCCCCCCAACAGTCTAGGTCAGTAGAAGACCCTCCCCGGTGAACCCAAGCTTGTGAGGATATGTCCAGTTCTAATGAAATGTAAACATTTAAATAATAAATTGCTGCCTGTTGTGACACTGTGAGAGTGTCCAGCCATCAAGAGGAATCAGCAGCTGCTATCGCTACATAAGTTATATTCAGTACACACTACTGTCTAGTTTAGTAGGAATTTAATATGCCAGAAGTGCTGGTATCTCCTAGAGTACTAGTGGGCTGGTCAGCGACCACTACATTTCTTAACACAGGCTTCAGTCAGTTCTGCTCTTTTAAAAGCCAACGACTAACCGGCATGAGGGCCTCATTACTGTGAAGGGTTGGAGCGGGTGCCATAAATAAACAAGCTGTCCAGGGAATGAGTCCTCTAGGTCATGATTAGCCAGAGATTCTTTTTTTGCTTTATTTTTTTTTATTGTTTTGGTTTTTGGCTTGTACACAATGGTGGGCTGGTGCACTAATGTGTGGTGGCTTTTTTAGTCCATATCGGAGACGGACTGCATGGTGCATATTGTTAGCAAGTATGAAGCCTGGGTACCTGAGTTCATCACTCCATGCTGTTTGTAACCATTTGTCATTAATCTACATAACAAAATTGTGAGGTAACAATGTTTGGGTCTTGAGGCACTCACCTCCATTAGCCAGTAAGTTTTCCTGGGCTTTCTCTGCAGAATCATTCATCACTTCCCCAATATACTGAGCAATCTTCTTAATTACACTGTAGTGGAGAACAAAAGCACAATAGGATAGTTACATGAGACTGTCACTTGTACACCTTATACAATTTAAACTTAGGCCGGAATAGTACCAGCAAATATCATAATCATTTACTCTACGTGGCACCAGGGGCGGACCCAGACATTTGTCCTACGCCGGGCGATTTTAGGGAGGGCGATTTAGGCCCCGTCCCCTTTCTAATTTCTAAGGCTGCCGGCGGCTGCACAGTATGTGCAGGTCCGCTCGGCAGTGACAGTGTGCTGCCCCGCTGCTCTGATTGTGTTTAAAACACAATCAGAGCAGCCGGGCAGCACACTGTCACTGCCGCCGGCAGCAAGCCCCTGCTGGGGGGACGATCGCCCCTGATCGCCCCCCCTTGGATCCGCCACTGCGTGGCACCCATGTTGTATCAAACTTAAGGGAAAAACAATCTGTAGAATCAGCTTGTAAAGGTAAGGTTAATCCTAGCCCTAACTCCTAACCCTAACCCTAACTCCTAACCCTAACCCTAACCCTAACCCCTAACTCTAACCCCAAAAATAATACTTACATTATCATCATCATCATCATTTATTTATATAGCGCCAACATATCCCGTAGCGCTTTACAATTGGGGACAAACATAATAAACTAATAAACAAACTGGGTAAAACAGACAAAGAGGTGAGAAGGCCCCGCTCGCAAGCTTACAATCTACATTAGATGAATGGCAGCCGGGTCCGTCCATTGCCGCTTTAAGAGGAGTCACGTTTTGACGTGACGTAATTTTCCACAGTTGGCAAGACATCGGGTCGTCACGTCAAGTCATCTGGGTCATGGTAAGTCGTTCTCTTTTTCAGGTCGGTATAGTAGTCTTCGGAATCCTCATGCTGTAGTCGTCCATGTCGGGGAAGTCAGTATCGTTAAACTGACTACCACCGCTTTATATAAATCCCCTCCAATAGATGCCAGGAGTTCATTGAGAACGACTCGAAATTGTTGAGTTCCCCGGACATTTTTGGAGAGTAGGCAAGTATGCCATAGCAGGATTTGGGTGCAGTGACATTAGGTAAGTACAGATTAGCCACACCAGTGCAGAGCAGTTGAAAAAAATGAGTAGAAAGTTGTTGTAACCCATAGCAACCAATTACATTCTGTCATTTTTATAGTGCAGTCTAGAAAATGTAAGTAAGGGGTTGCTATGTGGTAAAGCACTGCATTGGCATAAACATATCTGAACCCCCTTCCTCAGTGGCATCTATGGCAGGAAAAACACTGCCCCAAGTTTTGACACTAAATACCCACATCTCCGATTTGGCTGTGAGTAGCTGCGTGTGCACACAGTTTAATTAGAAGTGAGCTGAAGTGGAACCTGACATCAAGCCTCAAAAATCCCCTTTACTGTCCAAGAGCGACATGGAAAAACTTTCAAAGTCAAAGACTGCCCATAGTAAATAAATAATGACAGGAGATGAAACAACACTCTGAATACTTCTACCCCTCTCACTCATGCTGGGTAGGGACAGTGCTGACAGGTTTTAGCTGCCTGGTTAGAACAGCTCTGATCCTGGCTCCTGTGTATCCCATAACACAACGTGGTTCCTGACTGCACAGAGTGTGTAGGGCTGTGCACACAAAATGGTGTTGTGAATTTCAGTTGCACAATCTAACACAGACTATCATATGATCTAACAATTTGTAAGCATGCCGAGAAAATCTGAATAAGAAACACTTAAGATGTTGTACAAGGCAAGTAAAATGATTGCTTAAAGGACAATTGCAGGACATTGCTTAAAGGACAATTGCAGTTCTCTCCATGGTTACTTGACAACGTTGTGTGCCATAACTGAGGCAATAAGCTACACCTCCCATCATTAAGTGCCTTATAACACCATCATCAATTCTGAGAGCTAACACCTGCAGAAAATGTAAGACAAAATGGAGTTTAAAGGTACCCACAGCAACCTAATTATACATTGCAACTCCACAGGAGGCCAGGCATTGTTGATCTGCCAATCTGACCACACAAACAGCAATACAATTATTTTTTATGTAATGGCAATCAAAACCATCACACTTAGCCGATCGCAATTCTAAACAATAGTTCTGGTTAGTTCACAACATTTTAGAGCATTCATTCCCATATAGGTAGCGATAATGGTAATCTCGTCCAAAATGACTGCGCCACAATTAAAAACCTTTGTGTATGGACAACTCACAACACTGTGAAAGAACCAGTAGAAGGAAACACAGAAACATCTGATACGACTACATACATGACTAATACAGAGAATTTCAGCAGCCCACACCTATGTGGGAGCCCATGAATGAAAGGATTTAGGGTCCCATTCTCGTATGTGTTCTTATTTAGTGTTCACCATTCTGCTTAGTTACAGCCAACCACTAAGTGAAACCAAACTTAGTAGATACATATTTCATAAAGGGACTACTACCTTTCAGTAATGCCTACTCACATGGAATGTGCAGGAGACTACCGAATTTCGGGGGACAGCAGGCCATCGTCCTACACCCTGCATATTTTGGATATCCCAGAGGGGAGGTCAAGTGTCCAGGGCGTGGCATAGAGAATGGTGTCATTTTAACCCTGTCCCCCTCGCTGCCTTGCCACCATCAGGGTCATCATGTCACAGGGAACAAGACCAAAATGACGAGAATCACATCACCAAGGCTCCCGTCCCACCCACTTCACTAGGAACTGGGCAGTATGCGGGAGGATAGCCTGGTCTCCCTGGCGTCCCGGAGGACCCCCAGAAATTTGGGAGTAATACCTTTATAAAATATGTACTAACTAGTGCCATTTATATTTGATTAAGACTTTCATGCTTTTCTGTTTATATTATTGGAGTTTTTGTCTTTTAAGTTTTATGTCACATAAATGCACAGTGTGTTTAAATCCAACTCTGAGGTTTGTGTGCAGTAAAACAATGTCCATCAGCACATGTCTTTAGAAGTGTAAAAAAAAAGAATAAATACAGAACATTGCTCCACCCCCTTAAAAGTGTAACCAGCACAAGCGTTTATGGCCTCACCCCATATAAGGAGGATCCGCAGCATGGGGTCCCCCTGTCACAGTTGGAGTCAAGAATCAGCATCAACCTGGAAAAATAAATTCAGGCCACCACCCATAGGTAAACTAGCCCTGTGCTGCATAAAAAAATAAATCTCTGATTGGCTCTTCCCAATGTCCCCCTGTGGCTTTAGGGTTGGGAGTAATAAGTTAAGGTTAGAAAAACAAGTGCGGAATTACAAGTAACAGCAAGCCATGGCAGCCCTTAACTGCTTGGGCACGCTGGCACTTGTAGAACTGGCACCCCTGACAGCCATGAGCACGCTGGCAATTGTAGCTCTTCATCCAAGGATTAAGAAAATAAAAAAACTCCAATAGGACGACGCAGGACTTGTTCCTGGTAGAGCCATGATGAAATGAATGAGAAGAGGCCTGTCCACAAATAACCAATCAGAGTGGCTTGCCTTTGATTGGCTGAAGCGTGAGAAAAAAGCTCTGATTGGCTACTTGCATATCGACCTCCACATGGTTTAAGAATCAACAAAATTGTATCAAAGACGTTCGTTCATTCAAAACCCATTTTGGGTCTATACGCAAGTAGCCAATCAGAAGCAAGCTGCGCTGATTGGCTATTAGTGGCCTGGTCCCTTTGCATTCTGTTAGGAGAAAGTCTTGTGTCGTCCAACAGGTTTTTTTTAACCCATGGAGTAGTTATGGACTACATCAGGACGGGATATAAGAAGATCCCTATTCATTTATGACCTCTAAGAAGTTATGATCCCTATGAATTTAGGAGTGCAAAAAAGATGGAAACGTAAGAATTGCTGTTTATTTCTAATAAGAGATTTATTATATGGTGTCAGTTAATTTATTTCCTGCAGACTATATGAGCCATTGGCAGCCACGACCATGATAGCACTTGTACTGCTACACGTTTTAGTTTACATTGTAAATAAAGAGCAGATGAGGGGATGGCAAATAAATTACTGCGCCCTCCTTTGGCTATTTACTGTGGGGGTTATCAAAATAACTGGCGACATGGCGCAGCCAATAAGAGGTGACAATGATGTTACATGTCCTATAGACACATTACACAATGTCAATATTCTCCAAGCAGTAATTCTTGGATGATTTATAATACAGCTTCTCATTCCTAAGAACGATGCGGGTTTCAGTGATCCCCAACAATATTCGAGGCAGTGGGGAGGTTATAAATATATATATATATATATATATATATATATATATATATATATATTTATTTATTTATTTTTTAAAAAAGGACTATACTTTATAAATACCATGTAGAAAAGTAGACAATGAGTAATTTACATGATTTTTCTGAAGATCAGATTAGTAGTCAGTCAGTTACCTCGTTTTACCTTCGTCCCAATACTGATGCCTTGCATATTTTCCTCATAAAATATTGAGGAGTCTACTCTCAGAGTAAGCATTTCACACAGCTCAGGGTAAGCAGAGTTCAGCCTGCCACTTAACAACCACCGGATACTCAATCCGTATGTAAACACAGGTAATAGACATACCTTTCACAATGGATATAGCGCACTTCATGTAATGCATAAAAAGCATACATAGACATCAAGGGCCTGATTCATTAAAGAACTTAGGCAAGAATTTGAGTAAGTTTTCTTTCTTAAGATTTCTGGAAAAAAAACATGTTGCAATACAAGGGGAGTAAATTGGTTTATTATTTTGCACACAAATTAAATACTGTCTGTTTTTTCATGTAGCACACAAAAATCACCTTTAAATTTCGTTGTACAAATAAGCTATCAAGTACTTGTGTGTTACATGAAAAAACAGACAGTATTTAACTTATGTGCAAAATAATAAACTAACTTACACCCCTTGCATTGTAACATGGTTTTGTCCAGAAAACTTAAGTAAGAAAACTTACTCAAACTCTTGCCTAAGTTCCTTAATGAATCAGTCCATGAAACTCACTAAACTTTACACAAGAGATAGGGTGCTCTTATTTCCAGAGTGCACAATGCAACTCCCCCCCCCCAAAAAAAAAAAAAAACCTTTATTAAAACACATATGCCCTGATTAACCAAGGCACACATTCTGTGCACAATGTGCGTTTATTTAAAAACGCACGTAAATCGGCTGTGAGTACCTCCAAATTCAACAAGGAATGAATCGGAAGATAAGTGTGCTGATAAATACGAGTGTAGGTCTGCTCTGGTCTACTACACAATACACTGCGGGATACACCCAATGTCTATGTAAAATCTAATTCTGGAAACTATTGAATTAATGGTATCTGTTAATAATATAAGCATTAATGACAGTAAAGTTAAAAACAGAAAAAATATTTGCTTTAGATTTTTTTCTTTTCCATAAAATACATTTATTAGGGTGATCTTAATGTTTACTGAACCTACAATACATTTTTACAGTTGCTCGTGACTGCAAACACATGTTATAGCATGCATACGATACTGTCATCACTACTGCTCAGGACTTAGACTAGCCCTGTAGCTGGAGCAAGAGATACGGCAGAAAAGCAAGTAACTTTGAAATGCCCAGAGCTTGATGTGGACATGGCTGCGTGTGCTCCAGTTTGACACGCCCTTACTGTACATTGACTATGGGTGAACGCCCCTTCCCCGCCCAGTTTGCTCCCAGAAAACATAAACTGTAGTAAGTGTGTGGATGCAGCGATACGTACTTGAATGCAGTGAATGTTGCGGTGTTCTGTGGCGTATGTCCTGGTACTGGGAATGCGCAGAGTGATTTTGTGTACAATGTGCACAAAATCGGCATTAACGCTCTTTAATGAATCAGGCCCATAGAGGTCAAGTCATACACTGCCCCTTTTCACACCCAAAGTTCCACGTATTATGTCTGATGGAATTACCCGCTCGCTACGCCACACGTGAAAACTGAGGAGTTTGTCAAGTGGGAAAGTCATCCAACTGTGAGCAACGCTGATTCCTCTGCTTTTCTTTGCCTCAGTTATTGAGGAACTGCAGCCAGCTTTTGTAGAACTACAAGTTCCAGCGTGTACTGGCAGCCATTGGCTGGAATGCAATTGTGGGGTTCGATGGATTGTTAATCCAATGGGAAATTCTTCTGATTTTGTAAAAAACATGAAAGCAACTGCTCAATACAAACACCTGCAGCTGAATGACTATATATATTTTATTTTTTATTATTGTAGTATAATGGACTTTAGACCAGTTTAATAGGCCACTGGGGTGGTAAAGTAGCCACAGTCTTTTTCATTTCCCTGGACCCCAAAGCCCAGGCAAGGAAGAACTCCAGGACTTTTCAGTGCAGAGCTGGTAGTCTCTGAGATAGGACACACACTCTATTTGCCCCGTACCTCCCCATTGAGGCTTCAACCCTGCAGTAACCAGGCTGGTGCTGGATCCCACTATGATAGGGGAACCTTACTCTACCTGGCCCAGCTTGTCTAGCCAGGTTCTGGGTTCCAATTTAGCAGGGGTACAGTACATTCATCTCCCCCTTAGTGAAGGTTATGGACTTTAGGGGGGTACACTATATTTTAATCTTTAATTTTGTATTTATTAATCAGCGGAACTTCTCCCATTCATTTCAATAGCTTACTCATTACAGAGGAGTTTCTACATACTGGGAACCCCATTGAAATGAATGGGCTATTGAAACAAATGGGAAAAGCTCTGTGCCGCTTGGATCATTTACAAACTCATGTGAATGAATCCAAAGTATAACATGGGTATACTGCAAGTGAACCATCTATCAGACATGTAATAGTTTGTATGCGGCTGTCACATGCAGTTTGCACTCAAAAATATATATTTTTATCATTAAACAAATTTAATTTTGGCCCAGCCCCCCTCCCCATCGCCACCTACTATCTGTCTGAATCTATCCCAAACTCTAGATGTAAAATTAGCCTAAAGTTGATATACTTCCCTTTTTCTAATTAACCCTCACATTTTGTAAATAGAAATAGTAACCCACAGATGTGATCTTTTCTCTAGGTTCACTAATTTAATGTGGCCCCAAATGCAACAAGTGCTATCAATACGAGAAAAAAAATACATTCAATTAGTTTATGTTAATCACAATGGAAATATGTGTAACAAGATTTTATAGACATGAAAAACCTCACTATACTTAAGAGAACTGAGCAAACCTATTCAGTTGGTTCCTTTTTAATTCAGGATTAGTACACTAAATACATATATTTTTCAGCAATGTTACTTTGTATTATTTTAATATTATTTTTACATACATTGTAAATTTAAGTTACTTGATCGTAAATACTATGTAAATATAGAATAAGTTTACCTTAGACTGCAATGTCAAATCTAAAACAAACTCAGAACTAAACAGTAAATATATACAGTACACACTTGCTCACAAACAGCTGACAACTGACTGTTCTGTACCAAGAACTAACTGAGTGACATCACAAACTCTGATTATGATGTCAGCAAGTCACATGATCAGCCTAGTCAAAGCTGTTAACCACTCTCCCTGTCTTCCTGTCACTGAATGGAGATAAATGACAAGTAATGCTTATAATATTTTTAATGTATGTTATCACTTTTTTACATATAGGAAGAATTACTCCAATGCACAAAATGAGCAAAATAACAATGGTGCAATTTGCTGGTAATTTTGCCTCGTGACCAAGTGATGGAGTCTGGCTATGAGATGTCCTAAAGTAGCACAAGACTGCAAGGAGGGAGGAGTCTCATCCAAGATCAGTAACTGGCTTTCTCCTGCAGGACTGTCCGGATTTGAGAAGACTGCCCCTCTGCCCCGCAGTTGGCACAAGTCCTGACTTGCTAACGTTGGGAGGTATGTCCCAGCTAAAGATGGTGAGCTGGTGCCACTTGGGCGCATGGTAATTCAAGAGAGTTTGGCCCAGGCGGCCTAGAGTGTCACAGACAGGGTGTGGCCAAGTCGCGATTTAAGATTTCGAACTGTTGTGGGACATGCTCTAAAACGCGTAAACTGTAACCATGAACCTCGCTCATACTCTAAAATGACCCAGAACTGTGGTCTCTCCTCTCCAAAACTATAGTTATATAAGAAACCCTCACACAGAATAGGTTATATTGCTCTTTTAAGCTACTTTATATACTTTTTGGGATATAGTTGCAATTACCCCACATGTTTTGCCCATGGCAATTTCTGTATTCTGGATTTCTGTGGCCTGTTTAAAAGCACTGGACAACCTTGTTCTTTTATATGGCAAAAAAAACTCACCTTGTTCTTTTATATGGCAAAAAAAACTCGTCATCCATATAATTTAAAATAGGTAGTACATTATCATCATTTATTTATATAGTGCCACTAATTCCGCAGCGCTGTACAAAAACTCACTCACATCAGTCCCTGCCCCATTGGAGCTTACAGTCTAAATTCCCTAACACAGACAGACAGACAGACTAGGGTCAATTTCTTAGCAGCCAATTAACCTACCAGTATGTTTTTGGAGTGTGGGAGGAAACCAGAGCACCTGGAGGAAACCCATGCAAACACGAGGAGAACATACAAACTCCTCACAGATAAGGCCATGGTTGGGAATTAAACTCATGACCCCAGTGATGTAAGGCAGAAGTGCTAACCACTAGGACACCGTGCTTCCCAATACATAAAATTGTGTATTATAGAGAGTAATACACTCCTTATTGTACATTATAACAGATGCTAGAAGTCACCTTAGATTTCCGTGACATGTATAACAGTACGTATACTACGGCCTCATGTTTTTATATTGTTCTATTCTGTGAATTCTGATATTGGTATCTTTTACACCAGTACCCCGTACATCCTTTCTTAAAATCGTGTAGTTTAATCTGCTATATGCAGCCACATAGATACTGTACACAGTGACCCTTCACTGCGGAGCTGACTATGTACAGTTTTTAATGAAGTCATGTCAGTGGTGTTCCTCATCTGTAAACACAAGATTGTAAAAGAAAAGGGACAATTGCCCTTCTGAACCATTTCCAATTCTTCCCTGTTCCCCAATGTTACCCAGTTAGCACTCTACTCATCAATGGTTAATAACAGCTTATATAATTACATATTGTAGTGCCGTGTATTTATAAAAGAAAACAAATTCCAATGGTAATATCACCAAGGCGTAATACCAAAAATATATAAAAATAAGTCAAATAAACAGCTTTACTCATGATTATTAAAAGCAAAATGTGTACAAATTATTATTATTATTATCATTATTATTATTAATTAAATACAGGTAAGTAAATAAATTAAATTTTACATCTAAATAATGCTGTTTGCTGATGATATACAGGGGCGCACAGAGGATTGTCGGGGGGGGGGGGACCCCCCCAAAAAAAACAACCCAACCCAACCCGTGCGAGAGCTACTGCGCAGCAGCTCCGTTTAGGCAGCGCTGTCCTATACAGCAGCCGCGGTGCTGTCAAATAAGCGTCCGCGGTGGTGCTGTATACACTACAGCACCGCCGCGGACGCTTCTTTGACACCGCCACGGCTGCTGTATAAGACAGTGCCGCTATAGTGGCCATTTAGTTATCGCAGGGGGGGTTTCTGGAGACTCAGAAACCCCCCCCCCCTGCGTGCGCCACTGATATATAAAAACAACTGTAAACAATAATGAGACTTACAGCAAACAAACAGACAGGCAGTTTAAAAAAAACTTACTCCAATTATAAAGTGTATATGTATGTAAAAAAATACCACATGTGTTTTGTAATGCAGCAGAGTCAAGAATTTACTCCAATATTTCCATAAACATAAAGATTGGGTATAATTAGATGGAGTCACAGAACTATTCAGAGACCGATTTTAAATGTTGCACCTAAATAAAATTTCAGTAAATGAGCCACTATGTGGGCGATACTTTACTTACTGGCAGCAAAGAAAACGGCTTTGATAACAGAAGTACTTGCTTTTATTGTCTGTTATGCAGACTTGTGTTGCAGGTATAAAAAAATGTATAGGACTAGTAATGTGGGATAGATTTCTATCAAATATGGCATCAACAGTGAGCGACTTCTGAATAAGAAACAGAGCTATTCTGAAACTCAAGCAAAGGCAACACATTTATTTAGTATTATTTATTTGTACAGCGCTACCATAGTATGCAGCTCTTTCCAGAAAATATTGAATCATTCATATCAGTCCCTGCCTCATTGGATGTTACAGTCTGATTCCTTGCTACACAAACACACAAAGGGCTAGATTTACTAAACTGCGGGTTTGAAGAAGTGGAGATGTTGCCTATAGCAACCAATCAGATTCTAGCTGTCATTTTGTAGAATGCACTAAATAAATGATAGCTAGAATCTGATTGGTTGCTATAGGCAACATCTCCACTTTTTCAAACCCGCCGTTTAGTAAATATACCCCAAAGTGTCTATTTTTGTCAGAAGCCAATTAACCTACCAGTATGTGTTTGGACTGTGGATGGAAACCCACGCAAACACAGGGAGAACATACAAACTCCACACAGATGCCCTGGTTGGAATCAATCCCTTACTAACTATCGCGTCACCTTATCCACACCAGTACAACAAATGACAATATTAAGCTCCACTTTAAATTACATGATAAACAGACTACTATGTAGCAGCCTAAGATTTAATTCAATACTAACAGTTCATTTAACTGTTGAAAGAAACTTTTGGAATTGGAGACTTATCTCTACATTGATTCTCAATAACATAAAGCACTGTGTACCCTTTCTCCAAGCTGTGATTAGTATACACACATGTAAACAAGGCTGGGACTGACCCTGGCCACTTCTGTTTAGTTCTAGATCCAGAGACAGGCAAGCAAGGGGTTGGTTAAGACTAGATATATGTGTATATGAAAACAATAGGCCCTATGACATTGTGTGTAGTAAACAAGAGATATTGTACCCTTCAGCAAAGACATCCACCTTCCCCAGATCATCCGAAAGTCCAACCAGGGAGTCCAAAGTCCCCACCTGATCAGGGACAAAATAACACAATCTTATATTAGAAAAAGAAATATGTGACCTTAGCAATATGTATATATATATATATATATATATATATATATATATATATATACTGTATATACAGTTTTATGTGGTCTGACTTTAAAAAGATAGAAATAAAGATTATATCTTCTTTGTTTTCATAACAAAGTATTTAACAACAAATGAACTTGTGTTTTGAACACTGTACTTGCCTTTGTGGAATGAATGAAATTTAAACACATTCAGAAATATCTTTGACAATACTCTTTAATTTCTGTATACAGTCATGTGAGAGGTTTAGAAAGACTTGCGACCATCGCTACATCGCTATTCTGAGAGACCACCCCATCTTATTAATAACTTTTAGATGTCATTTACAAAAAAAAATACATAGTTGCCAATTACCCTAATTGCCAGAGACAGTCCCGAGTTTTCAACTTTTGTCCTTAGACATTTTTTGCGCCTGAAACTAGTTCGTTATCATTCTATACAAACTTTAATTCTGTTTCATTTGCCTATGAGCCTAAAATTATTTTAAACATTTCATATTTGTTATAAAAAAGAAAGAACAATATTTTGCATAGTCAGTAATGGTGATGAGTTGTGAGGTCATGCAGTCGAGCCATTGGGCCTGAGTCATTAAGGAGAGCAAAGCATAAAAAAAGGAGTAACTTTGCATATGGGCAAAACCATGTTGCATTGGAGGGGGAGGTAAATTTAAAATGTGGGGACAGATTTATAGCTGAGGTTGGGC
This sequence comes from Mixophyes fleayi, assembly GCF_038048845.1. NCBI lineage: Eukaryota > Metazoa > Chordata > Amphibia > Anura > Limnodynastidae > Mixophyes > Mixophyes fleayi. Next base: position 47,104,316 of record NC_134404.1, read on the forward strand.
ATGTCCTAGATCAACTTTACATTTCAGTGTAAAAATAAAGCTATCAAGTGCTACATGTGCAAAATAATAAACTAATTTGCACCCCTTGCATTATAACATGGTTTGTCCAGGATCAAATTTACTCTTTTTTTTGCCTTGCTCTCCTTAATGACTCATGCTCATTGACCTTACTAGGACAGCTGATTTTAAAATCACATTACAATGAGTCCTTAAGGTCACTGAAAACAAATTCAGACAAAACCCGTTTATGATATTACTGACGTATGAAAAGCACACCAGGGGGTAAATGTATGAAGCTCCGGGTTCTTCAACACCCGCGAGTTCGGCGTCTTCAGCGCTTAAATTTAAAGCGGAGCTGCCTTGTAAACAGGGCCGGATTAAGGGAATGGAGGCCCCTGGGCTAATGGCGCCTCCATTCCCCCATGAGGCCCCCAATGTGAGCCACCCGCCGCCCCCCCGTCCCCCGTGAGGGCCCCCCTTCCCCCAAGCGCTTACCTGTCAGTCCAGTCCTCCGTCCCCGGCGCGCTGTAAACTCCTTACTGAGGAGATCTCGCGAGAGTTCACTCGCGAGATCTCCTCAGTAAGCAGAGTACTGAGCGCCGGGTACGGAGGACTGGACTGACAGTGCTCAGCAGCATTGATCGGGCTGGGGGCGCCCCCGCCCCCGGACCGATCAATAATGCTGCTGAGGACTTTGAAGGGCCCCCTGGATGCCCGAGGCCCCTGGGCTATAGCCCAGTTAGACCTCGGGTTAATCCGGCCATGCTTGTAAAGGGAAGTTTCCCTTTACAAGGCAGCGCCGCTTTAAATTTAAGCGCTGAAGACGCCGAACTCGCGGGTGTTAAAGAACCCGGAGCTTCATACATTTACCCCCTGATGATTTCTTTAGTTATCGGTCTTTGTGAGATAAGTCTTTAGAGGATCAGATCAGTAGCAACAAATGCCAGAGCTCTGATTGGGTAAAAAAAAGAATATCACCTCTTTATATCAAAGTAAACACACACGAACAGCCTTACTGTAAGATATAGCGTTCTGAAAAGTATTATTATTGTACTACAGTGGTCAACATGTTTAAAAAAAGCTAATTGTGTGGATTTATTTTGTAGGTTTATAAAAATGGGTGATCACTTCTCATTTCATAGTAATCTCACGATGTAAAACTGTAGGAATTAGTAACATTTTGCTGAATCTGTCCCCAGTCTGGTTAATCCTGCAGCAGAATACTGAGATCTATTCTTACCTTCAGGTCTGGAATGACGAATTTTGCGTTACTGGACAGATTCGCCTTAGAGGTGACTGTGTTCATCCTATCCAGAGCTGCCAAGTTGGTCTTATCTCCAGGAACCGAAATTAGCCAAAACTCAGACATCTTCCAACTCTATAATATATTCTTCAAATACTGCAAATAATGATTTAAAAGGTTACTTTATTTAAGATACTCACCAATCTAATTTATGCTAAATAACAACTCCTGCATCATGAATTTGTTGCAAAAAAAAGACAATCTGTCTATTTATAATATATTGTTACAAAGCAGACATGAATTCACTAAAGTGTACATATTGTAACTGGATATCATTTTATAAATTATATATTACACAGATATCAGTTAAATGATTTGGAGGATTTAAAGGGTGGAAATAATCACTTATTGTGGTGTAATTATTCAGCTGCAGAAACCAACTGACCTACAGTTGCAGAATGTCCAGTCTGTCTCACAGAGGGGCAGATCAGGTGTCCTGTACCTGTGATATTACCTGGGTTTGGGATTACTGACATCTTCAGCCTGACAGAGGTGTCACAGCCCCGGATCATGGGACACATACACAACGGCACACTGTCAGTGTATTACTGGCAGTGTATTAAGTAACCTGTGACTCTCCAGCTGCTGGAGACAGAATGGCTGGGGTAACCTGTGACTTGTAGTTCTCCAACAGCTGGAGAGCACAAGTTACCCATCCTTGACAATAAAAAAAAAACAACAACAATGCTATTGCCAATCCCTCCTGCTAAATGTGTGAGCTACACAAGTCTTCATTCAAATGCACAATCAGCTGTAACTTTAAAGCACCGTGCAACAGTGAGTTACCGTTTGCACAGTATAGATCGCGATCCTAGGTAGCCCTGGCACTCAGACCTGCACGTTGCTGCAGGTAATTGGGTGCAGCAATTCTCCATCCACTTTCCGGCACTCCGTTTTTACAAACTCTTAAGCTCCATTTACCTGTGTGTGTGCACTGCCCGATCACAGCGCCTCCCGTGCCCTGTGCCAGTCCGGAGGATGCTCTGAGGAGCCCTCTCGTCTTCTCCCTCCCAGCAGCTCGGGTCCTCCCTTTATCTCAGGCTCATGTAGGTGGCACCTGTGACGTGAGACCTAGCTCGGGGCTATCCCTGCAGCCATTCCAGACACTACACTGATGTCATTCACTTATCAGGGCTGGATGTACTACTATTACAAGGGTAGAACTTCCTCTTCTACCAGTATAGTCTTGTTTTATAGGGCAATCAGAGAGTAAAGGTCCATTGAACAAAAACTAACATTGACCAAATATAAAAAGACATCTTGTGGCATTTATAAATGCAAGTTTTCCAACTTCATAGTGATTTAAGATATTTGACATCTATTATTATTATTATTATTATTATTATTATTATTATTAATATTATTATTATTATTATTATTATTATTATTATTATTATTATTATTTACAGTGCAGCATCACTTGCAGCAATCCACAGCATAAGCGTTCCAAATGTACAGGACACTATAACGACTACAGAATTTTAACACTTATACAACATGGACACACAATAGGGATTGAGAATCCTGGTCAAAAGAGTAAGGAAACTATGTAGAGTCGGATGCATCATAAGATGCATTCAGCTCTGGTTCACTAGAATGTGCACAATGTTTATGTGAGGAGTAACCAGTGTATATAGACATGGAAGGGCTGGCAAATTTTAGTCCAGGGGGCTGGAGAGTACAATAATGAGTGTCTGCAGGCAGCAGTGAGTTATGGTGGAGGTTCCTTGCAAGTTTGGGGCTGCAGTTCAGAAAATGGAGTTGGGGATTTGGTCAGGATTAATGGTGTCCTCAATTCTGAGAAATACAGGCAGGTACTGGTGCTGGATGCTTTTGGGCGCCCTGAAGTCTTCTTCACAACTATTGAACCTCTCTCCTTGAAGTTCATGATGGTTGATTTAGGTGCAATCTTACTAGCAGCAATATCCTTGTCTGTGAAGCCTTTTTTTGTGCAAAGCAATTAATTGCAATTCATCTGATCACTCTTCATGACATTCTGGAGTATGTGCAAATTGCCATCATAAAAACTGAGGCAGCAGACTTTGTTAAAAATAATATTTGTGTCATTCTCAAAACTTTTGGCCATGACTGTACATTATACTGGTAACGTTGGTTGAATTTTGTCTTTTTGTGTCTAGTGAATTTGTTTGCTTCTGTGTTGATAGTGTTAGTATACAAATGTAATGAGGAGCTTGTGTCGGTGGATGGATCTACTGTTAGGTGACACATCAAGTCCAGTCAGGGAGCCAGGATGGGCGCAGTGAGAATGGTCTTTGTGAGCCCAGCTGACTGGTGTGGTATGCTAGCTGTTGGGGCAGAGCCACAAAGCTGCCCCGCTGTGGTGAAGACATAATGGAGCAGAGCTCGTCGTGGGAATGAAAAGCAAATTCTGACTGCAGTATAAAATGTTGGATGCAGTATGGGCAGCACAGGGCTTTATTGACTCATGGTCCTGTTTGCCATAATCTTCCCACACAGGCCCATTCATTTCTTAAAACACCCTGCAGCGTGCTGCTGTGGTTTGCAGGCTCCTTGTTTTGTGCAGTGCCAACTCAACAAGCTAAAAAGTGCTGCTGCAGACACCTAAAATCTCAACAGTCATTAATAGATAAATAACGGGGCTTCTAGATGAATAAAAAAACATACTGCCGTGGCCAGAGAATGGTGAATTACAGACAAAAACCAAAGCACATAAACCAGGAAGGGAGGCGCTTTGCTGGTACGAGAAAAACTGGACTAAGAAAGCTGATTAAACCAAGATGACTCAAATAGGGGAGGCAAGTCCACTGAGGAATCTGATCTCCCATACCTCTAACCCTATTAATATAGATGTCTAGGTCTAGACGAAGACCCTTCACCAGAATCTAAGCCAAAAGTCAGATGTTACAGGCCTAGATGAGGAGTTGCCGTTTTGGCTGAGTATCTTGTCATTGGCTCACTGCCAGGGAATGTTGAGATGACTCACTACTAGAGGTCTCTGTATTAGTCCAGCCGCCAGAGGTCCGTGTTTGTGCCTTGCCCTTTGGGCTTGAGGACCTTGCCGCCCTGGCCTCCAGGACTGATAAACTTACTACCCTGGCCTTGGGTCCTGAGGAATACACTGTCCTGACCTCAGGGCCTAAGCTCCCTATCCAGATGATGACTGTGTTTAGACAACAACCCATTCCTCTGGACCTGCTTAGCATTGTGGAACGCAATGAATGGGACTTTAACCTCCCAGAAGCAGTTTGGAATCTCATCTGATCTGATAAAATGGAGCTTTGCCATAGTCAGAACATAGAATATAAGGCATCAGAACCACATATAATCTCTAAGAATAAAAAAATAAACTAGAGGAACTGATGATAAAGCCTGAGCAGAATATTTCACTGGATAAAATATTATTTGTCTTTCCAGTAGCAAGTAGGTACAAACCAATAAAATCTGCATACTTAATTACCACAATGGGAACGTGTCCCCACTCCTAAACCACCTGACCCCCAGAAGGTTATCAGTTTCCTCAACAAGATACCTGCTGTTGTCAGGGATAACTCTGCCTAGTGGAGTCTTGTGAACATGACTGGGATCCAAGAATTACTGTGGGGGGTGTTTGGTGTGTTGATATTTTCTGCTGTTTTGGACACTTGCATTAATTTCAACAAGACTCTCAGAGCCTATTACAGTGAGTACTAGTGAATTTGTGTTTAAATTACATGCTGTACCAGTAGCAGCTAAACGTCTAATATTGGCTTGGACCAGGACTTATATTCTGTGCTTACAGGAATTACATCATCATGTTATTCTTTCTGTGTATTTATTGCAATTACATTGGCATATGTTACTCAAAGCTTTTGTTAATTAGAGCTTCAATATTAAATTCAATATATTGGCATTGTCTGCGTTGTTCCTTCATTTGCCAATTTGTTTCTTGGCATGTTGGAAAAAAACACATTTGCCCTTTGTTTTGATCCGGTGCCACCTTCTGGTGGCATTATATACATGATGTCTGTATTGATGATGATGACAGTGCAAACCCTTTTATTGTAAGATGCTAGAATTCAATCTAATCCCTAAATAAATAATACATGCATTTGTTCATATTAAGGTGCAACTGAATCATGGTTCATTGAGCAACCGATTATATCATAAACCCACTGATTAATGTACTATTTGAGATTGATAATTTTTAATTACCTTCACTGCATTGCTGGATTGCCCATTTCTTCATTTGAGAGGGTACTTTGTTTCTGCTCTGACCCTGATGATTGTGCTATACAAATAGGAAATATAATATATAATATGTACTATATATATATATATATATATATATATATATATATATATATATATATATATATATATATAGTGAAGTAGTGTTCAGCATATAGAACACTAAAGAATTGACCCTAGTCTCTGTCTGTCTATGCGTGCATGTTGGGAATTTAGACTGTAAGCTCTAATGGGGCAGGGACTGATGTGAATGAGTTCTCTGTACAGCGCTGCGGAATTAGTGGCGCTAAATAAATAAATGGTGATGATGATGATGATAAAGAACCTGTAACAATTTCAAGAAACATTTATTTCAAGATACTTATGAAAAAACCTCAGTGGGAGGAGAAGCCAACAGAGTCCGTTTCAATTCCAATTTGGATCTTTATAAAGGATCTAACAGGGGCAAAATTTATTTATAACTTATGGGGGCAAATTTAATTTTTCATTATATTAAATTATGGGGAACATATGAATATATAATTATATTAACTGGTCAATACTATGTGATTGTTATTGGGGGATATAATTAGTTATGATGCATGATTGTGGCATTGCTTAGTGCCCTCATAATATAATAATATAACATCAATATATATATATATATATATATATATATATATATATATATGTATATATTGTGGCAAGAGCCCGCTACTGCTGAAGCACACGCAACAACTTCTTCTTTTTATGCAGCTTAATTGTCAGGATGGTTAAAATGTTTTGACACCGTATGAATTTCACAGCAATTCTTGGAGACCCTAAACGCTAGCTATACATAGACCAGCTCTCTCAAGACCAGCCAGCTTCCCCAGCGTTGGTCTCAGTGAACAAATGACACGATCAAGCTTTTATACATGATACTCCTCCCCAAGCCTTAGCTTGATGGGCAGGTGACACACCCACCTTCTCTTTAAGAGGAAACGCCCATCACTGGCTCTGTTTGCACACACCCTGTCTGTTTGCTGAGAGGAAGGAGCTTTCAAATCATGTAAGTTAGCCAAACTTTAAACTACACATAAGTTTTTACCTGGTTTAACCTCAATCTAGGTGCATAACTGGGCCAATGTTTTATTCTGCTTGTATGCTTTCTCTGCATCTTGTCAGATAAATGCCTCCCTTTGTTACAATATATATATATATACACACACATTATATGGGCAAAAGTATTTGGCCACACCTGTTAATTATTGAATTGAGGTGTTTCAATCAGACCCGTTGCCAGAGGTGTATAAAAACAAGCACCTAGCCATGCAGTCTCCATTTATAAACGATTGTGATACAAAATGGGTCATTCTGAAGAGCTCAGTGACTTTGAAGCGTGGTACTGTGGTAAGATGCCACCTTTGCAATAAGGTGGTTCATGAAATGTCATCCCTGCTGGATATTCCACGGTCAACTGTAAGTAATATTAATAGAAAGGGGAAGCGTTTAGGAACAACAGCAACTCAGCCACAAAGTGGAAGACCACGTAAGATCACAGAGCGGGGTCAGCGACTGATAAGGTGCATGGTGTGTAAAAGGCACCAACGCTCTGCTGATTCCATAGCTGAAGAGTTCCCAACGTCCACTGGCATTAATGTAAGCACAAAAACTGTACATCAGGAGCTTAACGGATTGGGTTTTCATGGCTGAACAGCTGCATGCAAGCCTCACATCACCAAGACCAATGCCAAGCGTCGGATGGAGTGGTGTAAAGCATACAGACACTGGACTGTGGAGCAGTGGAAACGTGTTCTGTGGAGTGATGAATCACGCTTCTCTGTTTGGCAGTCAGATGGTCGAGCCTGGGTTTGGCTGATGCTGGGAGAACGTTACCTGCCTGACTGCATTATGCCAACTGTGAAGTTGGTTGAGGAGGGATAATGGTATGGGGCTGTTTTTCAGGGTTTGGGCTAGGCCCCTTATCTCCAGTGAAGGGCGATCTTAATATTTCAGCATACCAAGTCATTTTGGACAATGCTATGCTTCCAACTTTGTGCCAGCAGTTTGGGGAAGGCCATTTTCTATTCCAACGTGACTGTGCCCCAGTGCACAAAGCAAGGACTTCAAAGACATGGTTTGATGAGTTTGGTGTACAAGAACTTGACTGGCCCATATAGAGCCCTGACCTCAAACCCATCGAACACCTTTGGCATTACTTGGAACGGAGATGGTGAACCAGGCCTTCTCGTCCAACATCACTGCCTGACCTCATAAATGCTCTACAGAATGAATGGGCACAAATTCCCACAGAAACACTACAATGCTTGTAGTCAATCGTCCAAAATACTTTTATCCATATAGTAGATATATATATATATATATATATATATATGTATACTCTGTATCTATAGTTTTCTGCATCTTTTCTATTGACTTAATGTTGACTGCAGCAATCCTTTATTCTGGATATTCCAGGGTTTTAAAACATCATGCGGGCAGCACGGTGGCTAGGTGGTTAGCACTTCTGCCTCACAGCACTAGGGTCAATTCCCGAACAGAGCCTTATCTGTGTGGCGTTTGTATGTTCACCTCATGTTTGTGTGGGTTTGCTCTGGTTTCCTCCCATACTCAGTTAATTAGCTGCTAACAATAATTAACACTAGTGTGTGGTGTGTGGGGCAGGGACTGATGTGAATGACAAATATTCTCTGTACAGCATTGCATAATTGGTGGCGCTATATCAATAAATGATAATTGTGATTGATGAATTGAGAACAGTGTAATGAAGGGGGAGCAGTGTGATGAAGGGGGAGCAGTGTGATGAAGGGGGAGAAGTGTGATAAAGTGGGAACGGTGTGATGAAGGGGGAGCAGTGTGATGAAGGGGGAGCAGTGTGATGAATGGGGGACATTGTGATGAAGGGGGAAACAGTGTGATGAAGGGGGAGCAGTGTGATGAAGGGGGAGCAGTGTGATGAATGGGGGACATTGTGATGAAGGGGGAAACAGTGTGATGAAGGGGGAGCAGTGTGATGAAGGGGGAGCAGTGTGATGAAAGAGGGAACGGTGTGATGAAGGGGGAGCAGTGTGATGAAGGGGGAGCAGTGTGATGAATGGGGGACATTGTGATGAAGGGGGAAACAGTGTGATGAAGGGGGAGCAGTGTGATGAATGGGGGACATTGTGATGAAGGGGGAAACAGTGTGATGAAGGGGGAGCAGTGTGATGAAGGGGGAGCAGTGTGATGAAAGAGGGAACGGTGTGATGAAGGGGCACAGTGTGATGAAGGGGGACCAGTGTGATTAAATGGGAACAGTGTGATGAAGGGGGAACAGTGTGATGAAGGGAGAGTAGTGTGATGAAAGGGGAGGAGTGTGATGAAGGGGGGAACAGTGTGATGAAGGGGGAACAGTGTGATGAAGGGAGAGTAGTGTGATGAAAGGGGAGGAGTGTGATGAAGTGGGAACGGTGTGATGAAGGGGGAGCAGTGTGAAGAAGGTGGAGCAATGTAATGAAATGGGAGCAGTGTGATGAAGGCGGCGCAGTGTGATCAAATGGGAGCAGTGTGATGAAGGGGGAACAGTGTGATGAAGATGGCGCTGTGTGATGAAGAATGCGCAGTGTGATGAAGATGGCGCTGTGTGATGAAGAATGCGCAGTGTGATGAAGATGGCGCTGTGTGATGAGTACGCAGTGTGATGAAGGGGGAGCAGTGTGATGAAGGGGGGAACAGTGTGATGAAGGGGGAGCAGTGTGATGAAGGGGGGAACAGTGTGATGAAGGGGGCGCAGTGTGATGAAGGGGGGAACAGTGTGATGAAGGGGGAGCAGTGTGATGAAGGGGGGAACAGTGTGATGAAGGGGGAGCGGTGTGATGAAGGGGGAGCGGTGTGATGAAGGGGGGCCAGTGTGATTAAATGGGAACAGTGTGATGAAGGGTGAACAGTGTGATGAAGGGGGAGCAATGTGATGAAGGGGAGCAGTGTGATGAAGGGGGAGCAGTGTGATGAAGGGGGAGCAGTGTGATGAAGGGGAGCAGTGTGATGAAGGGGGAGCAATGTGATTAAGGGGAGCAGTGTGATGAAGGGGGAGTAGTGTGATGAAGGGGGAGTAGTGAGATTAAATGGGAGCAGTGTGATGAAGGAGCAGCAATGCGATGAAGGGGCAGCAGTGTGATGATGGGGCAGACATATCTATTATTTGTTGCTCTCATTGTTGTGATTTAATAGCTATATAGTGTTTTGCTTAAAATAAAGCAAAGAACAAACCTGACCAACTTGTATTCTAAAATACATTAAATTGTAAGACACACAGTGTTGTGAGACACAAGGCCTACAAGAGTCGGGACTGGAGAGGGGGAGGAGTTTGGAGAGGGGAGGGGCCATGACTGGAGAGAGGGAGGGGTCAGGATTTATCTATAAACCACCCCCCCTAAAACAAAAGTCTAGATCCGCCCCGGCTTTATTAAGTTTGAATCCATTGTAGTATTTTCAAATGGTTTAATTTATAGTTTGGAATCACAGATTTGGATCAGCGCCCAAATAAAATTCCTTTGTGGATATTTGATTTAATTTTTGTGACAAATCGTTTAAACCTGGGATTGTCCCTGGAAATTAGGAGCTATGGGCCTGATGCAGAGTTGAACGCAACTTGGCCATAGTTTATTGCCCAAAACTGCGCATGCAAAAATTGTGTATTTCAGTTCATATGCTGAGTTTGATGAATCTCAAGGCGCGTCCAGCTCTACATCCGTAACATTTGCGGTAGTTGTACTTACACCCACATACACGGAAGCGCAATTAAACTTTGTAAAGATTTGATTTCATAGGGGAAAACGCATTTGCTATTAGGCTTCCTATATTACAGCTGATATAACCTTCCTTCTTCAGTACACATGGAAATAGCAAAAAAACTTTTTGTAAATACACACACAAAATGCTATAACATGTGCATGATTGATGTAGAAAGCACCCAGCGAAAAGACAAATCGAACCATCTAGTAGCTGGTTCCCTCCGAAGTTTCCCTCAGGATAGTTTCACAGGTGAAATCTCAATCATAAGCGGTTTGCTAGTGCTGGAGATCGTCATCAGCTTGTATTTGTACCAGCCAGTAAGCTGGTTCAAATAACACAGCTGTATAAGGATAATATGCATCTGTGTTGCGATCTGCATCGGCTTGCAATTCAGTGAACATGTTTTTATTGTACTCGGCCTACGCTAGAATGCCACTTTCCTCCCGTCACCTCTTTTCAGACACAAGCATGGATGCGTGCAACTGTGAATAGCTACTTTTTTTAATTTTTTTGTGGTCATCTGCAGAGAGAAATCAAGCAATTTACGCTGCGCAAATAGGTGTACGTTCAACTGTGCTTCAGCCCAATAAGTATATCTACGTACACCATATATCAGAATTTTTTGGCCATCTCCTCCAGATTTTGCACTGTACGTGGTACTTGTTTCAGCTCCTGTTTACCACAAATTTAGTTTATTTTTATTTACATGACTTCTCCACAGTGTACTCCAATTTGCCCTAATAGCCTGGCATTGGTGCTGCTGTAAAGTGAGTCACTTACTTGTGCTTGCCCTGTGGGCCACAAGATGCTCCCAAAACACTGTACATGTGGTTAGCTGATGTTACCAACATCAATCATTCAGTTTAAAACGTATTATGCAGTAAGTAGTGCTGTGAGTGTGCATTTGATTTAAACTCCAATTTCGTGATATTTAAAGTATATATGTTAAGGAACTCAGAAAGGAGGTCCAAAAAGTTGGCATGTATGTTAAAGCGGGACAAGCAGGAGGTATGGCTGCATCATACAAAAATAGGAGGAATTGTGCTGCTGATCCAATATTTAAAACCATTCAAATAGGAACAGTGGACAACTATTAAAAGTACTGAGCATGTGCTGCTTCAGAGGTTCCAACCACAAGATGGCGCTTGTTTCACGAGTAGAGTTTATGCCAACCATGAGACGGCCTGTTCGTTACGTCATTGTGAGCGCTGACAACCACAAGATGGCGCTTGTTTCACGAGCAGAGTTTATGCCAGCCATGAGACGGCCTGTCCGTTACGTCATTGGGACCGCTGACAGCCACAAGATGGCGTCGCCAACCAACCAAGCACTACCGCTGCTTCCTACTTCCCATCCATGTGACCATGTGAGGATCCGGCACACTCGGCAGACACATAACGTGGGGTCACTGGTCTCAGCTCTGAGCTGAAGCTGTCCTGTAATGTCCGCCCGGTAGCTGCCATCACCCACAAACATGCAGGTCTCAAATGTCAATGACGTGAAGATCTATAATCTGAGCTGCGGGAAATCCCTGCCCGAGGTGAGTACTATACTTACCCCATTACCCCATGCCAGAGGTGAGTACCATACTTACCCCATTACCCCATGCCAGAGGTGAGTACTATACTTACCCCATGCCAGAGGTGAGTACCATACTTACCCCATGCCAGAGGTGAGTACCATACTTACCCCATGCCAGAGGTGAGTACCATACTTACCCCATGCCAGAGGTGAGTACCATACTTACCCCATTACCCCATGCCAGAGGTGAGTACCATACTTACCCCATGCCAGAGGTGAGTACCATACTTACCCCATTACCCCAGGCCAGGGGTTAGTATCACTACATACACTCACATACCCCCGGCATCTGTCACATGCGGGTTATACTTTCAAATATATCTTCGTAAACCTTAGTTCCTGGGACATCTATAACATTGTAATCTAGTGCAGCACACAGTACATGCACATGCAGACTGCATTCATATATCTTGCATATTTGCTATAAATTATCCCTGCTTGCATGTTACATAATCCCAGGAACTAGCGTTTTTAGCTGTATAGGTGCTGTGGTACATAAGGTATTTTTATAGCATTACATAAAAAAGAATTCAAACCAAGATACATTACAAACTGTCTATATTAGAGACAGATAATAACCGGTGGTCTGCTTGGCACTGCTGACAGCCACCCCCTAAGTACAATAAGGCTATATGGGTATCTGAGGTCCACCCCAGTCACCTCCTTGTATATGGAGTGCAGGATAAGCTGACATAGTATTTATAGTTTCAAGACTTCTCCTGAGCTGCCCCCTTGTACTGGAATGACCTCCCTCACTCCATCCGTCTTTCTCCTAACTTGTGCTCCTTCAAACGGGCACTCAAAGCCTACCAGCCTTCCACTTAACCCTCTTTCCATGCTCGCTCTCATATCCTGGCTCCTCCTTTGAAAAGGGTGCACTTGCTCCCCTCCTCTGACTCCCTTTGTGTCGATCGTCTGTTTGCCCTCCCTTTAGGATGTAAGCTCGTATGAGCAGGGCTCTTCTCCCTCCTGTCTCTCTACCTTCTCTTCTGCTCCAACTTCAATATTTTTGCTTTTCCTGGAGCATCTGGAGTCTTGGTACTTCTTGTTTATTGTTCTGTACTGTTATTCCCTGTACTGTCCATTGTTTGTACTCTGTTCGGCGCTGCGGATACCTTGTGGCGCCTTATAAATTAATAATAATAATAATAATATAGTTCATGCAGCATTTTTTCCCTTGTTCAGTATCCTTTCTGTGCTTTTGCTAAAGTCCATGTGTTTGGATTCACTGAACACAATACTTTGTGATATAAAATAAAATCTTATTTGAAGTTCAATTTGCACTCTTCGCGGTAGAATTATGTACATACAGATCAGGTGTCTATATGTACATAAAAGCAGATGCACTGTAGGAACCAATATATAAAGTACTTATTGATGAACATATTCCAGGGCTGTGTTTATAAATTGTACATATATTTACTGTAATGTAGCTTGTGATTGTAAATTCTTGTAGGAATGACTTGCTTATGAACTTTAACTTTCAGTTACTGACATTCATATTTTTTTCCAATCCAGTGGCTTTCTGATCGCAAGAAGAGGTCACTACAGAAAAAAGATGTGGGTAGGTACTTTAGTGCTGAAATTTGCGAATACCCCCCCCCCCCATAATTTAAAAGCAGTGTATTTTTAGAGTACTGCGCTAACAGAATTGTCATGAATCCCCTTTCTTGTTGACGTGTAGATGTACGGAAGAGGATTGAACTTATCCAGGACTTTGAAATGCCCACAGTCAGCACGAACATCAAAATCTCTCGGGATGGACAGTACATTATGGCAACTGGTGAGACTGCAGCCAGAGTGCAATATCTGTCATCATTATGTCAAATTAATCCTTTGAATGGGAGAAGGGGTATTATGTTTGTATTTTTTTAATATACAGTATATAATGCACAAAATACATATAAAAGAATATAATATTTTGAGTAAATGCCCTTGTAGATTATATCTTGCTCATAAAAGATAAATCCACCAAAAATTGTAAGATTCCAAGCAGACGATCCTCCCTCCAGCAGGAGACTGGCTTTTTTCAATCTTGATGTTGGATGGATGGGAAACTTTAGCTCTCAGTGGAGGGACTTGGGATACATTTGAAGCAATATGAAGAAGGCAAATCGCAAACATATGTCCTGCTTGGACCGTCAAATGTATCTTTTATTTACTTTAATTTATTTCAATAATTATCTTTTAAGATCATGCTATTCCATTTACACCTGTTATTTGGTATGTAAGATATACTATAACTGTAAGGCTTACTCAGGCAGCAGGGTTAGAGGAACAGAACATTGCATGTGAGTCTCTCTCCCTTTTTTTTTTTTTAAATGTATATTTATTGTTGCTATAATTTTCTCGTTTGATTATCTAATGTGAAGGCAGCTGTGTTTTGTGCTAATCCAGTGTTGGTCTTACTGAGACATTAAGGCAACCTATCTCTTCACTAGGTAGCAGTGACATCACTGAGACATTAAGGCAAACTATCTCTTCACTAGGTAGCAGTGACATCACTGAGGCATTAGGGCAGCCTATCACTTCACTAGGTAGCAGTGACATCACTGAGGCATTAGGGCAGCCTATCGCTTCACTAGGTAGCAGTGACATCACTGAGGCATTAGGGCAGCCTATCGCTTCACTAGGTAGCAGTGACATCACTGAGGCATTAGGGCAGCCTATCACTTCACTAGGTAGCAGTGACATCACTTAGGCATTAGGGCAGCCTATCGCTTCACTAGGTAGCAGTGACATCACTGAGGCATTAGGGCAGCCTATCGCTTCACTAGGTAGCAGTGACATCACTGAGGCATTAGGGCAGCCTATCGCTTCACTAGGTAGCAGTGACATCACTGAGGCATTAGGGCAGCCTATCGCTTCACTAGGTAGCAGTGACATCACTGAGGCATTAGGGCAGCCTATCACTTCACTAGGTAGCAGTGACATCACTGAGGCATTAGGGCAGCCTATCACTTCACTAGGTAGCAGTGACATCACTGAGGCATTAGGGCAGCCTATCACTTCACTAGGTAGCAGTGACATCACTGAGGCATTAGGGCAGCCTATCACTTCACTAGGTAGCAGTGACATCACTAAGGCATTAGGGCAGCCTATCACTTCACTAGGTAGCAGTGACATCACTGAGGCATTAGGGCAGCCTATCACTTCACTAGGTAGCAGTGACATCACTGTCTGTAAGCAACAGGTTCTCTTCCAGTAAGTGTTGAGGAGGCATCATTTTACTTTCTCTCTCGG
Organism: Mixophyes fleayi; assembly: GCF_038048845.1. Lineage (NCBI taxonomy): Eukaryota > Metazoa > Chordata > Amphibia > Anura > Limnodynastidae > Mixophyes > Mixophyes fleayi. The sequence continues at coordinate 47,119,407 of NC_134404.1, forward strand.
ACAGCAGATTAGTTATATGAACCCCTGGTGATAAGACATTGTCTTGCAGGAACATACAAGCCCCGTGTCCGCTGCTATGACACTTACCAGCTATCTCTGAAGTTTGAAAGGTGCTTGGATTCCGATGGTAAGTGTCCTATAAAATGACCAGACCTTTCAATGTCTTTCTTTATCCTCTCTTTTCTATTTCCTATTGAATTGATTACTGTCTTTGTTTGGAATATTAATTATAATTGTTCAAGTGAAACATTCTACATATGTTTATTTTTGTTTTCCATGAGAGCTCATGCATTGGCATTTGAAATATGTGGTTAAGATTAAATATTTGTAAACATTGATTTTTTATTTTATTTTATTAGATAAAGCCTTCATTTTCGTCTCCATGACCCCTTATAGTAGAACTAGGGGGTAAAGTTAGCAACACACGTTCCTATGGTAGACCAAATTGTCCTGAAATAGTCATAGAAACATAAAATTTTATGTCAGATAAGAACCGCTTGGCCCATCTAGTCTGCACATTGTTTTAGTAATCTATGGTAATCTCAAACCTTATTTGATCCCTTATTTTTTATTAAGATATTATGGCTATCCCAAGCATGTTTAAACTGCTCTACTGTATTAGCCTCTACCACCTCTGATGGAGGCTATCCCACTTATCCACTACTCTTTATGTGATACTCTTTATGTGATGTAGTTTTTACTCACATTCCCTCTGAACCTACTTCCCTCCAGTCTCAGTACATGTCCTCGTGTTCTAATACTTCTCTTCCTTTGAAGAATGTTTCTCTCCTGTACCTTGTTCAAACCCTTGATATATTTGAAAGTTTCTATCACGTTCCCCCTTTCTCTTCACTGCTCCAAACTATACATATTACGATCTTTTTGTCTTTCCGGTTAAGTTGTGTGCTGTAGGTCATAAATTATTTTATTGTCGCCCTTCTTTGTACAGTTTCTAATGTATTTATATCCTAGTCACATCTGTGGGTCCGTTTCTGTCCGGATTTCAATCGATCCTGTATTAAAATGCATTTGTCTTGTGATTGCTGTTGCTATGTGTGTGCAGACATTGCTCGACCAAGCTAATAGAGCCCCACAGGATTTGTCCAGTTTGCCCTCCCACGTTTGTGACCACCTTAGACACATATCTTGTCTACCTGTGACCCAACAAGTTGCCTAGGTCAAGATGGCTTTGAAAAATCCCACACTCAGCAACCAGGAGAATAAACTGAGCTTACGGGCACCAATGCTAGCTATTGGGATCCTGTTATAACTTGGGTGACTAGTATTCTCCTTTACATTCTGCCGGTGTCATTCTTGTCACTGACTTAATGCTCTTCCTGGATCTTAATATTTTTTTTATCAAGAGTAAGTTATTGGGGTCACTAAGCCTAAAGTACAAGTTGTAGAAAAAAAAGCATCTAGTGCAGTGTTGGCTAACCTGTGACACTCCAGGTGTTGTGAAACTACAAGGCCCAGCATGCTTTGCCAATATATAGCAGCTTATTGCTGGAAGGATATGCTGGATCTTGTAGTTTCACAACACCTAAAGTGTCACAGGTTAGCCAACACTGGTCTAGTGACATCACAAAATTATATGTAATAGTTCCCCTTCCATGATACGGGTGAGGATATTAGAAACTAATATCTAAGGTGTGATCTTCTGATTGAGCTCGTATAGTCTGACTGCTCCAATGATCTTTGTTGGTGTTGCTGACGTCGGGTATGTATAGAAATAATGCCTCCACCGTGATTAAAACGTTCACTCAAATACGTTCAATTCTGAGTAGCTGCCGTGACTTTTGCCTGTATAGCTTAAATGTCATTAATAGCTTTTATACCAAGCAATTGGGTGTTTAGAACTAGTGGTCCTAAATTGACCTATACTGACCCCTCGGTAAGGGTCAGTTTGAATTGCTGCACTCAGACGTTGAGGGAGCAGATTGGGCGGCTACTGTGCAGCTTCCACTCATTCTCTTAACACAAGAAAGCACTGAGGTATTGGGCATTCAGAAATCGTCTGCCTTTTCCTCAACGAGAGCTGTATGCTGTATGCAGAGGCGTCAGTGGGGGAAGTATCTGACAAATGTATAGTGTTGGACACAGGACCCCCGCTGATCTGCTAGTTGGGTAGAGGAGGTTTTTTACTCTAGGGTGAGAGTGCAGCTGACAGTACTAACACACATCATTGTAGTCCAGATACCACCACAATTGCCAATATAAACATGGAATGTTTCATATTCTATGATTTTAAAACCTTTCTCTTTAATCTGAGATGTCTCTGGTAGTTCCATAAAAAAATCTAATAATCTATAAAACTTGGACTCTTCAACTTGTAGCATATACACAGCTCGCACATAGCTAAAGGTGCTGCTGTCTAACTCAAAAGTGCAAATTTCAGAGGGAATGTTTATTTAAGCTTCATTTTCATTATACCATGGGGGGAAAAATTACAAAGTATTAGAATGAAAACATATGTATTGTTCTAGTGTGTTTATTAAACAACAAATAGCTACAGTTAATCTCTACTGGTTGAGAGTAGCAGATTGTGACTGGAGAGTAAAGTCTTAGTGAGTTTATTGCGTTACATCTGTGTATCGATATAGTTAAATGTGGTTAAAAGGAAGGAAAATACAGTTTCTGGTTCATGTGCACATTACATTCACCCTGGGGATCTGAAGTCTGACTAAGACACAGCACTGCAAATATACATGGCGAACTAAAGATATTAGGACATTAATACATTGTTGCACAGGCTGCTCTGTAGTAAAGGTGGTGCCCATAGCAATCAATCAGATTCAAGTTGCCGGATACATTTTTAAAAGTGAAAATGATTTGCTATAGGGAACACTAACTTTTCTATGCCGTTCCCTGTAGAACAGTGTTCGTACACGTCCCCTGTTATGTAAATAGAATAGTTGATCACCTAAAAAATAGACCTTAAGCAACCCAGTGTGATCCGGGTGGTTACTCTGCTAAAATATAGACGATCACAATTGGTACTAGACCTGCATCTTACACGTTTTGTGTATCTTTTTAAATGTTCTGGGCGACAAGCTGTTTTTTTCTTTTCATTCTCTCTCTGGTTTAATGTGTTTTTTACAATGTGCTTTTTTTTCCAGTGGTTAAGTTTGACATCTTATCTGAGGACTACTCAAAGGTACAGTATTTTATTAGATTTGTCTTAGCTTTGGGAGTATTTTGCTGTTCTTGCATGTTCTAGAGGATTATCAGTCATGTTGTTGTGGCAGGTTTTTGTTTTTTTTTGTCAAGTGTGGGATTAGGGATTATGTTTTAATCGGCGATTTCGCCAGGTTTTACCTTTAATAAAATTGACGGTTAAAATATGGCTGTATCAATTGCTGATCTTTGTTGATCTGACAGATCTGCTTAACACATTTACCCCTAGGTTAGATAATTAGTCATACCTAGGTGTGTTAAACAAGCAGCATGACCAAGTTCGGTTGGACTAAATTCTCCTGTGGTCACTCTGAGCTGACAGCAGCATTTGTGGAATATAGATTTGCACTCGCCACCTAATTTGCTAAAAGCCAGTCTAATTTGTACAGTAAACTGCAGGGTTGTACGGCACAGATGCACATAAGACATGTTCCATGCTGGTTACTAACCACACAGGACACTATCTGCCTGGGCTGGTTCAGCTTTAGTGTATTCTGCTCGCCGTGTTTTTTGTATCTTGTTCCTATGTAAAGTTTTTTGGGTTTTTTTTGTGTGTTTTACAACTTAAATGCTAATGAGTTATGATGATTATAAAAAAAATACATACTAAAGTATAGCCCTAACCGTAACTTTCATGTTATCAAATGGGCTCAGAAATACTGGAAAGGATCAGCCTGGGGACAAGGAGGAGAGAGCGTATAACTGATGAGACACATAAGGACACTTTTTATATTAGTAATATCAAGCCTTAGAATAACACTCCTTGTCTTTAAAGCTGTCCCATCTGTGTGGGGCTGTGCGCAGTAATAGAATTATCTGTATCTGAATAGTGAAGCACTGGATGAGCCTGATGAGCATGTCTATAGATTCAGGCCTCTGCTCTTTAGGTTTTGTGTGACTGACTTCCGCTACCTACCCAGCTATTGTCCGTTTAGTTACGAGCTGACATTGATAATGGCGATTTCCTTAAACCTTTACATTGCAAAATCCCATTCTCAGCTTCCAAATGTATCATCACGCAGAGTGAGAAGCCATATGTGCAGCCACTGCAGCCTGGCTGATAACAGGTGTGGAGGTGTAACAGCATTTCTCTCTTCTGTTCCAGATCGTTTTCCTGCACAGTGACCGATATGTAGAATTCCACTCTCAGCACGGCCGCTACCACAGGCTCAGGATACCAAAGTTTGGCAGAGATTTTGCCTATCACTACCCGTCCTGTGACCTGTATTTTGTTGGAGCAAGGTAATTTAAATCTTAAGACATAATTAATGGTGGCTTAGTTGTTAGCACTTCTGCCTTACAGCCCTGGGGTCATGAGTTCAATTCCCGACCATGGCCTCATCTGTGGGGAGTTTGTATGCTCTCCCTGTGTTTGCGTGGGTTTCCTCCGGGTGCTCCGGTTTCCTCCCACACTCCAAAAACATACTAGTAGGTTAATTGGCTGCTAACAAATTGACCCTAGTCTGTTTCTGTCTGTGTGTGTGTATGTTAGGGAATTTAGACTGTAAGCTCCAATGGGGCAGGGACTGATGTGAATGAGTTCTCTGTACAGCGCTGCGGAATTAGTGGCGCTATATAAATAAATGGTGATGATGATATAATATGATTTATCAGTTAAAAGGGCACTTATGAAACTTGAACCTAATTATGTTGTGGGGAGTGTAAAGTAAACATTAGTTTCTCATTCTGTAGCAGAGGGACACAAGCGGTTGCACAGTGGTTAGCATTGCTGTCTCGCAGTGCTGGGGCCATAGGCCTGGTGCCCCCCCCCCCGACCCTTGTGGTATCAAGGCCATATTGCTATCCTATATAAAACCAATATATTTATATAGTCAACAATATTAAATAGACAGTATTAATATTATTACCATTAGAACCTCATGCAATTTTCCTGCCATCGGCCTCATCAGCCCTTGGTTGTTCCTGTGTAATTCCGAACAGATTCATAAGTAGAGCAGCAATATGGAAAGTTCTTCTATAATAACAATTTTGTTCTACTAAACTTGCATTTCTATTGTTGTGGAGTTAAAACTGTTGTATAGTCCATGTGGCTTTCATATGCATTTTATTAATATTAAGATATGTCTGTTCCATCTAAAGTGAGTTGTGGTATATTGGAGAAAATGATCTCACCGTAGAACAATTCTTTGGAACTGAGAACCTATTTACTCTGACGTCTTTGGGGGACGCTCCAGACTGTGGGGTAGAGAGTGTGGTCCCTGGGGTCTGGGCACTTTCAAATTTAGTGCTAAAATTGTAGATCCTCCCCCTCTATACCTCTGGCTACTTAGTCTTGTTTAGTGCTGGTTTAATGACTCCCTATTGAGAGCATCCCTTGGCCGTCTCTGGGGCTGACTGCAGTGTACTGTGATTGCCACTAGTAGTGTCTGTGCTACCAGGGCCATCTTCCTTTTGGTGGAACTTGGGGCTGGGAGCCTGACTTTCTCAGCAGACAGGCCCTATATCCCGGGGAATGGTCTCTGCAGCTGGTGCCAAGGTGAGGTCAGCCAGACATAGTCCTGATGGTATCTTGGTTAAACCACAAGGTGGAGCACTTCTGCTCCAGGACACAGTGACTCAATGTGTGGAAAAAGGTGCTGTAACGCGGAGCAACTAATGAGACAATTGCTTTCCATTTCTGAACTGCGCTAGAAGAACACTTTCTGGTTGGTTGCTATATGATAACGGCACCAATTTGTTGTCGCCAGTTTTCATAAATGTCCCCCAAGGTGTTGGAAGGCTTGGGATAGACTTGGTGGAGAGGAGATTGGTTGCTACGTAAAGATGACTGATCTGTGGGTAGGAACAGATTGATATTGGAAATGTATTTGGGTATGGGAGAGTAGAGCATATCACATTATTTATATTTAATACAAATCCACGACCTCTGAGTGTTGGCATCCCCCATGTTCACGTCCCAGAAAACGGAACAGCGAAGAGATGATTGTGCGCAATAAGAGACTGATTAGTTCACAAACATAGAAAATTTATAAAAGGCTATAGATTGCAGTATGGGTGGGTCTCTGACAAGTTTATGGAATTGTTTTTGTGTGTGTATAATTTTTAGCTGTTATATATGCAGTATAAAAAAATGCTTTTTACCTTTTCTCTAAAAGTTCTTAATATATTTTTTTTCCACAGCTCTGAAGTATTCCGGCTTAACCTAGAGCAAGGGCGATATCTGAACTCTCTCCAAACCGATGCCTCGTAAGTAAGATTAGATTGTGCTTCATGTCATTGTCTGCACAGGCCACTAGGTGGTGCTAAGCAAGTGATATGTTCACATTCTGTGTCTGTGAATTCAGACTTCACGTTATGTGTTTCGTCCATAGATGATAATTGCAGCCAGTATTCCACTTATGCGATCTTTGCAAATCTCTTTCAGACAGGTTAATGTCTGTGACATCAATCCCGAGCACCATTTATTTGCCGCTGGCACAGTTGAGGTAATACTTATTGTGTTCTCTTGTATGATCTTACTCCTCTGCCCATAGCCGTCCACAGACCCTGTACAATCAGAGGATGGCACACAGGGTATTTAGCTGGCTCTCACGCTTGTAATCTTCCCCAGGGTAAGGTGGAGTGCTGGGACCCCCGGACGAGGAGCCGAGTGGGGATTCTGGACTGCGCCTTGGGCAGTATAACGGAAGACACAGAGTAAGTTAAAGGACCAATAGAATCCTGTTTTATTTGCTTCAGACATGGAAAGTTTCGGTATATATTCCAGTCCCTGTCTCCATACAATCTGTGATACTAGTTGTGTTGTTCTTTTATATCAAGGCATTAATCCCCAGCAGCTTATTCCTTGTAAACATTTAATCATCCTCCCCTGCTCCTTTTAATCATCCATTTTTAATAACCGGTAAATATCCTGTTCAGAACATTATAGTTCACAAAGGGAGAACTTAGAGAACTTATAGATCACCAAAGAACCAGACTTGGTTCAGTTTCAAGAATTTTTAATATATCCACCATACGTAGCATAGATTAGCACTGAATAGACATGTTCAGGACATAGAACAAATCTGGCTATAGTAGTATGCATACTTCTTATGTAGGTAAAGCATCTGACTTGCGGCTAATCTCTGCCTCTCCTCCCCCATTTCCTCTTCTGTAAAGACTAAGGGGGTGGACTTCCTGATCAATGTCAAACCTGCCTAAGCAGCTAAGTCAAGCTTGTGATATTGGGGAAGCTTTGTGATTTGACACATGTCTGATGCAAGGCTAATGACCGTAATAGTGATCAGAAATCAACCTGGAGTCACCATGGTGTCTGACCATACACACCCCTTAGATGCATATAATTACCCTTTAACAATGACTAAGACCATTTCGGCACCTCTTACGTGGCTTACTGCTGGAGACCATATTAGTGTATTACAATGAAATTGTTCTGAGGAGTGGTGGTGGGAAATGTGATACATTTTATGGCCATTATATGTGGTCTCTGATCTTACGTAATGCAAAGATGCACTTAGCAGTGATTCCGTTATTAGTTTATGCGTCTTGTTACGCCATTGTTTCTTGTGTTTATAGGGTTACTGATTATATGTGTACTTTAGAGGTTTTGCCTACATATGTGGTGCATAATTACATGGTATACATTGTGTGTGTGTTATTACCATTATAGAAGACACTTCTTCTTTTTTTTCTTTTAAGTTTCGAGAGCATAAGCCTACATGTAAGTGGAAACCCATTGGGAGAGACCATCTTGGTCTTACTAGACTGGTTCAGGACAGCCTCCGGGATGATGTCAGTGTCAGAGTTGCTAATAATTGAATTGAATGGTTCTAGAATGATGCAGTGGCACCTGGTGGTACAAGTGCCTGGGAAGGGTAGTTTCTAATCCTGTGCTGCTGTTTTAAAATCTGGGGTCTCTCCTGCTAGTCACCACTAATTTGGAGCTAGGGCTAGGCCTCGATCTATGGGGCAGAATTCGCTATATAATTGTGAAGTTGGCATTGTTTTGTTCTCCCCTATGTTGATGGTGCCTGGATAATGCCCATTTATCTTCTACTGCTAAGGCTGCAGTATAGTTCAATTCCTAACCATGGCCTTATCTGTGTGGAGTTTGTATGTTCTCCCCGTGTTTGCATGAGTTTCCTCTGGGTGCTCCGGTTTCCACCCTTACTACAAAAAACATACTAGTAGGTTAATTGGCTCCTATCAAATTGACCCCAGTGTCTGTCTGTCTGTGTGTGTGTGTTGGGGAATTTAGACTGTAAGCTCCAATGGGGCAGGGACTGATGTGAGTGAGGTCTCTGTACAGCGCTACGGAATCAGTGGTGCTATATAAATAAATGATGATGACGTTGGCATTGTCTTGTCCTCCCCTATGTTGATGGTGCCTGGATAATGCCCATTTATTTTATACTGCGAAGGCCGCAGTATAGTTAGGTCTCGCAGTGAAATGTAAGGTCCTGTGTGATGACGTCCTGGTTGTCTTGTAATGATTGAGGTCAGTCGAGCACTGCGTGTGTCTGTCTTGGTTATATGACTGTGTATAACACACTTATACTCCTGTTTTTTCCCTTTGTTTTAGAATCGAGGGTTTGCCCTCTGTATCTGCTCTGAAGTTTAATGGACCTTTGCACATGGCTGTGGGGACGTCGACTGGACAGGTACAGACAGAACGTGCGAGGGGTTTAAATATGTGATAACTCATGTTTGTGAATATTGTCATACCAGGCAGTGACTCTAAAATATTAAAATTACAACAAATGCAACATAAACACCTGAATAAAAAATAAAATTAATCTCCCTCTTATTATGCGTCCACATCCCATTTAATGTGAGACGGCCGTGGTCCTACCTGATCTCATCAGTTTAATGATTTTAGTTGCAAAACATACTAAACATATACCACAAATAACGCACTTCTGTACAGGTGTACTGGGATGTTTTATCATCTGTATGGCTTTCATATCCATTTATTAATGTTACTTATAAAGTGAGCACACATGTACAATGCACCGTTTCCTGTGACTGGATCTTTGCTGCGTAATAATTGCTATGTTCTAGTTGTGCAATGATACGTCACATGATTCTTTCCCGCTCCTACTGTGCAATAACCTTCTACTACTGTGCAATAACCTTCTATTGCATGTGCAGAATATTATGTAACCGTATGTTGTCATTTTTTTCATGTTTTAAGACTAATTTCTCTGATGACTACAAAGCCTTTTAATTTAATGTGACGGAGCCTGACTTAGTCTAGACCAGTGGTTCCCAAACTTTTGCAGTTCGCGGCGCCCTTAGAGTCTCCATAATTATTTCAAGGCACTTCTCCAAAATAATTACTGACCAGTCCTGTTTTAGAAGTAGTTGGGTCAAAAAAATGTAATAAGTATTTAGTTGTATGCAAAAATGCCCCCTCTGCGCATCCAGACACGCCGCCCCCCTCTGCGCATCCAGACACGCCGCCCCCCTCTGCGCATCCAGACACGCCGCCCCCCTCTGCGCATCTCTCACGCCGACCTGGAAGCCGGGTTTCCACCACCTGTGAGGGCGTGTGTGAAACAAGGTCGTAGCAGGAAGACTCGCTAAATAGCAAACACCCTGTAAATCTGCCCTTTCCACCCCTTGTATCTCTATTAGATATATCAGCCCACAAAACAAAATCTCTCTTTCGGGCATAAAATTTGGTGCACAACTGTGCTTGGCCATAAATAACATCTAGTTATCAACGCCCCCAGTCCGTCCAGCTCCTCCTGACAGGTAAGGAGGAGACTCTGGAGGTTATTTTTGATCCACAATGCAAATGGCTTTATGATTGAAGTGTCCCTTCTGACTGTACGTTCTATGGAGGCTGCTCCTAAATCTAGCTGTGTGCAGAGGGGCGGAAAAATATGAGGCGATTGTGCAAAAGTGTAAACGCCGCACCAAAGTCCACGCTCCTATCACTTTATAGCCACCCATTCCGTTACGTAACAGTTTTAGATACTGCTGGGGCTATGTCTTAAATTAATCATGAGACTATAAGAACATTGGGACTTTACACTACACGTGGTTGTTGTGTGTTTTAAGCTTCTTATTTAAGCACAGTGCACCTTGAAACGTACTTCTCTGAAGGGCCGCTGTAAGGTGCAAAATAGTCCTGTGCAACTTCTGCTGCTTTCCCAACTGCGGTTGTTTCGCTCCACAAACCTGCCAGTGCCCTTGGTGGAGATCTAGGGACATCCGCACAAATCCAGGCACTTGATGTCACCAGAAAGGATTGTTCACCACACCTTAGACTTTTTATGCACCGTAAATGAGATCAGAGTGCATTGACTTTGCAGGAAGATAAGAAATGTTAGCACATTAGTTACGGAATTGAAAGAACACAATGTTCTAGCTAATATAATTATCTGTATCTATGAAAATCTCAAATGCACCTTATGTGGAACGTAGATGTAGTTAGGTTCCTCTGTTGTATTCTCAGGCAGGATCGTATTTATATGGACTTATAAAACAGTGGGTGCAGCCATTTTTGTCAGATGAGCCAATAATCAGCTGTCATCTCATTAGTAACTAAGTGTCAGTGATGGGACGAGTTCTTAGTGAACAGATGAGCTACAGTCTCCTTTACTATTTGTTCAGCCCATACACTGACCATATCGGCAGGTCACAGTTTCTTGTATCTCTCTGGCCAGGCTCTGTAGGTTTAGCCCTGGAGAGAGAAAGGTTACTATGTACTATACTTACAAGACATGTTCATCGGTAATTTGATTGGTTCTGTGCAGGTCCTGATGTACGATCTCCGCTCCAGCCAGCCACTGATGGTGAAAGATCACCAGTACGGTTTACCCATCCGGTCCATACAGTTTCACGATCCGTTAGAGCTGATTATATCTGCTGACTCCAGAATCATAAAAATGTGGAACAAAGACAACGTAAGTGCAGATCTAAACATTCGCATCTTTTGTGTGATGCATAGTGCTCAGATAATATATCAAATAATCCCATCTGTACTAAAAAGTCCGGTTTAGAGCAATCTTGCTGTGTTCTTCTACCTGTATTAAAGCCTAGAGGGAGAGCTAGGAACTATTTAAGTTGGTTCTTGGCACGCTGATTGCTGTACACCGTGTTCTAAGTAAATACAGCAGAGCGCAGCCCAGAGCAGTGACGGAGAGACATGCGTGTGTTCTTTCCTCTGTTGTATCCAGTTTACACTGAACCTTTTTTGTACTGTCAAAAGAGAGAGCAGACAAACTAACCAGGGTCTCACTGAGCTAAAAATCAGAATAGTACAACAAGTATAAAGTAAAAATATAGCTGTTACACTTTCAAATGTCAGACATATTGTGTATATATTTGGTATCATTATACCCGGGAGACCAAGCTGATTGCATTTCATTTGCCAAAGTTATTATCAAGCAAAATTATGGGTGCAAACACATTTTCAAGATTCTGCTATTTGATTCTATATGAATGATTTAAAGATATTTATTCCAAATTGCTACCAGAAGAACGTCCTATCTCTTCTGAGAGGAACAATATAAAATTCACTTTGGTAAACAGTTATTTTTTCCTGAACAGGGAGCACCACAAACTTTACAATTGTCTTGTTTGTGAAGTGGCTGCTCTGGCTCTAAGACTCCACGTTATAGTGTGTTCAGTTTATTATTATTAATCCAACTGTTTCCTAAACCAGTAATTATTCTGAAGGTTGGAGGTGAACCTGGAGCAAGAAAATGTGTTTGTGGAAGTTATACTTATTGAGTAGTTTTGTGATGGCATTTATATTTGTATTCGTTAATTTAGGTCATGTGCAAATCTAGTGGTTTGTTTTTTTTGTGTTTTTTTTTTTTTGCTAAATTCATTTTAGGCAGAAAATTCAGATTAGTGCAGTGTAGAAATTGCAGGAAGATCTCCTAATCTTTCCAGTATACACCGGTCATTGTATTATCTCCAGGTTCGATTGGAAATCTTGTCTAGCTAATACAGTTTCCGTTGTTGCAATGTGCAACTCCCAGGCTGGCATTGCAGAAGTGTAATACAATGCAGTCAGTTTACTGGAATTAACAATGTACTTCTATTCCTTCCTACTTTTCATAGGGCAAAATTTTTACATCTATAGAACCAGAGGCAGATGTCAATGATGTATGCCTTTACCCTAATTCAGGTGAGAATCTGTTTTACTTGTAGAAATTGAAAATATGTTTGCCTACCAGCCACAACATTCTGCTCCCCTACCCACCGAACATGACACTTTAGGCTGCCCCTCGTCTCTGCCCTACAGAGCTGTCAGGTGTATAATGTGAGTGGAGTTTTCATGTTCCGTGTTGTTGTCTCCTCAGGAATGCTGTTCACTGCTAGCGAAGCTCCTAAAATGAACGTTTATTATATCCCGGTAAGTTAATTCTATAGGGAAATACTAAGATCCTGTTGTACGCTCGGCCTAGCCCCCCAGTTAGAATGAATTATATTCATGTTACAAGTATAGTGCATGTATATTACTACTAACCTGACGGCTGTCTTCTAGTGCTGCTGCACTTCTCACAGGTCCCAGCTCTCTGTGCAGCATGTGCTTGTGTTGCGGCTGTTTCCTGATTTATCTGACCGTGTGCTGTAAAATGATAACAACTAGTGTAGCGCGTAGTATAATATAGCCGTCCAGTTATTTCAGGGATGCTGGGACATGAGACAAATTCTGCACAAAAACCGCTTACAGTCAGGTGTTCTGAGCGTGCTGCTGGGACACGCATTTTGGGCAAGTAATGCGTAAACTTGATTAAAATATCGTTTACACTAAAGGAACACAAAGAAAAGTACATCAGTAAATTACATTTATTTTTGTTTGTTCTTCTCTGTTTGATTGACTGGGATAAATACATTGTAGGTAAATTTGTTTGGAAATCTCAATTTTCTCTTTCATCCAGTCTGGGGGACACTGCTTTACCATGGGTTGTGGAGGGGAGCTGGGAGTTGGCTCCTAACTAGTTAACTTTAGTGCTGCTGATAGACCCCTCCCCTCTACAATCCCCCTGCCTCTTCCTGTACAATCCAGTTTTTTTTAGGTGCCCTGGAGTTAGGGCAAGTTTTTAGTGCTTAGTGTAATTTTAATACATTTTATTTGTTCTTTTATGTTTTCTTTTTTTTTTTTTTTACACAGGTGGCAGCGCTGGAGTGTGTTCTAATATAGAGAACACACTCACAGCTTGGCAGCGCAGGCATTCCCCTGTCAGCTGAGAGCCAGCGGTTCTCACTGACAGGGGCTGAATTACAAAGTGCCTGATTGAAGGAAGTGACAAGCGGTCTCATGGACCGCTGCACTCCCATAGCCTCCCCGATAACCGGCGCTGCCATTACAGGCATAGAGCGCTGGTTATCGGGTAATGAAGATGGCGGCGGCCATCTTGAATTCGGCAGAAACTCTGAGGCGAAGGGGCTAAACTAAGATTCCCCCCTCAGAGATAGGAGGGGGGCGTCGGAAAGTACCGCTGCGGAGACCTCTGTCCTGGGAAGAGGAACTAATAGAGGTCTCCACAAATCTGCCACCAAAAGCCGTTTTTTCCTATGGATTTTCAAGCAGGAACATCGGCATCAGGGAAGAGGGGGAAGCTAAAACATAGAGTTCCCCCCTTCCTACAGAGAAAGAGAGAGATGGACTGTCCCAGGGTTCTGGCGCCAAAGCAGAAGCCCGGGAACAGAGCTGAGGGAGAGCACAGACTGCTGTTGGACTTCTCCCTGTCTTGGTGGCCCTTGGGCTAAGTACAAGCTTATTTAAACACATATTTGTTGTTTTATTACTGGCTTAGCAGGTTTACATTATAGTCTCCTGCTAGCCTAAAATATTTATGGTGTTTAAAATATTCAAGTACAACTTTTTCAAAGACATTAGTTGATTACTTGTAATTTACTCTGTTCTTTTAATATTTTACTCTCTCTCTCTCTCTCTTCCTTTATCTCTATCTGTATATTCAGCTAGATTGATTTTGTGTGATTGGTGTGCCTTCCTTTATATAAAATGACAGATAAGGGAAAGGGCCCTATGGCAAAATATTTCACATGTTCTAAATGTCATGTTAAATTACCGTGTGGGCAGAAGGACCCTTTGGCGCTCTGCGCTGCATGCGAAGCAGGAGCCCCCTCTGTGCAAAGCCAGCAGGTTACAGCCCCTTCGTCTGAGGAACCGGTTTGGGTAACCTCCCTAACACAGTCGGTTACCTCCCTAGCCCAAATGGTTTTTCAATCAAATCAGTTGCTATCAACTGTGGCAACTTCGGTGGCTAGCAATACTAATACGCAATCAGACCCCCAGGCTTCCTCAGATGCCAGTGGATCGAGTTTGCCGGGAACTTCCACATCACAGGCTGACCCAGCCCCTGCTAATACAGACCCGGCTTGGTCTACAGCCTTTTTGAAGGGATTAAACAAGCTTAACCAGTTGCTAGATTCCTCTAATACCCCGCCTGCTAAGAGAAGGAGGTTTAGTGCGGTAAATCCCCTTGTGGTCCTTTCAGATTCGGAGGAAGATTCTGAGGAAGAGGGGGAAATCTATTCGGATGCTGACCATAGTCATTCCTCAGAGCAGGAAGTGTACCCTAGAAACCAATTTGTTAATGATTTGGTTTTAGCGGTTAGACAGGCGCTGGACTTCCCAGAGCCGGAGGAGGTTTCCCCCAGGGACAGAAGTCTGTTCAAAAAGGCCAAAAGAAAAACCAACCCTTTCCCTCCTTCTGCAGAACTCAGAGAGATTGCTGAAGGGGCTTGGAAACAACCTGAGAAGAGGTTTTTCATTCCCAAAAGGTTCGCCTCTCTGTATCCTCTTCAGGAGGAAGAGGCGACTCGCTGGAAGAGTATTCCCAAGGTAGACATTCCTATTGCTCGCCTGGCTAAACATACTCTACTCCCAGCCCCGGGTTCAGCGTCTCTTCCAGACGCCAATGACCGTAAGGTAGAATCCCAGCTCAAATCAATATTTGCGGCCGCGGGTTCTGGCTTTAGACCCACATTTGCTTCAGCCTGGGTAGCAAAAGCCATGGAAGCATGGGCAGACCAGCTGGCAGAAGCTTTACAGGACTCCGAGCTCCTTCCCCTTGCTTTGCATTTAAAGGAAGCTTCGGGGTATCTCTGAGGCGGCCCAGAATTCAGCGGCGGTTTCCTCTGCCATTCAGGCGGCCTCCATTTCAGCAAGGAGAACACTAAGGCTGAAATCCTGGGAAGGTGATGCAGAGTCAAAGTGGTCCGTTGAAACCATCCCCTTTTCTGCAGCGGGCTTATTCGGCCCGGAATTGGATACCCTCATTTCCCAGGCTACGGGGGGCAAAAGCACTTCTTTGCCAGTATATGCTAACAGAAGCCGCGCTCAGAGGAATAGCTCCTTCCAACAGCCCTTTCGAGGGACCTCCTTCCAAAGGGGTCAGTCCTTCAGAGGAAGGCAATCTAATTCCCGAGGCTCCTCCTCTAGGGGAAGATCCTCGTTAACTACCAAGCGCCAGGCCGCTAAGACCCAGGAAAAGCCTGCGTCCTGACGACCAACCTGTACTACAGGGGGCGCCAGTGGGAGGACGTCTGTCCCTGTTTCAAAAACAGTGGACAGCGTCTTCCCAAGATCCTTGGATTCGGAAAATCATTTCAGAGGGGTACAGAATAGACCTATTGGGCCCGGCTCCACAGCGTTTCTTCCAGACCCCGCTACCTCAGGATCTTTTAAAAAGACGGGCTATACAGGATTGTGTCGCTTCTCTTTTACTCCAGCAGGTCATCTGCAGAGTGCCGGATGGGCAGAAAGGAAGGGGTTTTTATTCAAACCTGTTCCTAGTCAAGAAGCCGGACGGCTCCTTTCGGCCCATCCTAAACTTAAAGGGCCTCAACGTTCACTTAAGGGTGGACAAATTTCGGATGGAATCTCTGAGGTCAGTAATAAACGGCCTAGGGATAAATCAGTTCATGGCGTCCATAGATATAAAGGACGCTTATCTCCACATTCCCATCTGGATCCACCACCAGTCTCTCCTCAGATTCTCGGTAGGATCTGCTCACTATCAGTTTCGGGCCCTCCCCTTTGGCCTCTCAACTGTGCCATGGGTCTTCACAAAGATTATGTCAGTTATGGCAGCATGTCTTCACCTGCAGGGAGTTCAGGTCGTTCCTTACTTGGACGACCTACTCATCAAGGCTTCCTCAGAAGGTTGCCTGCGTTATCACCTGTCCCTCACCCAGGCAGTTCTCGAGGGCCACGGTTGGTTAATAAATTCAAAGAAATCCCAGTTGATCCCGTGTCAGCGCATGGTATTCCTGGGACTCATCATGGACACCAGGAGGCAAAGAGTGTTTTTCCCAGCAGAGAAAATCTCCTCTATTCAGTCGGTAACCTCCCAGGTTTTGTCTTACCCCAGCCCCTCAATGCACTTGTGCATGAGGCTACTCGGAAAGATGGTGGCCTCTTTCGAGACCATTCCCTTCGGGCGAGCCCATTCTCGATGTTTCCAATGGGATCTGCTATCGAAGTGGTCAGGGTCACACCTACACCTGAAAAGTCAAAAGATCTCTCTATCTCAGAAAGCGAGAGAATCTCTTCAGTGGTGGATGTGTCTGCACAACATGAGTGTGGGAAAATCCTTCGCACAATGGTCATGGATCATAGCCACGACAGACGCCAGCCTGAAGGGTTGGGGGGCGGTAATCCTTCACATCCGACTCCAAGGAATTTGGTCGCCTCAGGAATCAACTCTACCGATAAATGTTTTGGAATTGAAGGCCATTCTCTTGGCTCTCCGGGGAGCCCAGTCTTTTCTTCAGGGCCAACCGGTCAGAATTCAGTCCGACAATGCCACGGCCGTGGCATATGTCAACAGACAAGGAGGAACCAGGAGTGCAGCGGCTATGGAGATTGCAGCCCAAATATTTGTTTGGGCAGAGCAATATGTCCCAGCATTATCGGCGGTTTTCATTCCAGGAATAGAAAACTGGGAGGCGGACTATTTAAGTCGAAACCAGTTGATGCCAGGGGAGTGGTCTCTACACCCGGATGTCTTCCAGTCTCTGGTTCTCAGGTGGGGTCTTCCGGACATAGACCTCATGGCCTCCAGACACAACCGGAAGGTCCACAAGTTTTGCACAGGGGCAAGGGATCCCTTAGCGGCGGCAGTGGACGTTTTGACGATGTCATGGGAATTCAGGTTGGGATACCTGTTTCCCCCAATTCCCATGCTTCCTCGAGTACTCAGACGAGTTCGGCAGGGCCTTCTGCCAGTAATTCTAGTCGCTCCCTCTTGGCCGCGCCGAGTGTGGTACGCAGACATCATATCTATGGCGGAAGGGCCGGGGTTCCGCCTTCCGTATCGAATCGACCTGCTTCTGCAAGGTCCATTCCATTTCCAGAATGTACCTCAGCTCAATTTAACGGCATGGCTGTTGAAGCCAGCCTCTGGAAGGCTAGAGGTTTTTCGCCCAGTGTAATTCAGACTCTGATGCGAGCCAGGAAACCTTTTTCTTCTCTAATCTATCACCGGATTGGAAGGCCTACATTAGATGGTGCGAAAAGAGGACGTTCCACTCGTCCTCCTTTCGACTTTCCCGTCTATTAGCCTTCCTTCAAAATGGCCTGGAAGCAGGCCTTAGGTTAGGTTCTCTAAAGGTCCAGGTTTCGGCACTTTCTGTATTTTTTCATAAGAAATTAGCCGAATTGCCAGACATTAGGACTTTTTTCCAGGGAGTTTTACATATCCAACCTCGCTATGTCCCTCCTACTGCTCCATGGGATCTCAACATGGTCCTAGAGATGCTCAAGGGCCCCCCCCCTTTGAACCTTTGAGTAAGGCAGACCTAAAGTGGTTGACCTGGAAGGTCCTCTTTCTTTTGGCTATCGCTTCGGCTCGTAGAGTTTCCGAATTAGGAGCTCTGTCCTGTAGGGAACCATATTTGGTTTTCCACGAGGACAGAGCGGTGTTAAGAACTCTCCCTTCTTTCGTACCAAAAGTAGTGTCGGCTTTTCATCTCAACCAGGAAATTGTAGTTCCGGTTTTCTCATCTTCTTCCCATACGGATCAGCAATCGATGGAAAAGTTAATGTGGTTAGGGCTCTCCGCATTTATGTTAAGAGAACTTCCCAGATTAGACGTACAGACTCTCTATTTGTCCTTTATGACGCTAATAAGAGAGGCTGCCCAGCCTCAAAACAGTCCATTGCAAGATGGATTACGTCTACCATCAGACAAGCTTATATAAAGGCTAACCGTCCTGTGCCGGAGAGAATCACAGCCCATTCCACCAGATCGATTGGGGCGTCGTGGGCAGCAAGGAATGGTGTTTCTGCGGACCAGCTTTGCAGGGCAGCCACTTGGTCCTCTGTCCATACGTTTACTAAATTTTATCAATTTAATGTCTCTGCATCAGCAGATGCAAATTTCACTCGTAATGCTTTACGAGCGGGATTTTCAGAGTAGTCCCACCCTTTAGGGGCTGCTTTAGAACGTCCCCATGGTAAAGCAGTGTCCCCCAGACTGGATGAAAGAGAAAAGAGGATTTATGTACTTACGTTAAATCCGTTTCTCTGATTCCGTCTGGGGGACACTGCGATCCCTCCCTTCTGTTATTCATCTGTGTGCTCTTGTTTGACTGCCCTTTTTTCTCCTGGGGCTTTTTAAAACTAACTGGATTGTACAGGAAGAGGCAGGGGGATTGTAGAGGGGAGGGGTCTATCAGCAGCACTAAAGTTAACTAGTTAGGTGCCAACTCCCAGCTCCCCTCCACAACCCATGGTAAAGCAGTGTCCCCCAGACAGAATCAGAGAAACGGATATAACGGAAGTACATAAATCATCTTTTCTAAATAACAGAACATGTAATAAAACATTCAGGGTTCCGCTGTAGCAGTGCGAGGACTGCTATGATGCGCTGAGCCGTGCCTGAGATGGGAAGCTGGAGGTGCTTTTTACAGTAATAAGGCTCCTTTACTGTGAATGTGGGGAGTTGGCAGAGATATCCCCATTTGTCCACCTCGTGTAGAACAATCTGATGGTCCACCTGCTGATTTAGCCGTTGTGCCCATTGCAGACGCTTGTTGTAGCCATTTGCAGGATTACTGACCCAGATGACGCATCTGGGGGAATAGTAAAAAAAAAAAGCCCCATGAAGGCCCTGCCCTCTATTAACATAGAACCAGCCCTCTCATTAATTATACCTCATACACTATTATACTACATAACTTGTCATAACCTCATTTATAAGATAAGGGGACATCTGCGCTGTTTTTATTATATTTCTCATATTTCTGTGTTTTATATTACATTGTAACTTAAAATGTTCACCTCCAAAAAAGTGTAAAAGTATAGTACATTTGTGGGTGTGCCGAGACCAGCTGTGTGCCCCCCTTGTAACCCAGCAATGCTCCCCGAAATAGGAACTTTCCACCCCCTGAAGATCATTTATAGCGGGCTCAGTGCTTCTTATTTTACACAACTACTTGTCCAGCTTCTTCCATAACAAGATGCAAACTTTGCCCCCTGTCTTCTCCCCTCCCCCAGTTGTTGTTGCCTTTTAATCCATGAGTCATTTCCCATAAACAGACATTTAAGCAAATAGAACAGTTGTTGTCGCCCTTGTCCTTACCAGCATCTTGGTACTTCTTGCACAATAGAAATAATCAGGTATTTGGCTCATAGTTTTTACTTGCAACTCAATGTCAAGAGTCCTCATGTTTAATAGGACCTGGATATACGCCCTCACAGTCTGGCTGTACAGCAGCCATGACAACATTTCCTATTAAGCAAAATAGAAAAAGAAATATTGAGCGCATTCAAGTAGGTATAGGTGCATGTCATTGACTGTGTGTGTACTGCAGTGCAGTGTTTGGGCCGAGCCGGCCACTTGGCTCAACTATTTAGCACCAATAACTCTGTCCACTTAGGGCAGAGATAGACAACCTGAAACACTTCAGGGGCGCGTGGTGCGACCCTCTAACCTTCCAATGGACCGCACATTACTCTTTGTCACTGTAATAAGACAATAAGACATTACATTTGACCAAAGGAAGAGACTCCTACTTCCTAATAACATATCGGCAGACAAGTTTTTCAATCTATAAGGAAAAAAAACATCTGACAGTGACGTAGGGAGGAGCTGGGGGCCGCACGTCTTCAGCCCGGAGGGAGATTGGTCCAGCTGACTTTTTTTTTTTCCAAACTCGTTGATGTTTTTCTAGCTTTGCGTTCCACTGCGGTAGCATTATTTAGAATGTTACTTGTTACGTTTCCCTGCGACTCCAATTTTAGAAGTCAGAAAACCTAGTAAAAATGTAAAATGAAAACAATATGCGTTTTTCCAAGCGTTACAAAATAAGTATGTAAAGCGCCAATTGTTATTTGGCCTAAGCGTGCAGCCTGTCGAGGTCACAGGTGCACTTACAAACACATATGTAATTGTACATCTGCAGCCTGCCAAAGATCTTGACACACTGTATTCTCTGTCCTCGGTATTTCCTGGTGTTTAGAAGCGTTGCTTCTCCCGTAAGTACCACAAACCCCTGAGACCTATCCAGTTATTTCTGGTTATAATAGGAAGCTTGTGAACGCTTGGGGAAAAATACCTGCAATTAAACGTTTTGTGATGCAGGTCGTGGTCTGGGTGTGTAGAACATTCACAACAGGATATACTTTTGATCACTACATGGGATGTGTATTGAAGTGATTATGGCTGACATGAAAGGACATGTATGGATGACGCTCTATGCCCCATATTTAAGCTAACTAACGTCAGCAAACTGGGTTAAACAACATCCGTGGCTTTCTAGAAATGATCTTGTTACCTGGGATTGAGCGATTTCCTTAGCAACATTATATCCTCATGTTTTCTGCTAGTGGGAGTCATATTTCAGAAATAAGTCACCGAACTTGGCTAAGTGTAAAGGGACTGTAACATCAACAATGTTAGTTTGTTTAGACATTTTCTGCATGTTCTTCAGAGATACCCGGTCATGTATGAAGCTTTATGACTTTGTTCCCTCAATGTGCATGTGAATCACTAGTGTCTCCTAAATATTGCTCACAAAGTGCTTTAGTGATTTACCAGGTTTCCCACTAAAGTGATAGGCTGCCGTCACTGTGTGGTGTTGACATCTGCTTTTAGGGGTGATGTCTTTCTGGTGGAAGTGTGTTTTGGTTGCAATTATCAGTGTCATTTTTGCCCCTTAACGTGGATGTTTCAGTACTGTGTAAGAACTCTGCATTTGATGTTATTGGAATACCTAATCTAGGGGTTCTTAACCTTTCGGTGGAATCCAGAACATTCATCGCGAGCCCATTCCGGGTGGATCCCCTTTATACCGTTTTTACAAAACTATTGCTGTGTACCACCAGGGCTTAGTTTGCGTTTCCGCACTTCTTTTTGCCACATAGTCGTTAATATTTAAAGCTAATTTCTAATGTCCGTTCACCATATGTCGTACGTTTTTGAGGTCCCTATTTTTTTTTTTTTTGTATTGTCTGTATAGTAGAGGGGCTTTTTATAGACTTTCGGTAGTGTTTTAGCGATATGATTGACACATCTTCCTACACCATATTAAAGCTAGCAAGGAAATACTGACGTGGATGAAAGGTACTGAAGGTTCTAAAATGTAACCTTGTCTAAACTGACTTTAACATAATATTCATTCAGACATTTTAGACTTCTGAAATTAAAGCTATTCATTCAAAAAAGGAGACAATACCCTCATCACAGAGTGTTGTTGGAATTGCTGGTAGAATTGGGTCATGGTTTATCTGCACAGAACAGGATGGTAACCAAGTAAACTGTTCTTGTGGTTGGAGGGACATAAGACTTCACTATACCACTGTCACTTTTGTCTGGCACCGTCCTGTTAATATCTTGAAGTGTCAGTGTAATTTTTTTTTTATCTGAATGAGCTGGGCGAGGTCAGGAGGAAATGGGTCAATGTGTGAAAGATTTCACCTGGCTTGTGTCTAGTTCTGAGTAGAAACATGTGCATCCTATGCCAGTCTAAACAAGTTCAAATAGAATCACACTACAGAAATCAGACCGAACGACAGGAAATCCTAGTGATTTCCTCCAGCCGTCTGTTCGAGTTGACACAACGTCCCATATGTGTGCTGTGTAGTTTTTTTATTTCTACATCGCAAAACAGTTTACTTTTTAAAAAAAATCATCATCTGGTTGATGATTTTTTTTTTTTTTCTAAATTTGGATTTATTTTTGATTAGAAACCTTTTCTCCATGTTCTTAAAATATATTTTTTTTATCAGCGCTGTACAGAGAACTCACTCACATCAGTCCCTGCCCCATTGGAACTTCTAGTCTAAATTCCCTAACATACACACACAGACAGACAGAGTGGGAGAGACTACGGTCAATTTTGATAGCATCCAATTAACCTGCCAGTATGTTTTTGGAGTGTGGGAGGAAACCGGAGCACCTGGAGGAAACCCACACAAACACAGGGAGAACATACAAACTCCACACAGACAAGGCCATGGTCGGGAATTGAACTCATGACCCCAGCGCAGTGAGGCAGAAGTGCTAACCACTGAGCCACCGTGCTGCCCGCGATGCGGTTATTAAACCGGGATCTGAGAACGTATAACATTGGCCGCAGGAAAGTGTTTGATGGAGGAAGATAGTCGGGCTGACTCATCTGTCTGTAGAAAATTTTGTAAAATCCCAAAATTAAAATTTGTATATGTGAATCAAAAATGTTTTCACTGTTATCCTGATGTTCCTCAGCAGCTCCACTATAATGTAATGTAAGGTGCCTGAATGATTTCCCCCCCCCCCCCCCCCCACACACACACACACACACACACACACACACTCTTACACAGAAAACTGAGTAGAGGAATATTACTGAATTACATGACTGGATAGCTGTAACTTGAGAGAGAGGATGCTACCAGACATCCTACTTACCTTCCTAGTGTCATAAAGCCCAGGCCCATCCTCTACTTTACTTTCAAAACCTGTGACTGGTTTCGGCTTAACTTCCATCTTCAGGCTTGGTGAGAAACCAGCTCAATGACCGCAGCAGAAATTAAACCACTCACTTGTTTTGATAAATAGTTTGAATGGTAAAAGTTACTTGTTAACTCTTGTAAGGCAATGGTCACCTTACTAACGTAATTAACAAATGGATTCTTGTTCTGCCCGTGGCGCTCAGCTTTAGCACTGCAGGGCCTGTATGGTATGAGGGGCACAGCGATGGGGTCTGTAAATCTCAAATACTGACGCTGTTGCTAATCCTATTTTCTCCCGCTTCCATTGGGGGACACCAGGTACAATGGGTTACGGCAGCCTGTGGCTTCCTCTTTACCTCCGTTCCTCTCCTCACATCACAATGACAGGATTAGGTCACTGTCTCTCATATGTTCAGTACTCTCGCCCTCTGAAATACTCTGTGCAGGCAATGAGTATTCTGATCATCTAATTATTTGCTGTGTTCCCATCCGTTTCAAAACTGGGGTTATCTGGAGGAACAATACATGAAGAACAATTACAACAAGGAGCTTTGACCCTACAAACGTACTTTATTAAATATGCAGGATATTACGCTATCTCACGCCTTTAGTCTGCATCCTCCTGGATATTGGTCCAGATGACAAAATGGCCGCAGTTACCAGATGTCATCCTTTTCTAGTGAGGTGATTGGCTGCATTCTCACATAGCTGCCTTCACTGTGCACTACTGGAGCTAGTGCTGTCCTCATATCACTGTCTGATTCACCTGCTCTTCAATGGGATCAGGAGATATTTACTGCAAACGCCTATCTCCCTCTGACAAGAGCATAGGCCATTAGCATTTTTATTATACTGTGTGTTTCCACTCTACGGGAACCTAAGACCAACCCATGTGTTCAAAGCTTCCAATTCAGCCCATAAATACCAAGCTAGTAACCACAGTGAGCGGTATTCCACTCTTCCTGCAGAGACGGCCGGGAGGGAACGTCATGAATATTCTAGTGTGTGTATTGTGTTCATCCTGAACACCCCTATTGTCCAAGTGGGATGCACCTCAAACTGTGCTGCTCTGACAGGCAGCAGAAGGCAGAGAGTAACTTCCCTCCACATTCCGCACATACATTATTATTGTGTGTGCATTAATCGTCTGTTTACTAGATCACAACGTTGGTGGTGTTAGTAGGGATGTAAATATATTGTACTCTCTCTCCAAAGCTTTGAATGAAAAGATGACCTTTTCTTAATAACCAATCACACAAAAGTCCTGTTTGTTTCATGTGTGTAAGAACTGGCTGCTGATTCCACTGTTCAGGGTAGTTTGTGTGGAGGTGACTGAGCCCCAGTTTCTGTGAACGCTATTGGTGGAGGGTTAGAAAAGCTGCTGGTACAGGCTGCAAATCACACTGACCATTTATGTACAACTGGGTAAGACCTGTAGCAGGTTGTATGTCCTGGGTCTTTGTACGAGTTGCGTCTCTGTGGTTTCAGGCATTGGGCCCTGCTCCTCGCTGGTGCTCCTTCTTGGACAATCTGACGGAGGAGCTGGAGGAGAACCCTGAAAGCACCGTGTATGATGACTACAAATTTGTTGCGAAAAAAGATCTGGATGACCTCGGTGAGTAATCTGTATTTTGTGAAGCAAAGTGGCACCGATAACACACGTCCCACTTATGTAGAGCGTCTCCACCTGCTTTTATATAATCTTCGGATTCAAAGAGATCCGGGCCCCAGTACCAAAATAGGCCCACCTTGCTTTTTATTACAAAAAAAAAAAAAAAAAGACAATTGTATACTGTATGTATAGTTTAAAAATAATTAGACCGTACTACTCTCGCCTTTATTATTATTTTTATTATTATTATTGCAGCACAGTGTGTGTTGTATTCTCTGGCTGTCATCACAGTTTCCAGCTGTTTATATGATTGTTGTCGCAGGTTCTCATCGTACTGCAGTATCCACAAGCTGCAGATATGAGTTCTGCATAATTATACGATAAAACGTTTAATAAAACTTTATACGTTTAGAACAATGTGCTGAACACAGCTACAGAAGCGGTGCTGCATTGTAAGCCATCCGCTCGATAAACATAACTTGTGTTTATTCTTCACTGAACAGGGCTGTCGCATCTCATCGGGTCGCCCATGCTCCGGGCTTACATGCACGGCTATTTTATTGATATTCGGTTGTATCACAAGGTAAGAGCAATGTTTATCGTCTCGGTATATGCAGGACTTGTATAGAGATAAGTAGTCGTCATAAGGAGATGCATTGTGAGATA
Organism: Mixophyes fleayi; assembly: GCF_038048845.1. Taxonomy (NCBI): domain Eukaryota; kingdom Metazoa; phylum Chordata; class Amphibia; order Anura; family Limnodynastidae; genus Mixophyes; species Mixophyes fleayi. The sequence continues at coordinate 47,144,753 of NC_134404.1, forward strand.
TATATACGTTGCTGTTTTGCGTTCTCAGGTGAAAGCCATGGTTAACCCGTTTGCTTATGAAGAATATAAAAGGGAGAAGATAAGGCAAAAGATTGAGGAAACTCGAGCACAGCGTGTCCAGATCAAGGTAAGCTCACAGGAGGCTATAACAAATCACTCCGCAGAAGTCAAATAGATTACGGACAGTTGCTTTCCAGCCTTGGTGTACGAATTATAAAGTTAAAAGATAATTTCTCCAAGTGGTTGCTCAAAAAATCCAATTGACCACGCTTTAAGCATTAGCCCTAGCTTTATGCCCAGCGAGGTGTAGCAGCTCAGCTGCGTAGTCACAGGATGACTTGCTAGAGTGACTTCTGCTAAGGATTGGTCAGCTCTCTGTCTGCCTATATCCCAGGCACTGTATACTAGATTGGCTGAGCAGGTAAAATGTGCCGGGCAAACTATACACAGCACTAAGTAAACATTATACGTGCTGTAAAAATGAATAGACCTAACCATAGCTCACTCGCTAGATCACAAACACTTAAATTGATGGGCCGTGTTCTTATGGGAATTTAATCACATGCAGAATGAGTTGACTAGAACTCTATGGGGGAGATTTAATTAGCTGCTAGGTCCCATAGGAACCTCACAATATGTGTCTCCGTAGGATATTTTCAGGTAATAATCTTCGTTCGCACCTCGTAGAAGTTACGGGCAAACATGAGCGAAGCCTTCTGTACCGTAATTGCTGTAAATGTCTGCAGAAACACACTGCGCAAGGAATTACTGTGTTGAGGGTTTTTATAGAGCTTCCTATGAATACAGTTTCCCTGATGGACTTCAGTCTGTTTTTGTTACTCCGTGAGAGCAGCTCACTTTACCAGTGGTTCACTGCCACAAATAACGGCATGGCTTATGTCTTCCCTTCTCTTTCTCTGTTTTAGAAACTACCAAAGGTGAACAAAGAACTTGCGTTCAAACTGTTAGAAGAGGAAGAGGAGGACCGTCCCCTGCAGAAGAGAAAGCAGAAGGTGAGTCTCTCTCTGGGATATATATAATAATCACTTGTGACTATGCTGAGAGACAGTTATTATTAACGGGTGTGGTGATAACAATACTGCAGGTTTGAGAGTTTAGGGTAAGTCCAGAATGAAGTCTAACGCCCACTAGACCTAGCGAACTTACTGCTGATTGGCTGCTTTGGGTTATTACACCTTTACACTTAGTTAGTAAATTACCTCAGTGACGTCTTTTTGGAGTGACCAATATTGTTTCAAAAAAAGATTTTAATCTAAAAGTGTAATTTGTAAATGCAAAAATCGAAAAAGTCTGGAGTCCAGGCAGCTAATGTGCCTAAAATCTTACATTTGATGAATGTTCAAGTGACTGGCTGCTAAAATCTACATTGTTTTACCTTTTTCCCCCCAGAAAATGCCCAACATTCTCAGTGATGACCGGTTTAAAGTCATGTTTGAGAATCCCGACTTCCAAGTGGACCAGCAGAGCGAGGAGTTCAGGCTGCTGAATCCACTCGTGTCTAAAATCACACAGAGTAGAAGGAAGAAGCTGAAGGAAATGGAAATGCTGCAGACCAAGGAGCAGGTACAGTACAGAGGACAGAACCTCTCTCCCTTCATATACTGCCAGCTGCCATTTTGAGCTCTTCCCACATAGAATTTATTTTCTTTAAATTGCAAGTTAAGTAGTGATTTTATTTTTCTTAGCCATCTTCCTACCAATCATTCTCTCCATTTCAAAATATCTCTTTGGTAAACAAAGAAACCGTTAGAGGCAGAATCAAAGACTCTCAGCACGTGCTGTGATGGCAGAGGGGGATGAAGTGCAGGCAGGAGCATTCCAAAGCTTCTCTGTTCACTACATCATGTGCCATGTGACTGTGGTTACCATGGTAGCCCAGAATCATAAATAATAGAAGCCTGAAGGCTAAAAAATACAAGGGAAAATGGTTAATACCAACAGCACTGATTTATGTTAAAGAAAAAAAAAACCACACACCTGATTTTGTTTTCATTGGTTTGGTTCTTTAAGCATGAAAAAAGAGCATTAATGCATGGAAAGTACATTTTCATTGCAGTGCTAAGAACACTTTATTTTTATTGATATGCATGTGGGGGGGGGGGGGAGCACTGACCTGTGATCAAACCCTTTATCCATAAATATATTCTGTTCCAACAAGCCCTTTAAACTTTTATTGGACATAGTTGAAGCTGTTAATATAGAAAACAAAAGTATAATTTAGATTAGGGCCAACATTCACCTGCTACACTGGGTTCCAGAGGGCTCTAATGTCCCACACTGCTCTGCTCTTTGATAAAGGCTGAGTGACAATGTCCTCACCTTGTAAACTTGTCCTTCATGCACATGTGAGGTTCATAGGGACAGGGGGTCAACTCCTTCTCAGCCAGCTTGGAGCAGGTTGAGTGATAATAGGAAACAGGAGCGGTTTGGGACCTTTGTTGACTCGCCAAATGGCGTGTCCAAGGTACATATGCCGTTTTTCCCTTTTTTCTATCCTATTCCTTCAGTTTCACCCAGAAATGTATTTTTGGTTTTCTGTGACATTATATTTTAAAACTACATTAATTTTTTTAAGTTTCAAAAGCATTTATTTTCTGAGCATGTTAAAGCCATTGATGTGTCATAGCATAAGATAAGTATAAAATACCCTCAAGCCCCCACGCTTTAGAAGTCTTTGTGTAACGCAGGTGTCCTCTCCTTTTGTTCTAAAGGGGAAAGGATTTAAATGTATCTGTCCTGCCTATAAGAGATTTATAATTAGACTCCAACGTCTGAGGCCACACGCTTTTAGTGTCATTTTGTTTCTAATTCTGTCCAAAGGAGGAAGAGGAAGAGCCGGAAGGAAGACCAAGTGATGCAGAGAGCTCCGACACTTCCGATGATGAAAAGGGATGGGTCGAAGAGGTCAGGAAACAGCGCAAGCTCCTACGCCAAGAGGAAAGAGTCAAGTGGCAGGAAAGGGAGAAGGAGGACCAGCAAACGGCCCTCAAGCCTCAGTTCTACGAGATAAAAGCCGGGGAGGAGTTCCGCAGCTTCCAGGATGCAGCCAAGAAGCAGAAGTTGATGAGGTAGGTGTGAGGGATGTGACAAGTGGTTGTGTCAACACATTTAGCTTGTTGTCTTCTACAAGGCATGCCGACCTGTCCATCTGGAGGTCCATTAAGAACACTCTGTGTATGTAGTACAAACAAGTTGCTAATGCTGAGCACGCAGTTTAGTTCTCCCAGCACAGTCTGAATATTAGCTATATGCAAGTTGAGAGAAGTAATGACTGAAGTTCTTAACAAGCAAATGCTGTTTCACTGATTATTTATTATCCTTTATGTTGCCTACATATTGCACAATGCTGTACAGAGACTGATGAATTGTCCCCATCAGTCTTTACCCCAATGGAGTTTGCCATTATCATCATCATCATCATTTATTTATATAGCGCCAACATATTCCGTAGCGCTTTACAATTGGGGACAAACATAATAAACAAACTGGGTAAAACAGACAAAGAGGTGAGAAGGCCCCGCTCGCAAGCTTACAATCTATTGGACAATGGGAGTTTGACACATGAGGTTAAGTCTATATTTGCATTTTGGCCCAGCCAGACTGCAAAGGTAAAAGTGACTCATAAGCTAAATGACCCTGTCACACAACAATGTTGGACAAGGGGTAGTTGTCTTGTGTGAAATTGTGTAACGGGCGGTAATAGGTTAATGTAGTGATTTTAAGAGGGTGGTTGAGGAATATTATTAGCTTGTCTGAAGAGGTGGGTTTTCAGAGAGCGCTTGAAAGCTTGTAGACCAGAGGAGAGTCTTATTGTGCAAGGGAGAGAATTCCATAAAGTGGGTGCCGCCCGAAAAAAGACCTGTAACCGAGAATGGGAGGATGTAATGAGTGTGGATGAGAGACGCAGATCTAGTGCAGAACGGAGATGGCGAGTTGGGAGATATTTTGAGACAAGAGAGGAGATGTATGTTGGTGCAGCCTTGTTCATGGCCTTGTAGGTTTGTAAAAGTATTTTATATTGGATTCAGCGGAGGAATAACGATTTGCAAGGAAAATCAGTCTTGTCGCAGCATGCAAAATAGATTGTAGGGGTTTGAGTCTGTTTTGGGGAATACCAGTGAGGAGGGAATTGCAATAGTCAATGCGGGAGATAAGTGCTTGAATTAAGGTTTTTCCAGTGTCTTGTGTGAGATATGTGCGAATTCTGGAAATGTTTTTTAGATGTATCTCATATGATTTAGATATAGTGTCAATGTGGGGAACAAAGGATAGGTGTGAGTCAAGGATTACACCTAGGCAGCGAGCTTGTGGGGTGGGATTTATGGTCATGTTATTAACAGAGATAGAAATGTCAGGTATGCTCTTGTTGGTGGGTGGGAATATTATTAACTCTGTTTTAGAAAGATTGTTTGAGTTGGCGAGAGGACATCCAAGATGATATTGCAGAAAGACAGTCAGTTACACAAATCTATCTATCCTTTCCTGATCTCTGTATCATCCGCATAGAGAGGATACTGAAATCCAAAGGATCTTATTAGTTTTCCAAGAGAAGCGATATAGATAGAGAACAGCAGAGGACCTAGCACTGAGCCTTGCGGTACTCCAGCTGATAAAGGAAGCGGAGCAGAGGTGGCCCCAGAGAAATTAACAGTGAAAGAGCGATTAGATAGGTAGGATGAGAACCAGGATAGAACAGTGTCTTGAAGACCTAGGGATTGCAGCGTTTCTATCTTAATTCTTTACCACATGTAACGCACACATTTGTCAGAAGCCCAATTAATCTACTAGTATGTCTTTCGACCGTGGAAGGAAACCAATGTGAACATAGGAATAACGTACAAGCTTCAGACAGATAGTGGTTGGCATCAGACCATGGTGACCAGCGTGCCACTGTGCTCCCTCTGCCAGTATCTATAAACCATGAGCTTCCTAACATCTAGCCATTATGGTTGCTTGGTCCCCTTCAATTTTTTGCAACCTCATTTAGTTCCCAGTTTTCTTTTTCACTCTATTTTTCATAGTGATATACTTAATTTATAGGCAGCAATAGAGTAATTTGAGTACAGTATTCACGAAAACTGAACAATTGTTTGCAAAGTTGATCAATATAATAGGAGGAGGAGGTGGGAATTTATATTTCTGATTCTACACCTTAAGTACTCTGGTCTAATACACCAAATTGTCATATGGTTCAAATTATATGGTAGATAATTAGGGTATTGGATAAAAAATGTTTTGTGGCAGTTTACCAGGTACATCTTTTTATTTGACTCAACATTTCACTCTATAAATAGTTTTCTAAAGCTGTATGTAACAAGACAAGCAGTGCGTCACATCCCTGCATCAGGTATGAGGGACTGTTGCATGCAGGGCAGATGGGAACAGTATAATAACCTCATTCCGTGGCTTGTACCATGGTGTATGTGTGGACATATATAATTATAATCTGTCAAGTGAGCTGTCTTTGGCTAGATTTGGCATTTTTAAAAGCTGTTTAATGTGGTAGATAAGTTTAGTTGTTACTCTGAAGTAAGGAAGGGTAAAATTGTAAAACAACCTTCATTTGAGTGTCTGGTGTGCAGTCTTCTAGGTAACAAGTCTTTTTGTAATGATGCAGAGGTTTCGAATGGTATTCAATGAATAACCTGAAAAATAAACACAAGTGACAGGGCATGTACTAATTTGCTGTATAATACGCAGCATGTCCAGTTTGGTCATTTTACATTAAACTGACTACAAATTTCTTGGTGTTTATCCAAAATCTGATTGTGATTTATCATATCCGCTGATTGAAAGTAAGAGAATACCAGATGGCGACCTCCAAAACCGTGACCTGAATGGCCAGATCTGTTCAATTTGGTCGTGTGTGAGGCCTAGTTGGCCATATGTTGTGATAGGGGCCAGATCTGTCCATGATGGAGCAGATTTAGTTTTTCATGCTAGTTGCCAACTGCAGTCTGAGGATTGTGTGTGTGTGTGTGTGTGTGTGTGTTTTACAGGGGCTTTTAAATAAAGCTCATGGTGAACCCTGACAACACTTATGCTTTTATGAGTACAGTCCGGTTTTGAGTTTGTTTTGTAGTATATAGGATACGGCCCATGTCTGTCTTGTAACTAAACATTCCATCTGATCGCTGAACAGCTTGCTAGGTTTTCTGGTATCCACTTGGGATTTCGTGGCGTTTCTCATAGCTATTTCTAGTTATTAAATTGTCCTTCTTAAATGTCAATTTTAACCATGTGAAGATTGTTCACTATTCCGTAGAGAAACGTCTGCATGTACTATACGTAGCAACACAGCAATAAAACACAGAACGATGTAGTGTTATCTGGACGATGTCCTTGCACCGTAATGAGCTTCTGGTTGTTTATTTCCACAGTGTTTGATGTCACCTATGTCCTTTTGTAGCGTAAAGTCGTTTTTCGAATCAGTTTCACATTAGCCAAATACAGGGGTATTAGACAACAGGTGGGGATCCGCAGGCTCCCTCTGTCCTGTCACTAAGCTGTATCGGACCTGTGCAGCAAGCGTCCTTCCTCTACTGTTTATTTCTAGACATGTGACCTAGTATAATGGAATTTTTGTATCTGAAAGTTTGTCTTTGTTGGCGTTGTGTGCCGTAGATGTGACAATGCTGTCTGTTATGTTCAGTAAGTTTACACATCGTAGACGGCCATGAATGATCCTCGTTACTCCCACTGTCCTCCCCTCTAAACAAACGTCAGGACTACTACTGCAGTAGGAAAGGTGATTGATGCAGCCGAAGATGGGGGTGGGGATGTTTGGCGCATGTGACTTCTTATCGGTAGCGATAACCAGCAATGGTTGTGCTTCAAATGGGCTCATTCATTGTATTTTGTAGCACATTTATTTATTTATGTATTTCTGTAATAGTTAAGTCCAGTAGATAAAGAGTAAGATCTAATTGTGGCAAATTGAATAGTTCCCCCTCTTCCTTGGTATGGGTCAGAATGCTGAGCCCCAGTGACATAATGATTGTACCGCTATAATGCTGCATGCAGGGGATCCGCTGAGGTGCACTGGGAAGTGGTGCATTCACTGTCATGGAGTACGTTACGTTTAAAGCTCTGCTTTTTGCTGACTGGGAAATCTGGGCGGACATCGCCCTATCTGACATGGCCCTATAGCCGCAGCAGCTTTATGTATGATAAAATGCAGCCGATGCTGAAGCCTGCACCGATGTTCGACATTCCACATTGTGCTGTCAGTCACTAGTCAGGTTCAGCCGGCAGTTCTGCTGACTGGCCATAAACTCTTTATAGCAGACTTGGACAGCTGCGTATGAGCACGGTATAGAGGATAAGTGGGGAAGCATGTCGCTGCAAGAACCTCAATAAATCTGGAACGTTTTCTCCCACCACTCCCAAAATTCCAAGACAAAGCAGGCCAGCCCTGGACCATTACACACAAACTTGTGCTACAACATTTTGTCTATAAAACCAGCAAATAGGGTTTTAAATTATAAAGTACAATAGAGTATATTATATTTTCTCTTTCATCCAGTCTGGGGGACACTGCTTTACCATGGGGTTGTGGAGGGGAGCTGGGAGTTGGCACCTAACTAGTTAACTTTAGTGCTGCTGATAGACCCCTCCCCTCTACAATCCCCCTGCCTCTTCCTGTACAATCCAGTTTTTTTAGGTGCCCTGGAGTTGGGCAGCCTTTTTGTTTAGTGCTTAGTTTAATGTTAAGAAATTTTATTTTTTTCTTTTACTTTTTACTTTTTTCAGGTGGCAGCGCTGGAGTGGGTTCTAATATAGAGAACACACTCACAGCTTGGCAGCGCAGGCATTCCCCTGTCAGCAGAGAGCCAGCGGTTCTCACTGACAGGGACTGAAGTACAAAGTGCCTGATTGAAGGGAGTGACAAGCGGTCTCATGGACCGCTGCACTCCTACAGCCTCCCCGTTAACCGGCGCTGCCATTACAGGCATAGAGCGCCGCTTATTGGATAATGAAAATGGCGGCGGCCATCTTGGATTTCGGCAGCAGCGCCGAGGAGAAGGGGGCTAAACCAAGATTCCCCCCTCAGACATAGGAGGGGGGCGTCGGAAAGGTACCGCTGCGGAGACCTCTGTCCTGGGAAGAGGAACTAATAGAGGTCTCCACAAATCTGCCACCAAAAGCCGTTTTTCCTATGGATTTTCAAGCAGGAACATCGGCATCAGGGAAGAGGGGGGAGCTAAAACATAGAGTTCCCCCCCTTCCTACAGAGAAAGAGAGAGATGGAGTGTCCCAGGGTTCTGGCGCCAAAGCAGAAGCCCGGGAACAGGAACAGAGCTGAGGGAGAGCACAGACTGCTGTTGGACTTCTCCCTGTCTTGGTGGCCCTTGGGCTAAGTACAAGCTTATTTAAACACATATTTGTTGTTTTATTACTGGCTTAGCATGTTTACATTATAGTCTCCTGCTAGCCTAAAATATTTATGGTGTTTAAAATATTCAAGTACAACTTTTTCAAAGACATTAGTTGATTACTTGTAATTTACTCTGTTCTTTTAATATTTTACTCTCTCTCTCTCTCTCTCTCTCTCTCTCTTCCTTTATCTCTATCTGTATATTCAGCTAGATTGATTTTGTGTGATTGGTGTGCCTTCCTTTATATAAAATGACAGATAAGGGAAAGGGCCCTATGGCAAAATATTTCACATGTTCTAAATGTCATGTTAAATTACCGTGTGGGCAGAAGGACCCTTTGGCGCTCTGCGCTGCATGCAAAGCAGGGGCCACCTCTGTGCAAAGCCAGCAGGTTACAGCCCCTTCGTCTGAGGAACCGGCCTGGGTAACCTCCCTAACACAGTCGGTTACCTCCCTAGCCCAAATGGTTTTTCAATCAAATCAGTTGCTATCAACTGTGGCAACCTCGGTGGCTAGCAATACTAATACGCAGTCAGTCCCCCAGGCTTTCTCAGATGCCAGTGGATCGAGTTTGCCGGGAACTTCCACATCACAGGCTGACCCAGCCCCTGCTAATACAGACCCAGCTTGGTCTACAGCCTTTTTGAAGGGATTAAACAAGCTTAACCAGTTGCTAGATTCCTCTAATGCCCCGCCTGCTAAGAGAAGGAGGCTTAGAGAGGTAAATCCCCTTGTGGTCCTTTCAGATTCGGAGGAAGAGGGGGAAATCTATTCGGATGCTGACCATAGTCATTTCTCAGAGCAGGAAGTGTACCCTAGAAACCAATTTGTTAATGATTTGGTTTTAGCGGTTAGACAGGCGCTGGACTTCCCAGAGCCGGAGGAGGTTTCCCCCAGGGACAGAAGTCTGTTCAAAATGGCCAAAAGAAAAACCAACAGTTTCCCTCCTTCTGCAGAACTCAGAGAGATTGCTGAAGGGGCTTGGAAACAACCTGAGAAAAGGTTTTTCATTCCCAAAAGGTTCACCTCTTTGTATCCTCTTCAGGAGGAAGAGGCGACTCGCTGGGAGAGTATTCCCAAGGTAGACATTCCTATTGCTCGCCTGGCTAAACATACTCTACTCCCAGCCCCGGGTTCAGCGTCTCTTCCAGACGCCAGTGACCGTAAGGTAGAATCCCAGCTCAAATCAATATTTGCGGCTGCGGGTTCTGGCTTTAGACCCACATTTGCTTCAGCCTGGGTAGCAAAAGCCATGGAAGCATGGGCAGACCAGCTGGCAGAAGCTTTACAGGACTCCGAGCTCCTTCCCCTTGCTTTGCATTTAAAGGAAGCTTCGGGGTATCTCTATGAGGCGGCCCAGAATTCAGCGGCGGTTTCCTCTGCCATTCAGACGGCCTCCATTTCAGCAAGGAGAACACTATGGCTGAAATCCTGGGAAGGTGATGCAGAGTCAAAGCGGTCCGTTGAAACCATCCCCTTTTCTGCAGCGGGCTTATTCGGCCCGGAATTGGATACCCTCATTTCCCAGGCTACGGGGGGCAAAAGCACTTCTTTGCCAGTATACGCTAACAGAAGCCGCGCTCAGAGGAATAGCTCCTTCCGACAGCCCTTTCGAGGGACCTCCTTCCAAAGGGGTCAGTCCTTCAGAGGAAGGCAATCTAATTCCCCTGGCTCCTCCTCTAGGGGAAGATCCTCGTTTACTTCCAGGAGCCAGGCCGCTAAGACCCAGGAAAAGCCTGCGTCCTGACGACCAACCTGTTCTACAGGGGGCGCCAGTGGGAGGACGTCTGTCCCTGTTTCAAAAACAGTGGACAGCGTCTTCCCAAGATCCTTGGATTCGGAAAATCTTTTCAGAGGGGTACAGAATAGACCTATTGGGCCCGGCTCCACAGCGTTTCTTCCAGACCCCGCTACCTCAGGATCTTTTAAAAAGACGGGCTATACAGGATTGTGTTGCTTCTCTTTTACTCCAGCAGGTCATCTGCAGAGTGCCAGATGGGCAGAAAGGAAGGGGTTTTTATTCAAACCTGTTCCTAGTCAAGAAGCCGGACGGCTCTTTTCGGCCCATCCTAAACTTAAAGGGCGACAATGTTCACTTAAGGTTGGACAAATTTCGGATGGAATCTCTGAGGTCAGTAATAAACGACCTAGAGATAAATCAGTTCATGGCGTCCATAGATATAAAGGACGCTTATCTCCACATTCCCATCTGATCCACCACCAGTCTCTCCTCAGATTCTCGGTAGGATCTGCTCACTATCAGTTTCGGGCCCTCCCCTTTGGCCTCTCAACTGCGCCAAGGGTCTTCACGAAGATTATGTCAGTTATGGCAGCATGTCTTCACCTGCAGGGAGTTCAGGTCGTTCCTTACTTGGACGACCTACTCGTCAAGGCTTCCTCAGAAGGTTGCCTGCGTTATCACCTGTCCCTCACCCAGGCAGTTCTCGAGGGCCACGGTTGGCTAATTCAAAGAAATCATAGTTGATCTTGTGTCAGCACATGGTATTCCTGGGACTCATCATGGACACCAGGAGGCAAAGAGTGTTTCTCCCAGCAGAGAAAATCTCCTCTATTCAGTCGGTAACCTCCCAGGTTTTGTCTTACCCCAGCCCCTCAATGCACTTGTGCATGAGGCTACTCGGAAAGATGGTGGCCTCTTTCGAGACCATTCCCTTCGGGCGAGCCCATTCTCGATGTTTCCAATGGGATCTGCTATCGAAGTGGTCAGGGTCACACCTACACCTAAAAAGTCAAAAGATCTCTATCTCAGAAAGCGAGAGAATCTCTTCAGTGGTGGATGTGTCCGCACAACATGAGCGTGGGAAAATCCTTCGCACAATGGTCATGGATCATAGCTACGACAGACGCCAGCCTGAAGGGTTGGGGGGTGGTAATACTTTACCTCCGACTCCAGGGAATTTGGTCGCCTCAGGAATCAACTCTACCGATAAATGTTTTGGAATTGAAGGCCATTCTCTTGGCTCTCCGGGGAGCCCAGTCTTTTCTTCAGGGCCAACCGGTCAGAATTCAGTCTGACAATGCCACGGACGTGGCATATGTCAACAGACAAGGAGGAACCAGGAGTGCAGCGGCTATGGAGATTGCAGCCCAAATATTTGTTTGGGCAGAGCAATATGTCCCAGCAATATCGGCGGTTTTCATTCCAGGAATAGAAAACTGGGAGGCGGACTATTTAAGTCGAAACCAGCTGATGCCGGGGGAGTGGTCTCTACACCCGGATGTCTTCCAGTCTCTGGTTCTCAGGTGGGGTCTTCCGGACATAGACCTCATGGCCTCCAGACACAACCGGAAGGTCCACAAGTTTTGCGCAAGGGCAAGGGATCCCTTAGCGGCGGCAGTGGACGTTTTGACGATGTCATGGGAGTTCAGGTTGGGATACCTGTTTCCCCCAATTCCCATGCTTCCTCGAGTACTCAGACGAGTTCGGCAGGGCCTTCTGCCAGTAATTCTAGTCGCTCCCTCTTGGCCGCGCCGAGTGTGGTACGCAGACATCATATCTATGGCGGAAGGCCCGGGGTTCCGCTTTCCGTATCGAATCGACCTGTTTCTGCAAGGTCCATTCCATTTCCAGAATGTACCTCAGCTCAATTTAACGGCATGGCTGTTGAAGCCAGCCTTTGGAAGGCTAGAGGTTTTTCGCCCAGTGTAATTCAGACTCAGATTCGAGAAGAAACAGGCTTCCTGGCTCGCATCAATCACCGGATTTGGAAGGCCTACATTAGATGGTGCGAAAATAGGATGTTCCACTCGTCCTCTTTTCAGCTTTCCCGTCTATTAGCCTTCCTTCAAAATGGCCTGGAAGCAGGCCGTAGGCTAGGTTCCCTAAAGGTCCAGGTTTCGGCACTTTCTGTATTTTTTCATAAGAAATTAGCCGAATTGCCAGACATTAGGACTTTTTTCCAGGGAGTTTTACATATCCAACCTCGCTATGTCCCTCCTACTGCTCCTTGGGATCTCAACATGGTCCTGGAGATGCTCAAGGGCCCCCCCTTTGAACCTTTGAGTAAGGCAGACCTAAAGTGGTTGACCTGGAAGGTCCTCTTTCTTTTGGCTATCGCTTCGGCTCGTAGGGTTTCCGAATTAGGAGCTCTGTCCTGTAGGGTACCATATTTGGTTTTCCACGAGGACAGAGCGGTGTTAAGAACTCTCCCTTCTTTCGTACCAAAAGTAGTGTCGGCTTTTCATCTCAACCAGGAAATTGTAGTTCCGGTTTTCTCATCTTCTTCCCATACGGATCAGCAATCGATGGAAAAGTTAGATGTGGTTAGGGCTCTCCGCATTTATGTTAGGAGAACTTCCCAGATTAGACGTACAGACTCTCTATTTGTCCTTTATGACGCTAATAAGAGAGGCTGGCCAGCCTCAAAACAGTCCATTGCAAGATGGATTACGTCTACCATCAGACAAGCTTATATAAAGGCTAGCCGTCCTGTGCCGGAGAGAGTCACAGCCCATTCCACCAGATCGGTTGGGGCGTCTTGGGCAGCAAGGAATGGTGTTTCTGCGGACCAGCTTTGCAGGGCAGCCACTTGGTCCTCTGTCCATACGTTTACTAAATTTTATCAATTTAATGTCTTTGCATCAGCAGATGCAAATTTCGCTCGTAATGCTTTACGAGCGGAATTTTCAGAGTAGTCCCACCCTTTAGGGGCTGCTTTAGAACGTCCCCATGGTAAAGCAGTGTCCCCCAGACTGGATGAAAGAGAAAAGAGGATTTATGTACTTACGTTAAATCCGTTTCTCTGATTCCGTCTGGGGACACTGCAATCCCTCCCTTCTGTTATTCTTCTGTGTGCTCTTGTTTGACTGCCCTTTTTTCTCCTGGGGCTTTTTAAAACTAACTGGATTGTACAGGAAGAGGCAGGGGGATTGTAGAGGGGAGGGGTCTATCACCAGCACTAAAGTTAACTAGTTAGGTGCCAACTCCCAGCTCCCCTCCACAACCCCATGGTAAAGCAGTGTCCCCCAGACGGAATCAGAGAAACGGATTTAACGTAAGTACATAAATCCTCTTTTCATTTAATTTTGTTGCACCTCCTTTTTCGTTAAGATGATTCTATAGTGAAATAATGTATTTATTATCACTTTTTACAGAGCACTAACATAATATGCAGCATTTTACAGAAGGTATTTAATGGTTCACTTCACTGCCTACCTATGTTTTGGGACTGTAGAAGGAAACAGAACAAGCAGAGGAAACCCATCAAACATAGGGAGAATAACTCAACACAAATAGTATCCTGAATGCAGTAGAACCCGTGGCCCCAGCGCTGTGAGGCGGTAGCGCCAGCCACTGTGCCACCCAGTGTAGTTCCATTAACTTACCCTTCCCCCTGCTAACAGCTTCTGGATGATGCTGATGGGAGCTGTGGGCTTTGCCAGTGGTTAGGAGGTAGGTGGAGAGCATCCTGTAAGTTCACCCAGCCAGCCCACATGAGCAGCATGTTTGTATAGATGAACTGGGAGCGGCCTGTTGCTTTAAACTCCTAAAGGAACCCCCTAAAAAGTAAAAGCTCTGGTGGGTCAGGAGGATTTAGCATTATCAGTCCAGATAGAATACTAATCGCTGCCACTTCCCTCCCTCCTCTACATCAGCGCTCTACCCCAGTGATTAGTGCTGGCGGAGGCACTGAGCGCTGTTCTGTATAAAATAAACATACTGTACGTGCTTCCGAGCAGACAGGTTTATAAGACCGCCATGTTTCTGTAACCTGCATCAGGTCACTGTTGGTCATTTTTGACAGAGTTCTAGATATATCCAAAGTAGATTATTAAAATATCCAGCACTAAAAAGAACCAGTCTATGGTTAAATGTGCAGAATTAGAGTCCCAAACGCAGCCGTTTGTAAGGGGAAATTCCAGCCCCTAATAAATAAATATAAACCACTCAAAAGAAGGATGAACAGCACCGACCACTAACAAGGTGCAGTATATATAAGGATGACCTTTATTAGTGGATATCTTACAGTTTGGCAATGGGCAGGAGGGAAGGTACATATCTATTTATAATTCTAAATGAAGCCGCTTTGCACTCTTCGTAATGTAAGACGTTACCAGTAATTTGCTATCAATGCTGGTTTAACTTTTACGGGTCTGATGGATTTTATTTCTGTCCTATAGTTTTGTCATTTTCTCCTACACGAAGACTGGACTGTTCTATACAGTTTCTTTTTCATATATTTTTACTTTACATTTTCTTCAATCTAAACAATTGTATAATGTTTACAAAGGTTAAGGCCTCTGGAGTTCTGCTTTATCATGCTGTGACGGCTGCCGTTTCTGTATCCTCGTCCTTCCTTTTGTTTTGGCACCGTCTGAACATTCTGACCTCCCAAGTAATTTGTTTATTGCTATGTTGTTGCTAAATAATATCAAACTATAACCTAACAAAATGCTAAAAGCGGGAGGAAACCCGTGTTCTCTGAAAATACAATTTATGTTTTTATGTTAAAAACTAGGTCATTGGTTGAAGTACAGTCCACTCCGTAATCATAAAGGACAGATGGAAAACAAATTATTATTAAGTTATTAACCCGTACATGTCCAGGGGCAACACTGCATTCTCTGTGTCTGTCCTATATATCAATGTCTTGTTATGTATCTAAGTAGAGGCCTGCATTATTTATATTATGACTTAATTTAGTATACAATAAGATTCTAATTAAAATGGGTAGATGGCTCTCACGTTTTTATTTTTTTACGATTCCACTTTCGCTACCAGTTAATACAGAAGTGAGTAGATAAAGAAATTGCAGACGGGTATGTGTCATTGAAAAACTAGCGTCTGGGTCACTGAAAAATAATCCGTTTAGAAAGAGCTAAAGAAAAGGGGGAGCAGTATGTAGTCTACGTCTCTGTGTATCTTACTCTTTGTAAGAACAATGTTTCACGTGAATATAATTGCAGTAATGTAAGCCGCATTAATTATCATTTAGAGCACAGTAAGGAAGCGTTTAAACAGTACTTTAGTTGAATGAATTAAAGGACCACAAAACTGTTAGATGTGCACCATGAATCTAATATACATTGTTTAGTGATATCCTGAAAGTGTACTGCAGCTCTGTTAAGAAGTAAATAATTACCCTCCCCCTTCCCCCAGAGTACATTAGACACCTAGAGCACCTCAAATATCTGTAGGACAGTGTCTTAAGAAGTTAAGATGCAGGTTAAAAAACTGAGGTTGCTGTCACTTGAGTTACTGTGACATCACTGACCCTTCCCTGTATGTTTCCACCAATAGTATAGCATAGTATATTATTCAACTCAGTAATACTCCGCCTTTCATTTAATTTATATTAATATCACAAAGTGGCTTTACTTGCCGTATAAATATAACAATATATGTTTTCCCTTATTTATTTTTTTTGTAACCAGATGGAATTTGTATTACTTTGTGACATTTTGATTTAATGTAGACCTGGTATTTTAATTTGGGACAATAACTTAAAGGGCAGCATTGTCAATTCAGCTATTACCATGTGCACATTTGTTATATCCGGTGTATAACCCGTCACTTGTTTACTTAATAAGTCTGACCTTTAATGCCAACACGTAGAAAGCTTCAAGTGGTATGTTTTGCTGCTATGTATGCTTACCTATTAACTCTTTATTAATTTTAATTAGTTTGAGTAGATACAGAGACATTAGGCTGTCCGAGTGGATGTCATCTGCTTGGAGAAAGACGTATCTCCGTGGTAAATAACACTTACTGTAAACCATTGCGAGACTTCCAGTTAGTTACATGAATGTGTGTGTATACTAGAGCAGTGAAGGGGACAGGTGGCCCCAGGGCCGCATGCTGCTCTCCAAGCCTTCACTTGCGGCCCCCCCGGAGGGTATCAGGTTTCCCATCACTGTTGGAGAGAGAAGGAGAGATGGTCATTGGATAAGCCTCCGGGGAAGGAGACCTATAATCAATACATCTCCAATTGTGGGGAACCTGAAGATAGAGGAGTAAATTCTTAAAAACTTTTGTCCCCAACAAGTTGGAAACTGTTGCTTAAGGCAATCTGTGTCTCTCCACCTCTGAAAGCTTTCTGAGATTTGTAGTTCCCCAGCAGCTACAGAACCACTCTCTGTTAAATCCATGAAGATTACGCATCTTTTTAGCACCTGACTATTGTATGAGGCGTCCAAACGTGAAATCTGAAGACTTTGCATATCTCACAAATTGGAATGGTTAAAAAGTATTTAATTGTGTGACTGGTGTTTGCTGGCTGAGCTCAGCACTTATTAGGCTGCAGAAGAAGCAGACAGCTTGTGCTCTTTGTCCTTTCACTTGTAATGAATAATGTCTGAGTGATCTGGAAGCGGCAGAGGAGAGCGGATGTGTGGCGCAGCATTCTCATAGTGAGAGTGGGCAAACAGGAATTCATTATGACAAAAAGCATTTCATAAATGATTAAGAGGGGAAAACAAGGCGATTGCAGCGAGCAGACACTGACAAAAGCAAAGCCCAGCAAGCGGGCTGGGAGGGCAGACAGAATAAAACAAAAACTGCTCTTTACTGAGAAATAAACAACATTTTATATGGCCAGAAAGAACAATGCTTTACTTATGTGTCTTAGTGTATCCGGGTAATTATTAGCTTTACACATTAATTTGTTAAACATCGCAATACAAATTATTCACAATGAATAGAAATAAATAAAAGCTTTAGATATTTTACATATATTCAGTCACTATTCTGTGTTTTTATCTGGGTTGCTTTAAATATCTGACGCTTGCACCCGACTGCGGACAACACCTAGCGAAACATATTCACGTTTACGGTCTTTTACAGTTGTACGACTTATCTTCTATATTCTCCTTTTTTAAAAGTCGTCATGAAGTCTGCCACCTTGTGCGAGTACATTATGAATATTCATGAGCATTGATGAGAGGGAACATCCCATGTGCTGGCAGGGGCCTGCTCCCTGTGCTTCTGTGTCCAGCTGTCTAATACGGCGGCTGTGAGGGATCAGATCAGTGTCCATTGAACCTACTTTACATTGTGATTAGGCAGGTGCACTTTAAGAGATTGGTGGATCATTATAGTTTACCATGTGAAGGTTTTTGGAGTGGGGAAGGGGGGTGTCGTTCTTTTTAATTGTAACTAGTTTAAGGCTGGGGTGTAATGTTGGAGCCATGGTTTGGCATACAGTTAGAACCTGAGCCTTGTTCTGCTTGGACTTTGTATTCGCTTTTGGTAGAGATCTAGATTCTGATCTTGGCTGTTGGAAATGTTAGGGATTAAAGGTTGGGTTAATAAAGGCAATTAAAGATTGTTTTACGGTGTAGAGGTTTTTTCGTTCCAAGATGCAATTAAAGGTTGATTTTGGTTTTAAGACATAGTTGGCTACTCTCTGGACCTCCTCTCTGGGGAGACCCAGTGGTCAGATGCAAGGGGCAAGTGCAGGTGCCACAATGATGCAATTTGCTTTTTGCATATTGATGGCCTGTAAAACCGATTTTTGGACGTAGTGGGACCCTTCCGATCCGTCGCTCCATCTGTGTAACATGAACTTTCCCTGTCTCACTGCCTTGCAGTTTATCTTCATTTATTGTTCTTGTGCGTTTGTGTAACATATATTGTGTGCTGTGCGTATTAATGTCAATGTGAACATGATTACATAAGCCAGACAAGATATTCTTAAATGACGCCAGGTGGAATGTAAATCGGGGAATAGTCGTTTTTATTGAACATCTTCCATTACTTAAAACTTACATCTTAGCCAAGCATGCTGACAATGTAAACGTAATTTTAGTGCAATTCCTCAGCATGGTGCCCAGCAACACACTGTCCTAGGTTTTTAGTGGTTACTGACTTAATGTCACAAGCAATCATAGTAAAGAATGACTGGTCGGCAGCCACATTCTCACCGTATCTTTCAGAGAAGGAGATCTCCAGTCTGCCTGTTGCAGTGACTGATTCTCCTGCCATAGTCCTGCTTCGGGAGGCTTAAACAGCGCATACAGGAGGTGTTTATACAGGGATTTACCAGGAAAATCGGAGCTCAGGGCACCGTGGCAGACAATCCCAGTCAAACTGGTTTTCTTGAAAGGGCAGAGCGTTGAGAGGATGGCAAATATTCATCATCGTTTTTTCCTCTAAGATAATCATTGTTAGTAAGCCGAAGCTGAAAACTTATTACTATCTTTTAATAAGATTTTGGTTGGAGTTAAAATATGAAGTCTTTTTTTTTTTTTGTGCGGTGTTACTCCAGTTTATTGGGCCGCCCCCAATGCCTGCAACCATTTAACACAGGAGATCCTCTCTCCTATTTTCAGATTTCCTGATTCAAACATGAAATGATGATGATGCCCCTCCTCTGCGATCGGCCCATTCATATGCATGGGAAATTCACGGGAGAGGGGCTTAAAGAACTTCACTTTATTTTTTTGGGGGGAGGGGGGGGATGGTTGAGTGTCTATATAGTGACCTTATATATTTCTGTGCTGCAAGTACCATTAAATACTGATGTGACCAAGCCCTGGCTTATTTCTTTCCCTTTTAGTTTGCTTACAGAGATTGTCTGTTTTCTTAGCTTCTGTCTATCCAGCATACAAAGGGTTGTTTGTATGTGTTTTTAAAACCAATCTTTGTCCTATTTTGGATCTCTCACCTGGGAGGTGAGTGTACCCCTCCAACCTAACCATTTCCACAAATTGCTCTGCTCCCAAACTTCACATTGAAGTTACTGTTGCAGGCACCTGGGCTGGGGTAATTCATTGATGGTTAAAAAAATAAAAACCAACCCTTCTCATCAATGAATTACAAGATGTGAGTGTAGTTCAATGAGGAACCTGGACATTGGGTTAGGAGTTTAAATGTTTCAATTAAAATGTGAACCAGTACTTAATGTTGTTGTTGCACTAGATGCACACAGATTCACGCAAGATATAATTTGCTTCTTTCGTAAGATACTTAGTGGACCTTTTACCAGGTTCTACGTTTTATTACATCTCTTCCCCTCTTAGATGAGGAAGAGAGCAAGTCCTGTAGGGCGTTCTCAGCTGAGATCTGCTAGCATAGGCTATACTATCCTGTATATATCTAAGAGGTCTGACTAGGGTTATCTCTGCTGCCACCAGGCTGAGATTAATGGGTTACCAGGTGGTCCTTTGCCAATGAGGAAGCCCGTTCTTGCGTTGGTCATAAATAGTTTGACTGGGAACCAAGTCTACTATTTCCCGTCCATCTCAGTGGACACCAGTGAAGGTGATGCACAGGAACACTGCTGTCATTTTCCTGAATTGTACATTGTGGCCCTTCAATTAGTGATGAAACAAATTATAAGTTAATCTTAGAACATTCTCAAATATATATTTCAAAGTCCTCCTACAATATTTAGCATTTGCGGCTAATACACAAGTGTTAGGGCTTCTGGCAATAAATGTGAGTTGAGCAAACTCCAATTTGGCACATGTATTTGTAGGTTACTAATAGATTTTGGTTTATTTTGTTGTAATTCTTTACTCTTCTGACTGTGCGGGTTTAGAATCCCTGTGCAAAAGTAGAGCCGCAGATTGCTCTCATCTGTTGTATTATCAGAGGGCAGAAAATAAACCTCTGTATTTGTTATAGTCAGCAGACCACTTATGTAAGGTTACAATGATTTAATAGTACCTTCCCTGCAGTGACGGTGGATATCTTTTTGTCTGTAGTTTTATATTCCCATACTTTGCTCAGAATAAATTTCTAATTGCAGCGTAATTTGCCCTGGTGTGCATCTCATTTGCAGTCTTGTGTAATAGGGGCTGCTCATTAGTGAAATAGCTGAAACATTACATAAGGCTTTATTCTGATCTAGTACATTTGTCTAATCTGCAGACAATAGTGGCAGAAAGATGTCTAAATGAGGTCATCTGCTTGTTAGAACAGTGAGCGTTCTACATACAAGTCTTGTGTTAGACGTTTATACAGGCTTCTGTAATAAAATGTTTTTGGCCTTAACTAGTCTAGTGCAGGCTTAGGAAAACAGTAAACATACAGGATAATAAAATGATATGCGTTAAAGTTTATGCTGGCATTTTCTTTACAAAACAACAATACAACTGAACACGTAAACAATATAACATAATACTATATCACCTCACACACTCGCTAGTGTGTGTGTGTGTGTGTGTGTGTGTGTTTGTTTGTGTACCCAGATAGAAATCGTGGATTAAGCCATAGAGTCCACACCTTGTCGACTTTGTCTGGAAAGCTTCTACTGGATATATTTATTATTTAGGAGGGCATCAATACCTGATATGGGGATTTCCAGTTTAGTATAACCATCCAGCTTGCATACAACACTAATAAGCAATAGAACAATTGGAAGTGATCTTTAAGGTTTAAACAATCGATAATCCCCAATAGGCAGACTTGACACTGTGAAAAACCAAAGTAATCGCTCATAAATGTGTTATTCCGTGTCCAAAAGAGCTCAGTCTGTGGGCAGGTCCAGAACACCTGTGGATACAATCCAGGTACTTTAAGAATATATAAGGCATTGGATTACAGTATTAAATATGTATATGGCAGGAGCAGAACAGATCGATCATAAAAAAAAAAAGAAATGTATATTCATATCAGTATGTAGATAACAAACTTCAATTCTGCTGACACAAATCTTCTAAGTTTAATATAAATAGTCCATGTGGATACTTTTTTTGTTTCAATCTCTCAGTTGTTCCACAAGCTGTGTCCAAGGCCATGTGTATATATGAAACAAAAAAAGAAAGAAAAAACATATGGTGTAGTATGTAATGAGAAATACATCCCAGTACATCATTAGAGGCATATGGAGATTGAAGAAAAACCCATAAACTCTTTTCTCTCAAACACCATTTGCAGGTTATTTCTGGTAGTGGTCACCAGCCACTTTGTGTACACACTGACTTGTGTAAAGAGGTCTGTTCGTTTCCAACACCACATATTCAAACAAAGATTATTTTTCTCAAAATGTGTCCACGTGATCTGTTTAATGTGCAGGATTTGTGTCGGCAGAATGGACGTTTATCTACATTTGCCTTTTTTATTATTGATATGTTATGTGCCTGATGTATACACATTTAATACTGTAATCTGATAGAGTGCAGTGGAGCTCAGGAGTGTATTTGGGCACCAATATATAGGAAGTAAGGAGTATAATATATAAAATCTATTTAAAATATTGGTCAGTAGGCTTTAATCCCATGTTATGGAGACATGATGGTGTATAGAACGTCCTATGAATAGCTTTGTGCTGCAGAACTGCTGCTCTGATGATGCACAAGAGAACGGAGTCTGTCAATCTTCCATTCCTCTCTAAAGAGATGTCCTTTTGCCACTTACTTGAACCACTTTCAAAGAAGCTGGGAAGGTGGTTTTGCAAGAGGGCATATAAATCTACGTGGTCTACAGATTGGGTACCCGCAATAGGTTTTCCAAGGGCATTCGTCCCACTATTATTTGCAGAAAAAGCAATTTGTGCCCGAACAGAAAGCAATTTTATCAATGCTTATTTTGAAAATACTCCAATTTCTTATGTAACTGAATGGATATATTAGTCTCCAGTATAGAAAACTGTACAAAAGTGTCCATCATTTCATGAATTTTTTTTCTGTGTCCGTTCTTAAGGAAAACACTTGAAGACCGTTTGAAAGTTGAAGAAAGACTTGGAACGCTGAATGTGTCTGATACAGCAGTGGGCAGCAAACAGTTGACGTTCACACTGAAGAAGGTAAGAACTGTGTTTTAGGAGAATGCCAACAATCTATCCGATTTTATATTTGTACCTAAACTGTAGTGTAAGCATTGGTGTAGCCCCAGTACTAGGTATGTGGAATGTTCACTACACTTTGTTGGGGAAATGCAATTTTCAGTGTGTCCTTCACGTCCTGCTGTGTATTTCTGGTCAGCCAGAGAGAGTGATTGAGTATATGGAAAACTAACAAGGATGGGCAATGCTGTAGTGCTTTCCGATCACACCAGAATGGTCTTAGCAGCTCTCTATTGAGCAATTGAAGAACAACAAAATGTTTATTATATGTGATATGAAAATTACAGGTGCATAATAAATAGCAATCAAAAATATAAAAGCATATAAATGTCAGTGGAACAATCAATGTGTAGAAGCAATAAGCTCCTATGATGTTGAACAGTTCAATAGGGTGTGACTTAAAGCAGCAATCACATGATAATTAGGTTTTTGTTTTGTTATTTTATATAGCATCACTGTGGTAGGCTATAAGATTAAGCTTTGTCATTACCATTTTCCTTGGTTTGTTTCTTCAGACTGCTATTAATGATTTATAGTGTTGCGCATTGTACATGATGTGCTGAGAGGTTTTGGAACACCCCTCTGAGCTCGGTCAGCTGTGTGCTGTGTAACACCACCTTCTCCCTCCTCTGTCATCATATGATATTCTGAGTCTGTGACTGTGGCTGGCAGCCATACTTGTATGCCCTCTACAGAGGTTTTGAAAAGCAGATGATGATTTGTAGGAGGACAGATGTATGTTTAAAATGTACTGAACTTGCTATTTTAAAAAAGGAAAAAATTGTGTGAATGCTGGTTTAATTAAAATCCCATATCTCCCTTAGGTATTGTAGCTGGATGTACCTATGGATAGTAGTTATTTGTTGCATATACATAGATGTATATACATCCAACTTTGACATAATTGAATCAACTTTAGAGATATCAGTTGCTTGTAATGGTGGCAGTATATCCACTTATAAGATAATTGAAAGTGTCTGGTCTACCCAAGCTGTATTGGATCATCATCATCATTTATTTATATAGCGCCACTGATTCCGCAGCGCTGTACAGAGAACTCATTCACATCTGTGTGTACATACATGTGGACAATTCAAAGTTGGTTGATGTATCCACTATAAAAGTGTGTAGAACTCTGTTGAGAAAGAGTTGATCTGATGTAGTGTACTTACTGTGCTTAAGGACATATAGAATCCAGTTTAGGTTGAGAGAGATTCTGCTAGTCTGGAAAATGGTGTCCAAGTAATATAGCACAATTATTATTGTTTACTGAAACACTATTTAGAGAAGATAATTACACACAACTGATAAATTAACAAAATAATAATCCAGTTAAGATTACAAAGGAAACAATTCAGCAGATTTTAACTATCTGTGGAGAAAAGTAGAAGAAGCGTATCCACAGAACGGAGCTGTGTAGAGATTTGGGAGTGATTACAGCACTTACTATACGACCACACGGCTATACTGCAGTATGACCACAGGTATTTCCATATATCACAAGCATGAGTCAGGCAGACCAGGAAGATCTGTCTACATCTAAACTGGATACTGTATGTTCACAAGAGGAATAAAGTATATTATATCAGACCAACGTTATGGTTTCCCAATAGAGTTCCTCAAGCTGATTGCACAATACGTAAGGTGGGGAAACACTTTTTTAACCACAATTTGAAGTGGATTCATCAACTACCTTTATACTGCCCAATGTCTGTACACACTGATCTAACTGCGCTTGGGTGCAACAGATGATTTTGTAAGTGTTTTATATCACCATCAGTCAGTGATTTCTCCACCGTTTAAGCTAATATTTCAATGTTGGATGCAAAAACATCTATGTATATGCATCATGTTTAAAGATGGATCAAAGAATAACTATATATTAAGTTACATCTAACTGCTTTACCTAAGGAATATCCCTGATTCTAATAAAGTTCAATGTTATAGGAGTTTATAGCTTATACATATTGATTGATTCCCCACTATTTATATGTTTAGAGATTATTTATTTTATTCTTTGTGATCACTATTTAGTACATTTAAGTGTTTGTTTTATTATACCATCTGTGTATGTTTTGGAGCACTATAGAAACCTTGCCCCCAATTTCCGAATTGCGCATAAGCTTGTATGAAATTATGTCAACTTTCATATAATAGATTTGTATTTATTATGAAAATGTATTTTGTTTCAAGCTTAAGGTGACTTTAAAATACCCGCGTTAAATGATCCTCCCGAGCTTAGTTATGTAGTACATGACACTTGGTTATGTAAGATGTCCAGCCATGACTATCGGAGTAATGTTTAGAAGTCCGCTCATTCATCCACACTTGACTGAGGATTGCATGTCTTAAATTTAGCATGCAGGGAATTTGATCATGCAAACCTTTTTTTAGGCAGCGTGTCAATAACGAGCTGGACGAGAGCCAGCCATGTTATAACAGTTGGCATGTTGCGCAAAGTAACATACCACTCGTGTTTCATGATTATTTGTGTCTCGTATGTTTAATGTGCAAAGAATAAAGGAGATAAGTGTATATATATATATATATATACACACACATACGCACATACACACACACACACACGTTAACCCGTGCATGATACTCATGCATTCTAGTCAAATCAAGCTATTTAAGGTATTAAAAAGGTTCTTGTCATGCATTTGGGCCTAGCCCAGGCCTCCTCAGGGGAAGAGCGTTACTTCCCGACGCAAGCGCCCTTTTTTAACGTGGTTTTGTCCACATGTCACCACCTCATCATTTTTCTCCATCACCTCATCCTTCATCTTCATCGCCACATCCTTCATCAAGCTACTTAAGGTGTTAAAAACTCCCCACCGTCACCCCCGGCAACCACCAACCACTCCCAACTGTCACTTCTCCTTCAAGAAATATATAGGTCAGTGTATAACTCTGCCCAGCAGGTGGTGCTGCAGCTTGGGTTTTTTTTCCCCACACACGCCACTAGGCATTTATATAGTAGATAGATATATATATATATATATATATATATATATATATATATATATATATATATATATATATCTATCTGTGTATATATGTATAGATATATATATATATATATGTATATATGTGTGTGTGTATGATAGAGATCGATATATATATATATATATATAGATGTGTGTAGAGAGATATTATAATATTGCGCACGACTTGTTTCAAGTGACTGCTGAATTTGTTTCTATATTCTGTAAATATAGTCTTTTGTGTCCTGCATTCGAGGTTTGGACAACTGAAAATCTTGAAGCCCTTTTTGAATCCCCTAGATGTAATAGGATGACGTTTATAAAAAAAAAAAGATGCTTTATCTGTAGAAAACCGCTTTGGGGGCTTGGCTGCCAATAAGATTCTCTCATTCTTCTAGTACAGTTTCAGCGATCTACAAACTGAAACACTTCAGGGACCACATGGGTGGCCTCTAACCTTCAAAGGGGCCGCAAGTTACACTTAATCTTAATAAGTTAACAAAACACATTTAATCATAGAAAGAGACAATGATCTGTAATAACATATTGGCAGGCATTTTAAACAAGTGTTACAAGCTATAACCGAGAAATCTAACAATAAAACAGGAATGAGCTGGAGCCGCAGGTGAGGAGGGCTCAGAGGACAGCGTCTGTTCTCAGTCACTGGTTTAGACAATCTGATTATTATAGGTTACAAACTCTATTCAACTAGGGGTAGTGAAAGACAACAGGAGCTATATGGACATTAAGGCGGGGAGCAGAGGCGGCTGACTAACCAGTTGAACTGGCAGAAGGGTTGGTTGAATTAGGGCAGAATATTGGGCAGGAAAGAAGGGAAACGCTGGAGAATAGTTCGGAGAGGAACATGGGACAGTGTGGAGAGACACAGAGAGCAATCGGTGTAGTGCTGGTGGAGGTACTTGGTAGCACAGATAAATAACATGGTAATAGAAATGAACAGACTGAGCATATTGAGAAACAATGTGTGCAAGTGGTTCGTTAAATCAGCAGTGATCTTATTCATGCTAAGAGGTCACTAGGGAGTGTCCCTGGTGGAGAACAACATGGAGTCCTGTCTGTTCACTATCTCAAGTGATGGATTTTATCTTCCTGTACCAGTAAATACATCAGGTAGTGGTCTTCACCTTTTTACCTCCTGTATAAATCCAAAGTATACTATAGTTTAAAGTGTTTGTTACAGGTGTATTAAGATTAATAAACACACAGTCTTGCAGCTGCTACACGCTGATTATGTATGGGTAATAAACACATGTAATCAGTGACCTCAATCATCCCCAATAACTTCCCACAACAAAGGCTAGCAACAAGTGACTATTACACTACATTTAGAAATAATTTATTCTGTATAAAAATGTGTTTAAAATTTCTTAAGTAATCACAAAAAAATTAAAATAAAGGAGAGGGGCTCGTGGTGTTCTGTGAGAACAAATGTTTTACATGTATTTTGTTGGGTATGTGCCCTGGCAACTGTGACAGCTGCTCAGCTGACAGAACATGTCCGCTACCAGTATAGGAAGATTACCAAACATGGAGAGGAATATATAAG
The DNA here is from genome assembly GCF_038048845.1 of Mixophyes fleayi. NCBI lineage: Eukaryota > Metazoa > Chordata > Amphibia > Anura > Limnodynastidae > Mixophyes > Mixophyes fleayi. The sequence continues at coordinate 47,171,454 of NC_134404.1, forward strand.
GATACTGACTTTTATATTTCAGTGGGAGTCCTAGACCTATGTACACACTAACTTCTATATATCAAATTCTCTTCAAAATGGTAACTGGCTTCTGTGACATGGATTATATCTAATAATTCTTCATATTACAGTAACTTGTCACACAATACAAATATTGGCTCTAATATTGGTGGCTGATGTTTGAGGTAGTTTTTAGTGATTAAACTGCAATATAAATGGACTGGTTCTAACAAAAATCACTTTAAGCCATAGCTGTCACTCACACACAGTACAGGCAGCCATTTTGTCAGTCAGGCTGCATTGTCACGAACACTATCAACTGGCTATCAGTGACCTTATGTGAGGGCATCCAGCACACAAAATGGCTGCCTCCACTGTTTGCAGACAGTGGGCGCACTTTATCCTACCCATTTTACGCTGGAGGTCCCAGGCCTTGTTCTGAAGTGCCACAAAAGTTGGGGAGAGGCTTGAGACGCTTTGTACAACAGAATAAATTTGTAATAAAAGTAGTAGTATTTAAAACGGGTGTTATACATATGTTCCACAGTTACATGGTCGACACCATAACTATAGACAGGGTTGGAAGATTGACAGTAGTATTAGTTCGACAAGTCAAATGTAGATGGATTATAACCCTACAATACTGTCTACATTTGAATTGTCGACCTAATGTTGACTTTCTGAATGTCGACCAAATGAATGTCTAGCAATCGACCACATACCTTTATAACGGTGGTCTTCTATTTTCCAGTCTTGCATAGGAAATTGCTATAATTTGTTCCCTTTTACTTTTTATATGGTATGTAATAATAAGACTGAGGATTATTGCACACAAGGTAATTGTAAACAGTAGTATTTGGCCATAATTTATCTACTATGATGACACGTTTAGTACATTTTACAGGATGTGGTTCTAGTGACGTAGTTTGTCCTCGGCAAGGTCATGTATAGCTTTTTATCTATGAGAGCTACTTTCAGCTGTTTATCAGATAAGGATAATGGCCCTTCAAATTAATGGCACTCAACTGCATAATTATGTCACTAAATGCACTTTATAACCCAAACATTTTAGTCACATGCTAATAATTAACTTCTAATACACAAGTGATGGTAATATATTTATAAACTTCTGCAAATATCTGTATAAACGGTAGGTTCTGATGTCATCACTTATAATGGGTGAGTTGTGATGTCATCGATTCAGTAGTCATTGTAAGGAATAATGTATCACCTACTGTAAATTAATATGGATATTAGAAGTCACAGCAGAGATCTGTGAGCTTTATAAAAGCACTCGGCCCTGCAACCTTCGTTCCTTTTTATATGGTCACAGAACTTGAATTATATTGTATAATTTACAGTAGGGAATACAATATCCCATATATAATAGTGCTCACTTTTACAAGGGAAAATTAGGGAAGTCACAAGATGGTTATATTTGAGGGGGGGAAAAATGCAGATTATGCATTATAAAAAAATTTTGGTTGTTGTTGTTAATTTAATTTTATCTTTTTTATTTTATTTATTTATTTTTACTAAACTGTTTTATAATGTTTTGCCCACAGTCTGAACAACAGAAGAAGCGACAAGAAGCTGAGAAACAACATAAAGAGGAGAGGAAAAAGCTGCGTCGCTCAGCAGGACATTTACAGAGCAAACCCGCTAAAGGGCGACCGTTCCATTAAGAGACCGGCCATTCTGTGGATAGTTTGCCTCTTACAAAGGACTAAAATTTCAATTATTGTTTGTTGTTTTTGGGGCTTTTTTTTAAAGCAGCCAAAGACATATGACAAACCAGGACGCCTTGGACTTTAAGAAATCACCTTTTAATGTCACCAGCGGTTTGAGTCATATCAGTCCTGTGTAACTCCCACCACATATGAAGCCATGTGTCTGTCATCAGTGCATATAAATAAAGCTTCATTTTATTTTCATTATTGACTGTGTAATGGGTGTTTAACTCTATATTTATTATATCTATTGACATTTAGAGTTGTCTTATGATCAAATTATACATTGGTCCAGAAAGTGATCAGTCTTGTGCTAAATTAAAATAGATGATCAATACAGCAGTTATTAAAATCTGTGTCTCTTTGTAGACATTACAGTACACTTTTCTTTCCTTATGGGAACTGTTTTCTCCCACACTTCAAATACCCATTGGTAGGTTAATTGGCTTCTGATAAATTCGCCCTAGTGTGTGTGTCTGTGGTTGGCCATATAGATTGTACGCTCCATTGAGGAAGGGACTGATGTGAATGATTACTCTGTAATGTGTAGGTGCTATATAGGTAATGGTTAATAATTATATGTCTGTGGAGAAAGTTCAAGATGCTTAGATTCAGAATATTGTTTTGTGTGTAACAATAAAGAGTGAAGGGTTGCTCACAGGATAATGGCAGAGGAGACGTCACCTGCCCTTGACATAAATCTGCAGAATGTTGCCCTGTTGCCGCTGCCATTTGGCGGATACACATTGATGCGTTGTGCAGATTATCTAATTCCTGGAACCTAGAATAACCTTGAAAACGACTCTTATGGTAACAATTTCCTAAACATCTGCAATTCTTGAAGGCAGTCTGTTCCCGTTATCTGGATTACAAATGTTCTTTAGATTAGGACCACGTGTGACTTTTAGACGTTTAGATCATTACATTAAATTATTTGGTTTACTAAAACATTGGAGAATTCTACTTTTTATTTTTTTTTAAACATTATCCACGTAAACCTTATAACCTCAGTCTTAAGTTATAATAATAATAAAATACTATTTTATTATTACAACTTATTAGTAAAATCATGCTTCAAGATGTGATGCCCGTTATATACCTGTAACCGCGTCCCAGGCCCTCTGGAAATAAGAATGTGGATGTGCTTGTATCATACTAGCACAAGGGGAAGAGTTGTGGAAGTCTGTGCTTACCAGAACGGGATCCCTGCACTCGTGCCAGAGCTGATTCATCCTTGGCTCTCTGGAGGATTTTGTCTAACTGCATTTGAGAAGTGTATCTATAACAGAGCAGCACTTAGTGACATTGCATTTTGTCTTTCCATTTACTGTTGGGTCATTTTACTGCAGACTAAGGAGACCTCTTAAAATACAGAGACTTAAAGTGGACCTGTCAACTAAACCTTTACAAATTTGCACGGTAACATCTTGTAACTGGATGGGCTGCCTGTCTCTGTCTATCTCTGGTTTTACCAATTCTCTTAGTCAGTAAGCTGCATTACCTACCACTCCTACTGGTGTCACTCAGATACTCACTGACTGCACACCAGGGGTAAATGTATCAAGCTGAGAGTTTTCCGGCGGGTTTGAAAAGTGGAGATGTTGCCTATAGCAACCAATCAGATTCTAGCTATCATTTAGTAGAATGTACTAAATAAATGATAGCTATAATCTGATTGGTTTTTCAAACCCGCCGTATATCTCTCGGCTTGATACATTTACCCCCAGATGTAGGAGAGTAGTCCCTGCCATCACCAGGCTCCTGTTACAGCAGTTTTTGCTGGTGACACAGGCTGGTTTGTCTTGGCTGCTTACTTAAAATCAGGACTGCAGGGTATCAGGCAGGGCGCTGGGTTCAACACAGGACAGACGGGAAATGGAGAGTTGGGCAGCACGGTGGCTTAGGGGTTAGCACTTCTGCCTCACAGCGCTGGGGTCATGAGTTCAATTACCGTCCATGGCCTTATCTGTGTAGAGTTTGTATGTTCTCCCCGTGTTTGCGTGGGTTTCTCCGGGTGCTCCGGTTAGTAGGTTAATTGGCTGCTATCGAAAAATTGACTAGTCTGTCTGTCTGTCTGTCTGTCTGTCTGTCTGTCTGTCTGTCTGTCTGTCTGTGTGTGTATATATGTATATGTCAGGGAATTTAGACTAAGCTCCAATGGGGCAGGGACTGATGTGAGCGAGTCCTCTGTACAGCGCTGCGGAATCGGTGGCGCTATATAAATAAATGGTGATGATGGGTCAAATGATTACAGCAGATGGTAAGCGTCATGCAGGAGCTTGTAAACAGAATGGTTTTATTGATAATAGGCTTTACATAGGCTGTTACATATAAGTGGGACTGATGGTAAGTCCAGAAGTACAAAATGGTACACACACACACACACATACACACACTACAGCAACATGTGTTAATTACATACTAACACCAGCCTCTACCCCTGACAGAAATTTCAATAAGCATTTGGAACTACTGCACCAATCCTAGTTGATGATTGAACAAGGCTGAGCCAACCAATCAGGACTAGATTTGACTGGGCTAATGGGCAAGGATTTTATACTCTTACCCAGTTCATTTCTTCCCCGACCATTCATGAGGGCTGATCTCACTCATATACAGGATAGTTGTGTAATAATGTTTAGAGCCAGGTAATAGCTCTGGTCTCGGAACAATTTAAAACTGGGATTCACACATAATATACAGCAATCTGTAATTTAATAAAGTATGTGTCTTTGTACACCCTATTATCAGACCACACAGACCAGCTGGGACCCCCTGATGTACACTCAGACAAAGGAATGTGGTGGTCAAGGTAACACCATCCTCCTACCTGGCCTCAGACCAGATGCCAACTAACATTTGATTTCCTGCCTCAGTTTTGCACAACCATGCTGCTGGCATGCTACCTTATAAATCAATACTCCTTTTACATTCACAATAATATACATGGGGCACACTGCCTATAAAATAAATAAATCGAAACAATAAGTTATCTCTTCCCATTTTTCATTTGGGGGAAGGTGGCTCAAGCCACACATATAAATCAGTGATGGGCGACCTGATGCCCTTTAAGGGCTGAATGTACGCTCTTCAATCCTACTCTTCATCTCTATCTCAGTAGCAGTGTAAAAAATAAAAAAAAAATCTTCCCAAAGCAACCGCATCATCCCACATCACTCATACCTGCAGATGCTCCACTTGCCCCAAAAATACACCTACATGCTCTTTGGCCCCCTACTTGTCAAGTGATATGGCCTTTTTTATTTTTTCTTCTCCATATTTAGACCCTATATTCCATGCCTGCACCTGACACATTGTATAGGATGCTAATTAATACCGAAGCATCTTAGTAAACTCTGTGCTTCAAAAGTGATAAATATTCACTTTCTATTTTCAAAATAAGTTTTTCTGGAAATAGTCTTTAAAACTGGTGTTTGCTGTGTGTGTGTGTTAAGAAAATATTTATTACTTTTTGTCAGAGTGAATATAGGTAAATCCTGTAGTACTTTCTGTGCTGAATTCTACAATTGTTTTAGAATGTCTATCATGTAAGGATTTTGAGTGATACCCAATTAAAGTTTAAAATATTATGTTCATTGACAATACATACATAGTAAACGATTAGCTCACAATGTATAGGATTATCTGCTGTATTTTGAGCCCGGGGTAACCCTTTTAAGGGCCCAACAATAGTCATCAAGCATACTTCTGGGGGGTAAATGTATAAGTATTTTCTGGATGCTTTGGCACAGGTAATTTTTCACTATGAGGCACAGGCCTTATGCCGGATGGTGTATTAGGGTATGTCACTGTGTGTTTTGACTTAGAACTGATGCTTGAAATGTTGGTAAAGCTGGGTACACACTACACTGTTTTCGTCCAATAATCAGCCGACATACGACCTCTTGTTCAAAAGCCGTGTCAGTGTGTGCAGTGACACGATGGTCGAAAGTCTTCCCAAATGGACGATTATCGCCTCATTTGGTTGGTCGTACCGTTTAATATTTTCGTTCCAATCTGGTTTCCGCTGTATAGTGTGTATAAACTTCCGACCGATCCACAACAGTGAGTACGAAATTACAGTCATTGCTCATGACAACATGGCTGTAAAAAGTCGCTAAAGGGACGTCCGCTCTTCCCTTTATCGTCCTAAACAAGGCTAGTGTGTATGCAGTCCATGGACCGAGTGATCGGAACATCGATCGCATGTAAAATTGCTCGGCATAAAAAGTTGGTCGAAATTTCTGTAGTGTGTACCCAGCTTAAGACGAAAGTAACAATCTGTACAGTGATCTTTTGGTTTTATAGGAACAGCAAAATGTATGTGCCGAGAACCCTTTGACCAACCTGTGAGGAGTCTGACACAGGTGATACAACGAAAAATGAGGTGCCCAATTTTTATCTTGGTTTCCAAAATAAAGTGCCTAATGCTTCTTAATGAGTGGAGTAAAACGACGTTTCTAAAATTTAAAAATTACCTCGCCACAATTGTAGCAAAAAGAGTTTGGATGGTTAGCACAATTTCTAGGCATTGTGCCACTTGGTATTCTAAACACTATAAAATATATACTGATCTATATAAATATCAAATTATGACAGGGAAACACTGCACAGCATTAAATGTTTACAGAACGAATTCTCAGCACCAACTGGTTAGGAATGATGACTTAGGGGCATATTCAATTAGCTTTTGGATTCGCGGTAACGCGCGTTACCGCGAAAAGTGCGCGTTCTTGCGGGTATTACGGTACCGCATTAACGCGGATTTTCGTTCGCAACCCTATGGGCTGCGAACGAAAAATCCACGTTATTGCGGTACCGTGTATTACGTTTCGCGGCTGTTCCGGCGCGTTGCCGCGAATCCAAAAGCTAATTGAATATGCCCCTTAGAGTTCATGTTGCCCATAGCAACCAATCAGCATCTACCTTTCATTTTATAGACTGTACTTAATACATGCTTCCTCAAAGCTGATTGGTTACTATAGGCAACTTCTCCACTGGTCCATTTTTCACTGCTTGATACGTGAACCCCTTAGTAAGACAGGTTTACTTGCTTAATCATCACTCCTATGACTCATCATCCAGTGACTCAACTATTCTGTACTCTTCTTAACTTATACCAATCGTCTCAGAACAGTATAATTAAATAAAATATTGGAATTTTACTGAAGAATATAAGACCTTCCTACATGCTGTATAAATGGGTTATATACCTTAATGTATATTCTTAAAGAGGGTGTAACCTTAAAACTGTGGGTGATAGAAAGATTCTAAGACCATTTTTCAAATCAGCGCAGAACATATATATATATATATATATATATATATATATATATATATATATATATATATATGCACACCTACCACCTGCGGTGCCCTGTGACATAATCTTTGTTTATTAGGGTGAATAATTTACCCATGCAGGGGAGTAGAGCTTGTTGTCCCACCCTCCTCCACCAGCTATGAATCCTCTGAGTAAGTTTGCCTGGTATGATGCTCATTAACGGTCACATGACTCATTATAAGTGATACGGAGTACATGTAAGCTAGCAAAAAAAGAAAAATCTTCATTTTGAAGCTCCCTGTGTGTAACTAATTTACTAAAAACTGTTCTTGACAGTCCATTCTATAGATAACATGTTTGTTTTAAGGATTCCTCTGCGTAACAATGGTTTCATACAATAGTCACAAACGTATGTTGTTAGGATTCTGGAATGTCTGTCTTCTCCACGACACCTGCAACAAGTTATATAACCGTTTAATGTATTCCCTCAGCGCCCATACTATGGGGCTGTACTGCGATAGGAAACATCCTTACATCCCAATGTAGGCTTTCACAGAAAATGTTCAGAAACCTCATCCTTTCCAATACATCTGCCAAACTGTAGGTATCCTTAATTACAATATCCTGCAGATGTCTCCAAATGAGTTTCCCTTGTGTGTGCAATGACGTTTACACTTAATGGAATGGTATTTTCAGGATGCACACAAAGAAAATGATTTATTCTCCCAATATAACCCTTATAGCATTGCCCAATATTTTAATTGTCTGTAAATTCAATAGTTCCCTGTATTTTGTTGTTTACTGTATGTAAACTGGTTTGCTTCTTATCTGTTTTTGAAAGCTTCATTCAGCGCACCATAGGCCTTTCAATGCGTATTACATAGAATAAATGCAAATAATAGAACAAGTACTGTTCTGAAAAATACTCGTATCGTACTATAAGCCAGGCAAGGATTAATAGATCACTTAATGAATGATACTGACACAGTAATGCTAAGTTAAATATGAATATTATCAGTAATAGAAAAGTTGTCATTGTCACTGTGTGGGGGAAATCAATTTCCGTCGATGTTCGCCTGCGCACATTGTGTCGCCCAATACGGCAGGGAATCTGCTTGTTTTTACTCGCATCTCTATGGGATGCAAGGAAAAATGAGCGAAGATCCCAGCCAGAACATCAGCCGTTTAGGTTCACATGGACGTTCCCGAGACACATCACGCTGAATTGAATCGCCTCTAAATGGTTTCGAAAATACTGTGTAAGTCTAACTAGAAGAAAATGTATATTGATTTTTTACTTTTGTCTGTGTATGTTGCATAGCTAAACGCCGCATATAACAGACCACAATCTGAGTGCTCTTTCCTGGTGCTTGCACTTAGAACAGTGTATGCTGCATTACCTGTGTTGTATTTTATGACTATTTTGTCTTCTGGGTTTTAACCAACATTTAAATTAATTGAACTGATACAATAACTCACTGTCTGAGGCACACTGTTTTTAAATCAGTTATTAACTTAAAGCTACATTAGCTGTTTCGTACAGTGTGTCACGATTTGTCTATTTGTCATATTAGGATCTAAGTGTATCATTAGAATAATGGATCCCTACTGTAAAGTAGAGATGAGCGCACTCGGATTTCTGAAATCCGAGCCCACCCGAACGTTGCGCATCCGAGCCGGATCCGAGACAGATCCGGGTATTCCCACCAATTGCAAAACTGAAAGCGAGGCTCTGAGTCAGGGCCGCCGAGAGGGGGGGGGAGCGGGTACTGATTACCCGGGCCCGGGCATGCCAGGGGGCCCGGCCCGGGGCCTCACTGTTCAGGTTTTTTTTTTGCTTTTTTTGTTTTTTTAATCTTACTTTTTTTCCTTTTTTTTTTTTTGCGTGTGGGGGCGGTGGCGGTATAGGGGGGGGTGGTGTGCCGCGGTTCGGGGCTCCGCCCCTTCGTTGGTGGGGGGGGGGAGCAGCGTTGTAAAAAAGTAAAAAAATAAAATAAAAAGATACTTACAAAATAGCGGCGCCGGCGGCCCCTCCTCCTTCCTCTCTGCTTTGTTTACACTGACTGCCGGGCGTGACGTCATCAAGTCACCCCCGGCAGTCAGTGAGGAGCAGGGCAGACAGGACCAAGACAGAAGACAGAAGACAGAAGACAGAAGAAAGAAGACAGAAGACAAAAGAGAAGAGAAGAAAACAGCTAATACTAATGTAAGTAAAAAAAAAAAAAAAAAAAAAGGCACAGTGTGAGGAACAACGGTGGGGGGAGAGAGAGGCACAATATTCAGAAAAAGAGGGGTACAGAGAGGCACAGTATTGAGAAAAAGAGGGGTACAGAGAGGCACAGTATTGAGAAAAAGAGGGGTACAGAGAGGCACAGTATTGAGAAAAAGAGGGGTACAGAGAGGCACAGCATTGAGAAAAAGAGGGGTACAGAGAGGCACAGCATTGAGAAAAAGAGGGGTACAGAGAGGCACAGTATTGAGAAAAAGAGGGGTACAGAGAGGCACAGTATTGAGAAAAAGAGGGGTACAGAGAGGCACAGTATTGAGAAAAAGAGGGGTACAGAGAGGCACACCATGAGGAAAAAGGGGGAGAGAGAGGCACAGTATGAAGGAAAAAAGGGGGGCAGCAGAAAGGCACAGAGTGATGGAGAGGGGGAACAAGATGGCACAGTGATGGAGAGCGGGGGGGGGGGGGGCAGGATGGCACAGTGATGAAGTGGGGAGGCAGGATGGAACAGTGATGGAGTGGGGGGGGGTAGGAGGGCACAGTGATGGAGAACGGGGGCAGCATGGCACAGTGATGAAAGAGTTTAAGATGGGGTGGTTTGGGGGCTATTGAATGTGGGGGACAATGAGGTCTCTTTATTAAATGTGCCTATGAATTATTTAATGTCAGTGATGGTTGCGGTAAATAGGTATATTTCTGAAATGTAAATACTATTAATTTATTGCTGGGGCTGTTTGTAGGGAGGGAAATAGTATTCTCATTTAATAAATAAACCTATTATTTTAATATTAGGGCTGGAGGAAGGCCTAATTGTTAATCGTGGGTGCTATTGATTTAACGCTGGTGCTGGCTGTAATTTTCTAAAAGTACCCATTTTTTTTCCAACATTCCAGGTTCCTGCCAAGCCGCAGATAAGGAAACCTGCAGCCACAGTTGGTGAAAGTGAGAAGAACAGGTAGGAGAGAGCAGGAGCGTGTGAGAAATGTTGTGATTCTAGTGGGACAATCCCAATTTTTGGTGACACAGCAATGCAAGTTTTTTTTCTGTAAGAGGGTTTCCTGGGCACGCCAAGTGATTCATAGCCATGCCCCCAATTGTACGACCACACCCACATGTGTGTATGGTCGTACAATTGTGGTTGTGGGCGTACAAATTTTTAGTGGCGCAAAAAAATTTTGAGGTGTTTTTTTTTTTTTTTTAGCCGCACCAAAATATGTTGGTGCCGAAAATGTAGTGGCAGCACAAAATTTTTTTCATTCTCAGCTTTAAGGGGGGCCCCATGAAGTTGTTGTACCGGGGCCCTGAATTCCTCTTGGCAGCCCTGCTCTGAGTCATAATCCCGCTGTCGAATCTCGCGATACTCGGATCCTATAAATTCCCCGCTAGTCACCGCCATCTTCACTCGGGCATTGATCAGGGTAGAGGGAGGGTGTGTTAGGTGGTCCTCGGTCCTGCTATATCTCGTGCTGTTCAGTTCAGTTCTGTGCTGTGCTCTGCTCAGTCCAGTGGTGCTGTGTCCTGTGCTCTGTCCTTCTGAGTTCAGTGGTGCTGCTGGGTCCTGTGCTGTGTCCTGTTCTGTCCAGTGGTGCTGTGTCCTGTGCTCTGTCCTTCTGAGTTCAGTGGTGCTGCTCGTTCCTGTGCCGTGTCCTGTTCAGTCCAGTGGTGCTGTGTCCTGTGCTCTGTCCTTCTAAGGGCATTGTTATTTCCCCATTATTCCCAAATTATAAAAAAGTTATAAAAAAAATAACAAAAAAAGTAATTATAAAAAAAAATAAAATATCCCAAAACAATCCTGCAGTATAAGTCCATTGTTGTTACTGCCATATTACAAATTTCACTCATTCTGCAGTATAAGTCCAGTGGTACTGCAATATTACAAAGTTCACTGATTCTGCAGTATAAGTCCAGTGGTACTGCAATATTACAAAGTTCACTGATTCTGCAGTATAAGTCCATTGGTACTGCTATATTACAAAGTTCACTGATTCTGCAGTATAAGTCCAGTGGTACTGCAATATTACAAAGTTCACTGATTCAGCAGTATAAGTCCAGTGGTACTGCTATGTACTGGCAGGAAAAAAAGGCAGTTTGGAAGCCCCTGTACAAACTGGCTCTATTTTACCTGAGTTGATCCCCCTCCAGTGTGTACTCGGAAAGAGTTTTTAGTGCAGCGGGGAACCTGGTCAGTGAGCGGCGAAGGAGGTTGCTTCCTCAGAACGTTGAAAAAATGATGTTCACAAAAATGAATTATCAATTCCTCAATCAAGTACAGCACTGCCCTCCAGATAGTACAGAGGGACCTGTGGTTGTGGAGTCCAGCGGGGACGAATTGATAATGTGTGAGGAGGAGGAAGTACACACTGTAGGGGGAGAGGAATCAGAGGTTGAGGATGAGGACGACATCTTGCCTCAGTAGAGCCTGTTTAGTTTGTACAGGGAGAGATGAATAGCTTTTTTGGTGTGGGGGCCCAAACAAACCAATCATTTCAGCCACAGTTGTTTGGTAGGCCCTGTCGCTGAAATGATTGGTTTGTTAAAGTGTGCATGTCCTATTTCAACAACATAAGGGTGGGTTGGAGGGCACAAGGACAATTCCATCTTGCAACTCTTTTTTTGCCATTATGTGACCATTCAACAGTCGTTTGCCATGAGCACAAAGTAAAACAAAATTAAAACAAATTCAACAAATTAAACCAAAAGTAAAATGCCCTGTCATAATCAAAAACAAGAGGTATTGACGTGCTTGAACTACTGTAGTGTTTATAACTTATAAACACTACACTTGAAAGCTTGAGCCTTTAAAATGAAAAAGTCACTCTTCATTGCACGAATATTTGCAACAGGGACAATTTTTTTGTTAACAAAGTCAACAAATAACACTTCGACGCTGTCTGTCTTTCACATACTTGATGGGATCTCAATGATGAATGCTCTGTACCATGGTCGTCTAAAACAAGAGTTATTGACATGCTATAACTACTGTAGTTTTTATAAATTATAAACACTACACTTGAAAGTTGGAGGAGGTATTGTGGCCCCGGTACCAAATTGGGTACCGGGGCCACTCCACTATGCAGTCCAGATAGAGGCGTATCAGATATTAAACAACGTTGACTGTTGCTGCCAAATCATAAATTAATGAAAATGACCTGTCATCGTCAAAAACAAGAGGTATTGACACGCTCGAACTACACCCTGTATATGCTGCAGAGGATGTAGGAGCAGGCAGCTGTGCAGTGGAATTCAGACCATTTGAAGGCGGAGGTATTGTGGCCCCGGTACCAAATTGTGTACCGGGACCACTGCACTATGCAGTCCAGAAAGCTACCTCGGTGAAACGTTTTGGACTAAAAACAATATTGTGAGGTGTGAGGTGTTCAGAATAGACTGAGAATTAGTGGAAATGATTGTTATTGAATGTTATTGAGGTTAATAATAGCGTAGGAGTGAAAATAAACCAAAAAAAACTTGATTTTAACACTATTTATGTTTTTTTCAAAATAAATCCGAATCCAAAACCTTAAATCCGAACCAAAACCTTTCGTCAGGTGTTTTGCGAAACAAATCCGAACCCAAAACCTCAAGCAAATCCGAATCCAAAACACAAAACACGAGACACCAAAAGTGGCCGGTGCACATCCCTACTGATAAGGAAACTCAAAGCAACTAATGAGTGACCGTACAACAGAATGTATTCTACATTAAATGATAACTACATTTTTAATTTTGAATGGAGATTGGTCGGCTAAAATAAGAAAATGTACTTTCCATTGCTCCCGCAAACCTCAGATCCTGCGTGCCCCCAAAGGCGTTAACAGTCTCAGTATAAAAACCACGTCCTTGCTCAGTGTAGGTGTCTTAAATTCCTAGCTGCATTGTCAAACCTATCAGTGAGTTTCCTTTCATCCCAACCAAGTACACTCAGATGGGGTATTTTCTGCTGGCGTGCTCTTATTCCCTACCCACCTGTCTCCAAGGCCAGTGAACACGACATGTATTTATATGAAGAGGATGGTTTGCTGCCTACCTTCTGTATATTGCATTGTATACATTACACTACAGTAGTTTAGTAAATGGCGTATCTTTGCTTGCTGTAAATGCCAAAAATGGAATAAAATGTTTTCAAAGGCATGCTGGGACTTGCATGTCCGCAATGCTGCAACTTGTGACTCTACATCCTCTAGGTGACAGGACATGCTGGAACTTTTAGTTCCATAGCAGCTGGAGAACCAAAATTGCCTACATCTGGGGCAACACAGGGACTTAGTGGTTAGAACTTCTGCCTCACAGCCCTGGGTTCATGAGTTCGATTCCCGACCATGGCCTTATCTGTGTGGAGTTTGTATGTTCTCCCCGTGTTTGCGTGGGTTTCCTCCGGGTGCTCCGGTTACCTCCCACACTCCAAAAACATACTAGTAGGTTAATTGGCTGCTATTAAATTGAAGCTAGCGTGTGTGCATGTGTATGTTAGGGAATTGTAAGCTCCAATGGGGGCAGGAACTGATGTGAGAGAGTTCTCTGTACAGCGCTGCATAATTAGTGGCGCTATATAAATAGATGATGATGATGATGATCTGGTTAAGAGACTGCCAAAGACATCTTTATAAAGTATAGGACTGCTCCTAAGCACTTATAGGTTGATGCTATAGATTGTACAGTTCCTCCATTAACAGCATATTAGTCATGCTCCTATATCTCTTATTTGTTTATAATATCCTGGTGTGATATAAAGCACTGATACATAATAATGACTTAATGAAATGGTTAACTGCAAATAGTATGCAGGTTCAGAACAAATGGCAAGAGTGAATAATCCGCACCATGTGTTATTGTATTTCTTTCTAAATATACCATGTCTAATCACACAGCCAGCAATATTGCTTTCTGCTTATGTTTGTCCGCCTTCCGTGATTCAAGATCACACCCTGGAAACAAAATGGAAATGAAAATGCCAGACACGTCCGCTGCAGCTGCTTGGAAAATGTTTCCAGTTTACACGTTTGGGTGTGAAAATAGGAAAAGGGAGTTCTTATAAAAGTTATGGTTAATGTTCTATTGGGATTTAAAATGTATATTATTGTGTGGCTATATATTAAGTAATCACAAGTTTAAAGTGGAATATATCTATTCCACCATTGTACAACTTGACCTCACAGGCTGGTAAATGTTCTGCTACTTTTTATACCATTTTATTTTCTGGCCATGTTTGTTATGTCACCAGGGAGGGTTGTTTAGTTGTCCATAGGATTGATTTTGGGAAGAGGGACTATACACAGAAAACATGGAAATACTTAAAGCAGCAATCCAACATAGAAGGTTCATTTTTTTTTCTTCTTGAAATAGCTATTAAGCATGCATCTGATCTCATATTTCTTAGCTGTCCTCCTACAAACCATTATCTCCTTTTCAAAATCTTTATTTTCCAAAGTAAGTCTGCCAGTCACACACAGACTCACAACTCTCACTATATCATGTGAAGGCATACTGGATAGAAGGAGGACTTTATAGAGCAGACAGAGCTCAGAGGGGCATCCCAAAGTATCTCTGCTCACTACATCAGGTGCCATTTGACTGTGGTTGTCATTGTATTTCATGACACTATGCAATATATCCACGGTCACCATTTTCTGTCTTCGGAATTGATTTGAACACTGTAGTCTATGTTGTCTGTCAGTTTAAAGGTCAGTCTATATTTATGTCTTTTGAAACAGATATAGGTAACTTACAGCGCTAGATGGTTCACACATATAGGAATGCCAGCCTCATATAAGGATAACTGTAACACAAACAAACAATACATAGAGCAGTAAAGTCCCAACAGTTGAACAGGGGTCTCTAGATGTCATCAAACATGATCCCACTTCCAAGTGTGGGAAGAGGGCCAAATATTGGCTAACCACGTGGGGGAACCCCCGTAGGGTGTATGCTTACAAGCAGATATCTTTAAATCAAGCACATCAGACAGACTCCTGATGGGAAATACGAATTCTGCCTCCTCTTTATACTCCAACAATGAAACATGTGTACAAAAATAAAATCATAGTGTAATACCATTTATTGTACATGCATCAATAAAATCAATAAAATCCACAGATAAAAGTCTGCTTCTAGGAGCGTACCTCATGGCAAATAAAGTCCAGCATTTGTAATATATTACGGTAAGCACCCGCATAAGAACAATCAGAAAACAGTTGCCTTTATCCTCGGGCCGTCCTAGATCCACTGGTCTCCCTGTTAGTCCAACGCGTTTCGAATCAGGTAGATTCTTTTTCAAGGTATATTTATGTCTTGTCGCCCCCATAGTCATCGGAATTTTTATGTAGGTATACTAACTGAATTGTGGTAATAGGTCAAACGTACCCAACCTGGTAGAATAGCCTGGTCAGTTCAGAGGGTAGTTCATGAATTTGAAAGAGGAGCGCTTTTAGATGCTAGAATAAAGTCTTGTTGTATGAGGGAGGGAATTCCACAGAGTCTGTGTAGCCTTGTAGCTGTGAATGGGAGCTGATAACGAGATAGTAATTTAGACTGTGAGCTCCAATGGGGCAGGGACTGATGTGAGTGAGTTCTCTGTACAGCGCTGCGGAATCAGTGGCGCTATATAAATAAATAATGATGATAGTGTGAGAGGTTCAGGGACTGGCGGAGTGGTGCAGCAGTATAAAAATGTTATGCAAGGAAAATTAGCCTAAGGCATGAATTAAACATTTTTCTTGTGTGTGATAGATGCATGTAACAAGATTTTAATAGCGTTTGGCAGTGGGGAACAAAGGTCATTTCTGGGTCAAAAATGACACTTGGGCATTGAACATGAAGAACAGAGTTTATTTTTGTATTGTCAACAGAAATGGAGATGTCAGGTAGGAAGCATCTGTTGAGTGATGGGAAGATTATTAGCTCAGTTTTTGAAAGATTAAGCTTGAGGTGGTGAGAGAACGTGGCCGAAAGACATTCAGTAATGTGGCCCAACACAGATTGTTGTGGTTCGGACCATAGTTTATTGTGTACACAAGGGGTTGCTATTTCTCCCCTGGGCATGTACCCAGCTTCATATAAGCTGGATGTTATATATGGAGGTGTTGGTCTTGTCACTTAGCAAGGAAGTGTCAACAGGCTGTGTGTACAGTTAACCAGACTTTGCGGCAGTCAACTCAGAAGTGATGGAACTTTATGACCTAGGCTCCAAAATGCTCACAGGATAATAATGTTGGGGAAATATTTAGCCTGCAATTATTCTCCATACAAAAGTCACATCAAATATGGTTCATAATTTCTATGCTCCTAGAGATATGTATATGAGTCTAATCAGTGATGATAGCAACCAAACTTATGTTTAAATTAGGGATGTGCACCGGCGACTTTTGGTGTCTCGTGTTTTGTGTTTTGGATTCGGATTTTCGCGATGTTTTGGGTTCGGATTTGTTTCGCAAAACACTTGCCGAAAGGTTTTGGTTCGGATTTAAGGTTTTGGATTCAGATTTTTTTTGAAAAAAGCATAAAAAGTTCAAAAATCAAGTTTTTGGGCTTATTTTCACTCCTACGCTATTATTAACCTCAATAACATTCATTAACAAGCATTTCCACTAATTTACAGTGTATTCTGAACACCTCACAATATAGTTATTAGTCCAAAACGTTGCAACGAGGTCTCTTTCTGGACTGCGTAGAGGAGTGGGTCACCACAATATAATTTAAAAACCCTGAACTTGTATGATTCGCACCAATAATGTACCTGGACTGCGTAGAGGAGTGGGTCACCACAATATAATTTTAAAACCCTGAACTTGTATGATTCGCACCAATAAATGTATCTGGACTGCGTAGAGGAGTGGTCACCACAATATAATAAGAAAACCATCAACTGGTCTTAATCGCACCAAAAAATGTACCTGGACTGCGTAGAGGAGTGGTCACCACAATATAATTAATAAAAAGCCCTCCACGGCTCTGAATTTCCCCCAAAAAAATTCTGGACTGTGTAGTGGGGTGGCCCCAGTACTAAATTTGTTACCGGGGCCACAATACCTCCATCAACCCTCTAAATCCCACTCCACTGATGGCGGACACCGGGCGCACGTCTAACACCAACATTGCAGTTACAGCCGCAGTTATACGCTTTGCAATAGGGTGACTACTATCGTATTTTGTGGTCATGGCAAACGACTGTTGGACGGTCAATTGTTTTGTGAAAGACTTTGCGGTCTTACGACTTCCCCTCTGGGAAGATGACCGACTAACAGCAGCAGCAGTGGCAGTAGTAGGCGTACCGCTGCAGGATTCCTCGGATGAATCCCGTACTGAGGAGGACTCAGTCTGGCTGCTGACTTGGGCTGCAGGACTGAATCTGATGGAGATCGTGGAGTAAGTTGACGAGGAGGGTGTTGCTGGTGTGTATCCAACTGGACCACGGGATTTAGGTGTCCCTGTACCGATGATGGTCCTAGCCCCAGTTCCTGAACTAACCACTGAACTATAAAGGTTATTCAGGTGACGTATAAGGGAGGATGTTCCTAGGTAGGCAAGATCCTTACCCCTGCTTATTTGAGCTTTACATAAGCTACATATGGCCATACATTGGTTGTCCGGATTTGGATAAAAATAACTTCAGACCGAAGAGGTGCATTTTTTGGTCTTCTGACCAGGCATGACAATGGACTTTTTCATCCCATGGACATCAGCTGTTTCCCCCCCTGGTGCCTCATTTACAATAACCACATCACCATCCTCATCATCAAGTTCCTCCACAGCGCCAGCTACATCATCAATAGCCTCCTCCCGAGCCACCTCTTCCCGTACAGTGATGGGAAGGTCAGGCTTGACAACCACCAACACCCTTGGACTCGCCTTGGGGATTTGTGATAATTTCTCTTTAGAAGGCAGAGTTGTTTGCTGTTTTGTTGCTGACAGCATAACTCTCTTCAATTGTTTGTAGGGGGGGGAGGAGGAGGAGGGCTAAGATCCTTGGGTGAAGATGGACCACTAGTCATGAACACGGGCCAGGGCCTAAGCCGTTCCTTGCCACTACGTGTCGTAAATGGCATATTGGCAACTTTACGTTTCTCCTCAGATGATTTTAAGTTTCTCTTTTTGCTTTTTTTTGAGAACTTGGGCTTTTTGGATTTTACATGCCCTGTACTAGGAGATTGGGCATCGGGCTTGGAAGACGACGTTGATGGCATTTCATCGTCTATGTCATGACTAGTGGCAGCAGCTTCAGCATTAGGAGGAAGTGGGTCTTGATCTTTCCCTACTTTATCCTCCAAATTTTTGCTCTCCATTATATGTAGCACAAGATACTGCAGTATGTGTGAACTTGGTAATATTGCAGTACCAATGGGCTTATACTGCAGGATTGGTTTGGCAAATTTTGTTGTAATTAAAAAAAAATTTAATTAGTTTTTTGTATATTTTTTTTATTAACTTTTTTTTAATTTTTTAAACACTTGGGAATATTGGGGAAATAACTATGCCCTTAGAAGCACAGAGCACGGGACATAGGACCACTGGACTGAACAGGACACAGCACACAGGACCCAGCAGCACCACTGAACTCAAAATTAACAGAGCACAGCACACAGCACAACTGGACTGATACTGCAGAACAGAACACAGCACAGCACAGCACAGCACGAGATCTACCAGAACAGAGGACCACCTAACACACCCTCCCTCTACCCTGATCAATGCCCGAGTGAAGATGGCGGCGACTAGCGGGGAATTTATAGGTTCCGAGTATCGCAAGATTCGACAACGGGATTATGACTCGGAGCCTCGCTTTCAAGTTTTCATTTGGCGCCAATACCCGATCTGTCTCGGATCCGACTCGGATCGGCAACGTTCGGGTGGGCTCGGATTCAGGAAATCCGAGTGCGCTCATCTCTAGTTTAAATTAACTAAACTCCTTAACTAAGATACGGTAATAACATATTGTCCCTGATAATATACCTATTTTTGTCATATTTCATATGTATCTGTGTGTACATTTGTGACCAGTTGATTGGAGGTAAAATCATATTTTTATAATATACAGAAAAAGATTATTTATTTTTTAAAAGTTCCCCATGACTTGTTTGTGCAGCGGAAGTCATAAAATGTTGCTGCAAAACCCCATTAACATACATCCCTCTTCTAGTTACCTCACAGGAATGGAGGGCTGGGGCTGAAAGAGCATTCTTATAAGGCCACTTCATGCCATTAAAATTTGTTAATTTTGCTTGGAGACCAATCTGATTATGGTTATGAGCCATATTTCTATATTCTCCCAAAAAAAAGATAATAAATTGAGTAAGTTTCTCTTTTGCTGTATTTTCTCCATTTTATTTTAAGAAACAGTGTTGTGTAATATTTTTGTATATCATTTTGTTATCTTATTTTTATATACCATAAGCATTGTGGCTATTCTGCCGTATTTAATAACATTATTTTTTGTCTTCTTGCTAAATTCATGTGCTATTTAAGCTTGGTCATTTACAGCGCTACATAAATGAAATACAGTGTAATGTTTGGTTAATGATATCTCTGATTGATTTAAAGTTTAATTGTAGTAAGATATAAATTGTGATGTTTTCAGTGCAGAGAAAACTAAAGAGCTCCTGCAAAGTGGTAGCTTTGAAAATAACTCTTCGTGGGGGCAGTTTTGGACAAGATAGTGTGAGCTGGTTTTTAATCATTTTTAGATGGATCAGGTGGTCTTGCAGTGATTAACTCCTTGTCACATACACATCACTTGGGTTCTAGTGAGTGCTGGTTTGTGACACATATGATGAAAGATCCAGAGAGGATAGATACATTTGGATGTCATTGTCATTTGTATAGAAGTGATACTGAAATCCAAAGGAGTTAATTAGGGAAGTGGGGGTAAATGTATCAAGCTGAGAGTTTTCCGGTGGGTTTGAAAAGTGTAGATGTTGCCTATAGCAACCAATCAGATTTTAGCTGTCATTTTGTAGAATGTACTAAATAAATGATAGCTAGAATCTGATTGGATTTTCAAACCTGCTGGAAAAATCTCAGTTTGAAACATTTACCCCGTGGTATAGATAGAGAATAGCAGAGGTCTTATGACAGGGCCTTGTGGAACTGCACTCTCACCTCTTTGTTATTTTCCAGGTTTGTTTTATTATTGTGTTTGTTCCCAATTGTAAAGCATTAGAGTATGTTAGTGCTATATAAATACATGTTGATAATATTAGTAATACTGTAACTGACAGAGTAAGAGAGGATGTAGATACAGATAATCAAACAATGAAGAACGGGTTTAATAGGTAGGATTTGAACCAGGACAGGATAGCCCTGAAGACCTAGGAAATCTGGCTTTTGTGTTACAAGTAAGTGGTCAACAGTGAGGTCCAAGGGAATTAAAAGTGAGTTTAGATTTAGTAATGATCAAATCACAGAGTGCCTTAGTCAATGTGGTCACTGTGGATTGTTGAGAACAAAAGCCAAGTATAATGTGAGGTGAGTGTAGACAATCCTCTCATAAAGCTTGGAGGGGCCTGGGAGCTGAGAGATGGGATGGTAATCTGAAAAAGAGTGTCACAGTCACTGTGATTGTCGGATCCTCAAGGTCTTCCTGGCTAGGCGCTACCCAGCCCAGAGGTCCGCAGTCTAATGAGGCAGATAGTTCTCACCAGGGACCCCAGCAAGGAGGTATGGACTTTGCGGCCTCTTCCCCACAGATCGCGGTCCTCTGAGTGAGTGCCAGGCGAGACCAGTAGAGAGAACCCTGAGGCTGGGAAAGAAAATGATCCAACTGAGACTGGAGGAGGTCCGATCATCTGAAATGGCTTTGTCCAGGAGACTGAAATAAGAATCCTCTTCATTTAAGATCCCTAATGAATCAGGCCCTTAATTTTTAACAACTTTCCATCTCTCTGCAACCACCTAAGAAACTAAGATTTCTGTGAGTATGAGGAGGCTTGACTGAGTACAAAGAGGATAACCTGGTGGAGGAGAGATTGTAGGTGACTAGGTAATGGTACGAGAGAGGGAAAGAATTGTTAAAGAAATCAGAAACCGAGGAAAGTCTGGAGAAAACAAGACCAAGGCATTGGTCATTACTGTGAGTAGAAGAGCTGGTCCACTGGGAGAGGCCAAGAAAGGACCTTTGAAAGAGTTGGAGACAGAAGGAGAATTGGGATTTTGCAATTGCCCAAGATGACGATGGAGAATTTTTTTATTTGTTAAGTCTAGTTTAAGCCATAAAGTCTTAATCAATAAACCTCAGTTCTTTTCAAGTGTTAATCAGGGAATTGACTTAGATAACCATTGATGACAACAGAAATGTCCTATTTATATACCATTTTAAAATGGATGTCTAGACAGACAAAAATGCTTGTTTCCTGGCAGTGACTTTAAAACTAAAAATCACAAGACTGCAATTGGCAAAATAAACTACACAATTAATTAAAGTTGATCAAAAGCTCATTTATTTTTGTGCATGAAGTTCTTTTGAACAGATGCAAAGACTCATGTCAATATTTACCTTTCCAAAAATGTATCACCTACTGTATATTATACATGGGGTAATGCCAAAGCCAAAGCTAGACATTTTAGTGCTCTGGGCAAGAGAGAACACAAGTTCCCCTATACTGGTGGGAGTAATCATAGATGCTGTCTTGAAGTTGTAGTGTGCCACTAGAGGTGGAGTGCCCCTACTGTGGGGGCGTCATTGTCCTTTACGAGCGCTAACCCACTTCCTCCCCAGACCCAGTCCATTATCTATTCTCCATGTTGTGGCCTCTTATTGATCTTTGGATTATTGCGGAAGGGAGTAGCCACTCCCTCTGTGGAGTAGCTACCTCTGTGTTAGGCTGAACCCCAATCCCTTCCCTTTAAACACAGCAGAAATGCAATATGCATAACTGTCAGGTGCATGCTGTTCCCCCTTCCCGGACATAGCAGAGTAAAGCTGCACTTCACTGGTTGTGAAAAAGCCCTGAGAGCACTGGAAAGTCCATCACCAAAGACAGAACAGTTGTCAGACTGTGCTGACCACTCCTCCCTGTTCTTGTAGGTCATGAAACTCTGAGGTGACTTATAATATTCTTTTTATTTGACAGTGCACGACGATCACATTCAGTAAACTTGACGGCATATTAATACTTCAAGGTCCGTCAAGCACTTCTGCGCATAATCTGCGTGGGTGCTGTTAAATATTTGGAAATGTTGACAACTATGTAATACACAAGTTTCTGAAGGACGCTGAAGGGATTTCATTAAAACTTCAAATCAGTAAGGAGAAAAGTAGATTAAAAAGATGGTAAAACCTAGAAAAAGCTGAGAAAAGCAGAAGAAGCAAAAATAAAATAAAGAAAAACAAAACAGGAAAGTGTGAATTCCAGGTGCACTCCTTGAGCAACCAAGCCTCTACTACATCTCATACACAATGGGCCTGATTCATTAAGGAAAGCAAAAAAAAAAAAAGAGTAACTTTGCACCTTGACAAAACCATGTTTCTTTGGAGGGGGAGGTAAATTTAAAAATGTGGGGACAGATTCATACTTGGGTTAGGGCATGTCCTACATCACTTTTAAATTTCAGTGTAAACATAAAGCTATCAAGTATGTGTGCGCTACATGAAAAAAGAGCCAGTATTTATCTTATGTGCAAAATAATAAACTGATTTGCACCCCTAGCATTGTAACATGGTTTGTCCAGGAGAAAACTTACTAATTTTTTTGCCTTACTTTCCTTAATGAATCAGGCCCTATGTGCATAAAAGAATTGTATTCCACCAGTCATTAAAATGATCATTTATTTGTTTCTCTCTTGGCTGGAATACATGATAAAAGGGCGATAAGATGATAACATGTGAGGATAATGTTTGCAATGAATACTGAGCTGATAGTATAAGAACTTGGCTTCCTCTGGTTCCCACAGTGATGAAGCCTCAATGGGACTGGTCCAAGATAAACGATTCCACTCTGGACTGGGTACTTGCATAATGGAGGGCGGCCACTGAACATCTCCCATCTCCTCTGGTTTCAGCAGCCTTCCTGCGGAGATGGGCTTGGGAAGTCTGGCTGAAACTGAAGAAGAGCAATAGGCACCCATTTATTGGACCATCAAAGATAACTCACTTAAGCCCATGGCACTTCCATGAAATAACCCATGGGCAAAAGTGGTTTTCCAGCTTTTTTCTTACTGGGCAAAAGTGGTACTTCCTGCACAACATGTCTGATCGGTAGCAGAGGAAGTCTGTAGACAGTGGTCAACGCAACTGGGTGCTTTGTGTCCTGATAAGCACTGGTGAAGATAGAATGTTGGAGAGGCTGGCGGAACTCACAGAACCAGCTTGGTGACATTTAAGAATGTCAGAACGCCACAACTTAAAAATACATACAAGTAATGCACAATACATAGTGTTTACAACAGTACTGGGTGAGAGTGGATGGCAGATGGGCATAACCTTTATTTTCAATATGCCCGACACTCTGCTTTTGCCACACCATTAATTATCATTTCATTATATTCCAATTATAATATAATATGCAGATATTTTATTATATACATATTAATATTGTTAAAACTTTATTTTTTCCTGCCTCTAGATTGAAGGGACAATTTAGGAATTGAGGTTCTATAACATGTGGCCTCTGCGGCTGTTGTGTTTGCCAATCTCAGTAATAGTGTGTTTTGCCTTGAATTTCCAACCTTGGCTGTTATGCTTTATCCAGGCTGAGAAAATATGTCTGTGTTTTCTCACTTCACAGACAGGCTACTGTCAATTTGAGCATAATTACGCCAGCAAGCAAAAGCATAAAAAAAAAAAAAGTGTCTATCCATTTGTAGCTCGAAACCGGAGGTCACTTCTGTTGAAGAACACGTCTATAAGGAGTTTAATTAGGTCTGTCAGAATTGTTGTTTTATATTCCACATTGTTTTGCTTTGGCACAAAGATACGTTGGCGCCTCTAGTCTGGCTACTTACATTCTACTGAAAACAGGCCGATTTTTTTTTTCTTATCTCAAGAATCTGCCTGGGCACTGCAGGATTTAAAAATAAAATGATAATTTGCTGTCTACTTTTTGTTAATGCTTGGGTAACACTGTTGTTCTAGCACCTTAGAAAGGGGCTTCCCTGTGATAACAATTTGTAGATACAAAAACAATCAAGACTGGGTCTTTGAAAATTCCTTACACTGTAACCTACCAATACTTGTTAGCAGAGCTTTGATCTTGGGGCTGGAAAAAATATATTCCTTGAAATGGGCAAAGTTGTTATAAATGCATCAAAGCCGACATGTGAAATCTGCAGAGCCTGAGCGCTTGTAAGTTTGATTGACAGAAATACAAATGTATTTGTAAACTTATATTAAATTGTTTAAAATATAAAAATGCAGCTAAAATACAAGCACATAGCTGCTATCTGTCCCTAATTTCAAGGGACAGTCCCAGGTTCTAAAAGTATGTCCCTGAACATGCCCCTACTTTTCGATATTCAGCAATAATTTATTATTTGCCTCACAGCACTGGGGTCATGAGTTCAATTCCCGACCATGGCCTTATCTGTGTGGAGTTTGTATGTTCTCCCCGTGTTAGCGTGGGTTTCCTCCGGGTGCTCCGGTTTCCTCCCACACTCCAAAAACCATACTGGTAGGTTAATTGGCTGCTATCAAAATTGACCCTAGTCTCTCTATCTCTCTGTCTGTGTGTCTATGTTAGGGAATTTAGACTGTAAGCTCCAATGGGGCAGGGACTGATGTGAATGAGTTCTCTGTACAGCGCTGCGGAATCAGTGGCGCTATATAAATAAATGGTGATGATGATGAATTATTTAATAAAATCTCTTGCTCAGCATGTTAGATGATATTCTTACAATCTGTACTTACAATTAAGGCTTGATCATTTATTAAAAATAAGCAATGAAAACGCAAACGTGCACGACGATCACATTCAGCAAACTTGACGGCATATTAGTACTTTAAGGAATATTGCGTATAATCTGCCTGGATGCCGGTACATCAGCAAAGGGTGCCATTAAATATTTGGAAATGTTGACAACTATGCAATTCCACATATAGATAACAAATAAAATCACATAGCCACTGTATCGATATATCGAATCGATAATAGGTCTGAAAAACTCACCAACACAAACTAAGTCCCCTTACCTATACAAGCTCAACTACAGTATAAACAGGATGAAAAAAGCAATATTTTTGAAGAAAAACTGGTAAGAAAGTTAATGAGTGACAAGGGCTTAATGTGTTGTATCCTGTGACAACGTTGTTACCAGACATGAGCGGGCTTGGATTATCGCTATCCGAGCCCTCCCGAACAGTGCGGATCCGAGGGCGATCCGAGCACTGTTCGGGTATTTCCGGCGGGGAGAAACACTGAAAGCGAGGCTCTGACTCCAAATCCCGCCGTCGGATCTCGCGAGACTCGGATTGTATAAATTCCGCGCTTGCTGCCGCCATCTTCAGTCAGGCATTGATCAGGGAAGCGGGAGGTTGGGTTTTTTAGTGGTGCTGTGTCCTGTCACTCTGTCCTGCTGAGTCCAGTGGTGCTGTGTCCTGTGCTCTGTCCTGCTGAGTCCAGTGGTGCTTTGTCCAGTGCTCTGTCCTGCTGAGTCCAGTGGTGCTGTGTCCTGTGCTCTGTCCTGCTGAGTCCAGTGGTGCTGTGTCCTGCTGAGTCCAGTGGTGCTGTGTCCTGTGCTCTGTCCTGCTAAGGCCATTGTTATAAAAAAATTATAATTTTTTTTATAAAAGAATTATAAAAAAAAGTAAAAAAAAAATTCTACTGCAATATCTAACTACATTCACTGTTCCTGCAGTCCAGAAATATTAGTACTGCAATATTAAACTACGTTCACTGTTCCTGCAGTCCAGAAATATTAGTACTGCAATATTTTACTACGTTCACTGTTCCTGCAGTCCAGAAATATTAGTACTGCAATATTAAACTACGTTCACTGTTCCTGCAGTCCAGAAATATTAGTACTGCAATATTAAACTACGTTCACTGTTCCTGCAGTCCAGAAATATTAGTACTGCAATATTAAACTACGTTCACTGTTCCTGCAGTCCAGAAATATTAGTACTGCAATATTAAACTACGTTCACTGTTCCTGCTGTACCAAAAAATAGGTTCTGCTGTATAACTCCAGTCCAGTGGTACTCTCCTGTGCCGCATATAATTTTTAAAGGCTTTGCCGAGTGTTTGTGGTTTAGGGGTACGCTCTCTTGTGCTGCATATAATGGAGTACCAAAATTTAGTGGATAAAGTATGGAAAGATCAAGAACCACTTCCTCCTAATGCTGAAGCTGCTGCCACTAGTCATGTCATAGACGATGAAATGGCATCAACGTCGTCTGCCAAGGCCGATGCCCAATCTCATAGTAGAGGGCATGTAAAATCCAAAAACCCAAAGTTCACAAAAATTAGCAAAAAAAGAAAATAAAATCATCTGAGGAGAAACGTAAACTTGCCAATATGCCATTTACAACATGGAGTGGCAAGGAACGGCTTAGGCCCTGGCCCCTGTTCATGACTAGTGGTTCAGCTTCACCCAAGGATCTAAGCCCTCCTCCTCCCCCCCCTCTAAAAAATTTAAGAGAGTTAAGCTGTCATCAACAACACAGCAAACAACTCTGCCTTCTAAAGAGATGTCATCACAAATCCCCAAGGCGAGTCCAAGGGTGTTGGTGATTGCGAAGCCTGACCTTCCCATCACTGTACGGGAAGAGGTGGCTCCTTCCACCATTTGCAGCACGCCCTCTGCATATGCTGGAAGGATCACCCACAGTCCAGTTACAGATTTGGCTAATGAAGGTGTGAATGTTGTACACCGGGAGGAGGATATTGATGTAGCTGGCGCTGAGGAGGAACTTGACGAGGAGGATGCTGATGTGGTTATCTTAAATGAGGCACCAGGGTGGGAAACAGTTGTTGTCCATGGGAAGAAAAAGTCCATCGTCATGCCTGGCCAGAAGATCAAGAAATCCACCTCTTCGGTCTGGAATTATTTCTATCCCAATCCGGACAACAAATGTATGGCCATATGTACCTTATGTAAAGCTCAAATAAGCAGGGGTAAGGATCTTGGCCACCTAGGGACATCCTCCCTTATACGTCACCTGAATAACCTTCATAATTCAGTGTTTAGTTCAGGAACTGTGGCTAGGACCGTCAGCAGTCCAGGGACACCTAAATCCCTTGGTCCTGTTGTATCCACACCAGCAACACCCTCCTCGTCAATTTCCTGCTCGATCTCGATTGTAGATAGTCCTGCAGACCATGTCACCGGCATGACTGAGTCCTCTTCAATCCGGGATTCTTCCGGAGTATCCTGCAGCGCTACGCCTACTACTGCCGCTGCTGCTGTTGCTGCTGGTAGTCGGTCACCTTCCCAGAGGGGAAGTCGTAAGAACGCTACGTCTTTCACTAAACAGTTGACCGTACAAGAGTCGTTTGCCATGAGCACGAAGTACGACAGTAGTCATCCTATGGCAAAGCGGATAACTGCGGCCGTAACAGCTATGTTGGTGTTAGACGTGCGTCCGGTGTCCGCCATCAGTGGAGTGGGATTTAGACGGTTGATTGAGGTATTGTGTTCCCGGTACCAAATCCCGTCGAGATTCCACTTCACTAGGCAGGCGATACTCGGGATGTACAGAGAAGTACGAAAAAGTGTCCTCAATGCTCTGAAAAATGCAGTTGTACCCACTGTCCACTTAACCACGGACATGTGGACAAGTGGTTCAGGGCAAACTACGGACTATATGACTGTGACAGCCCACTGGGTAGATGCATCGCCTTTCGCAGCAACAGCAGCAACAGCATCAGTAGCAGCATCTCCACAACGCCTGCTCGTTCCAAGGCAGGCAACATTGTGTATCACCGGTTTTAATAAGAGGCACAACGCTGACAACCTCTTAGAGAAACTGAGGGAAATAATATCGCAGTGGCTTACCCCACTTACACTCTCCTGGGGATTTGTGGTGTCCGACAACGCCAGTAACATTGTGCGGGCATTACATATGGGCAATTTCCAGCACGTGCCATGTTTTGCCCACACAATAAATTTGGTGGTGAAGCATTACCTGAAGAGTGACAGGGGTGTGCAGGATATGCTTGTGGTGGCCCGCAAAATTGCTGGACACTTTCGGCATTCTGCCACTGCCTACCGCAGACTCGAGAAACATCAAAAAAGCCTGAACCTGCCCTGCCATCACCTCAAACAAGAGGTTGTGACACACTGAAACTCCACCCTCTATATGCTGCAGAGGATGGAGGAGCAGCAAAAGGCCATGTAAGCCTACACAGCCACCTACGACATAGGCAAAGGAGTGGGGATGTGCCTGAGTCAAGCGCAGTGGAGACTGATTTCCGTGTTGGGCTAGGTTCTCCAGCCGTTTGAACTTGCCACACGAGACGTCAGTTCCGACACTGCCAGCTTGAGTCACGTGATTCCCCTGATCAGGGTATTGCAGAAGCAGCTGGAGAAAGTGAGGGAGGAGCTGTTAAAGCATTGTGATTCCACAAAGCATGTAGCTCTTGTGGATGAAGCCCTTCGTACGCTTTGCCAGGATCCGAGGGTGGTCACTCTTTTGAAGTCAGAGGAAAACATTCTGGCCACCGTGCTCGATCCTCGGTTTAAAGCGTATGTTGTGTCTCTGTCTACAGCGGTGCAAAGACCTGCTGGTCAGGAGATTGTCCTCTGAAGAGGACCGTGACATGCCAACAGCTCCTCTTTCATTTTCTTCCACACCTGTGGCTGCGAGGAAACAGCTGAGATTTCATAAACGACCCGCTGGCGGGGATGCTGAGAACATCTGGTCCGGACTGAAGGACCTGCCAACCATTGCAGACATGTCTACTGTCGCTGCATTGGATGCTGTCACCATTGAAAAAATGGTGGAGGATTACTTTGCTGACACGATCCAAGTAGACATGTCAGACAGTCCTTATTCTTACTGGCAGGAAAAAAAGGCAGTTTGGAAGCCCCTGTACAAACTGGCTCTATTTTACCTGAGTTGTCCCCCCTCCAGTGTGTACTCCGAAAGAGTTTTTAGTGCAGCGGGGAACCTGGTCAGTGAGCGGTGAAGGAGGTTGCTTCCGCAAAACGTTGAGAAGATGATGTTCATAAAAATGAATTATCAATTCTTCAATCAAGACCAGCACTGGCCTCCAGAGACTACAGAGGGACCTGTGATTATGGAGTCCAGCGGGGACGAATTGATAATGTGTGAGGATGAGGAAGTAAACACTGAAGGGGGCGAGGAATCGGAGGATGAGGATGAGGACGACATCTTGCCTCAGTAGAGCCAGTTTAGTTTGTACAGGGAGAGATGAATTGCTTTTTTTGTGTGGAGGCCCAAACAAACCAATCATTTCAGCCACAGTTTTGTAGGCCCTGTGGCTGAAATGATCGGTTTGTTAAAGTGCGCATGTCCTATTTCAACAACATAACGGTGGGTAGGAGGGCCCAAGGACAATTCCATCTTGCACCTCTTTTTTTGGCATTGTGTGCTCTTTGGGGCCTAGTTTTTCAAACTGCCATCCTGTCTGCCACTGCAGTGCCACTACTAGATGGGCCACGTGTTTGTGCCGCCCCCTTGTGTCGCTTAGCTTAGACATCCAGCTACCTCGGTGCAACCTTTTGGCCTAAAAACAATATTGTGAGGTGTGAGGTGTTCAGAAATCAGTGGAAATGATTGTTATTGAATGTTATTGAGGTTAATAATAGCGTAGGAGTGATAAAAAAAATAAAAAACTGTTTTTTAGCACTTTTTATGCTTTTTTTAAAAAAAATCAGAACCCAAAACCCTAAATCAGAACCAAAACCTTGAGTGGGGTGTTTTGGCAAAACAAATCAGAACCCAAAACCTCAAGCTAATCAGAACCCAAAACCCAAAACACAAAACACTAAAAGTGGCCGGTGCACACCCCTAGTTTTTACTGATTTGGATGATGAGCATAGAAATGTCCATGACCTATTTCCTATTTTTGCCATGGACCAGCAAAACATCAGAAGATATGGATATAGAAATGGGCACCTCTGAGTGTGCAAGACTCAATTGTGCACATGTTAAGTCCAGTCATTGCCTTCAAGAGATCATAGTGGATGCCAGGAGTGGAACAGTGAAACACTGGCATACACACCAAAATCTGAGTAGTGACCGGGCAATGCCATTATTCCTCCCAGGCCCCCTCTCTGCTTTCAATAGTGGATGCTGTTCCAAAGAGCTGTACAGTAGTGTTATGGACAGAGTACAATGAGCAATTCAGAGCTTTGTGGCTCTCTGGTTCAGGTAGCGGTGGGTATTCACGTAGGGAACAGCTTAGATTAACTTCACAAGTAGTAAGATGCAGGTCACACCACTTTGAGAGGGGCACCTGCAGCAGTGTTTGTTTACACAATGATCATTACTCCTTATAAAAGCTAATTCAGGACAAAATAAACAGCCCATCCTCTCAAACCATGTTCATAATGACCAACCATGGCCACGTCTCAGTAATGCCACACTCACGTCCCTTTCAGTTTTCAAGAATTGGGACTATTGGGAGGTATGCAATCCAATACCTGTCAGGTCAGAATGCAAAATAAAGATCCTCTGGCAGTCCCAGCACATAGGATGTATTACTATGGTGTCATCTTGTATAACAAACATTGAGATGGTTATCAGGATAAGTTTTCAGCCTACGCACTTAGATGTTTGCGGTTAATTTTTCAGTGTGTAGGTCACAAATCAAATACTGCACACCATCCATGTAATACCATCCCCACCATGAAATATTATCAGAATCAATGAGATGATGGAAAGATGAATTTACATACAATTCCAGGACAAAAACCTACAATCCTCTGCCAAGAAACTCAAACTGAGGAAGAAATTCTGTCTTTCAAGAGGACACGATCAAAAGTACACTACAAAAGCAAGACTGGAGTGGCTTAAGAAAAGAGATGTCTTGCGTGGTCTAGTCAGAGTCTTGACCTCAATCATGTAAAAAATTTGTGGCAAGACCATAAACACACTGTTCATCTCCACACTCCAGCTAATCTGGCCAACTTAAGAAATTTTGCAGTGATGAATGGGCAAATATTATCTAATTAATAAAGCCCTCGCCAAAAAGTCAGCGGCTTTAGTAACTTCCAGAGATGGTTCTGCTAGATAAGGACAAGGAAAACGGGATGTGGTCATATTTCTGACAATGCAAATGTCGGCAGTTATCCCGTCGACATGAAAATGTCGGCAGGCTAAATGCCGACACTTCCATTCTGGTGACCGCTTCAAAATGCCGACATTAAAAGAGCAATTGCAGCAGGTGCTGCGGCGGCCCACAATCAACACAGGTTCGGATGTGTTTTGTTAGGGGGCGGAAGTAGTTTTAAACTTCATTAGTTATTTCTTTTTTTTTTGTATAACTGTTTTGTACCGGCGGATCTGGAGGCTCGCCGACATTGCTCTTTTAATATCGGCAATATGAATGTTGACAATCGCACTGTCGACATTTTGAAGGTGTCACCAGAATAGAAGTGTTGGCATTTCCATTGTCGACATTTCGCACGCAACTGAGCAAGACAAATACTTATTCAATTATTTTTCATATATATGATTACTATATGGTTTACTATTATTTTTACTATTATGTGTCTTTTGGGTTGGTGAGAGGGAATTCCAGTTCTACAAAATAAAAGTTCTAGGCTGTGAAAATAAGGACTATTAATGTAATTACTAAAAATTCCCCTAACTGGTACCCTAATGCATTTCTCTTGAAGTCTGTATGTAAAACTAGTTAGTTGGCACATTTACGGTCACAAGCTACTCACTCACTTCCTAGATGTACTAGTACAGTATCAGTATGTTCCTGATTTAAAAGCCCCTATCACATCCATAGATAAGTCCATTGTTTGGAGATATCAGAGCTTCCAGTTTTCTAATCTGGAATTCAAATAAGAAGAAAAATTGTTGGCTTGATTCACAAAACTGCAAAAAGCCCTATTAAACTCACATTTCTGCTGGCAAGAGGGCTTTTATTTCAATTTGCCCTATACATAAAACGTTTACCACTACTGGTATCATCGCCATACCTGTTCTGTCATCTCAGGATGACCCCTCCACACTTTTGTTTTTTTAAGAATTGGGTTTCTTGGAAGGTCTGTAATCATTACCTGTCAGGCCAGAATGCAAAAAAAGTGATCCTCTGGCAGTTCCAGAATACAGGATGTATTACTATGGTGTCATCTTGGATAAGAAACAGTCAGATGTTTATAAGGATTAGATATAGCTTTCAAGTCTTCAGTAAACTAACTCAGAGGTCTGTGGTTAATATTGTATGATACTAATACATTGACCACCCAAATCAGTGCATGGAACTTAATGTACACACATCTTACCCACCTTACTTACTGGTGCATGACTCAGAATTGAATTAGGAGTAGGCCAACAGCTAAAATATAGAGGAGGTACTAATTTAGGGGCAGAGAACCTAAGGCTGGGAACACACTACAAGAACATTTTAATGATACGATAGTATTAGCAATTCTACTAACGACAGGAAAAAATAAAAAGCCCCGATCAGCATGGAAATTCATGTGTACACACTATACATGATTACCTTCAGATCTGTGCTCTTCATCTCTCATAACCATTGGCTGCAAGTCAGAGGATTCAGGAGACTAGGCAAGGCAAAGTGACAGCTGTTCTTAATATGTTCTCTTAGCTTATGCCAGTAGAGTGTGTTAGGATAGGTTAGCGTTAGTTGCTTATTAGAAGCCATGTTTCCAGAGGCGGCTAATCCTTCTGTAAGAGTCTGCGTGCAGTGCTCATTGCTCCAGAAGCAAGGCCTGTGGAACATTGTTTTCGGCACTGCGGTTATTCATCGCTGCCTGAAGCTGTTGGTTCCGCTGATCTACCTGCTGCAGTTGTTGCTGCAGGTACTGTTCCCACAGAACCTAGCCACACTCCCTTCTAAGTTAAAATATAGAGAGACGTATCAGAAAGAGGCTCAAGTCCTTGCATTCTAACTGGGATATGCAAAAGTAAAATATATAAAATAACATGCAATTGTCAATCGGTTCACTGAGAGCAGGCACCTGCATCATTGAATAGGGTTAAAACTTGACTGGCTCAGCCGCTTGTGGCATTTCAGAGCAATTACAGAGGACTCCAGATGTCACATATTTTCCGTGCTAGGACCTGCATCTTGGTACTCCTGCCCGGGCTTCGGAATCATCCCAAAGCTGGAATACTCCCTGACTCCCCAGATGAAGAAGGTGCACATTTACACTGGTAAGTCCATCAGCAGTCTCATTTGTCATTTCAATTCTGCAGAGTGCATACACACTGCAGAACTGGAACAACATTGTTCCATTGTTGAACAGGATTTTTCCTTCAGTTTACAAATCTCTGACAATGATATGATGTGCTTTCAAATGATAATCGACTGTCGCCTTCCTATCAACTAGTACCAGGCTGGCCATTCTCTTTTGACGTCTCTCACTAACAAGGTGTTTCCACCCACTGAACTGCTGAACACTGGATGGTAATGGTTTTGAACATCTTTTTCTGTAAACTCTAGAGACTGTTGTGTGTAAAAATCCCAAGACATCAGCAGTTTCTGAGGTACAGAAACAATCCACATGGCACCAACGATCATTCCACAGTAAGAGTCACTTAGTTCACATTTCTTCTCTATTCTGGTGTTTGGTCTGCAATTATTACAATTTTTTCAATTTTTGACAATGTCCTCATGCTTTTATGCATTGAGTTTCTTACACATGGATGGCTGATTAGATATTTGCATTAACTAACAGGTTCCTCAGGCCTCCACATTACACCAATACCACCCTCAGTCCTCCACATTGCACCAATACCACCCTCAGTCCTCCACATTGCACCAATACCACCCTCAGTCCTCCACATTACACCAATACCACCCTCAGGCCTCCACATTACACCAATACCACCCTCAGTCCTCCACATTACACTAATACCACTCTCAGTCCTCCACATTACACCAATACCACCCTCAGGCCTCCACATTACACCAGTACCACCCTCAGTCCTCCACATTACACCAATACCACCCTCAGTCCTCCACATTACACCAATACCCCCCTCAGTCCTCCACATTACACCAATACCCCCCTCAGCCCATCCACATTACACCAATACCACCCTCAGTCCTCCACATTACACCAATACCACCCTCAGTCCTCCACATTACACCAATACCACCCTCAGTCCTCCACATTACACCAATACCACCCTCAGTCCTCCACATTACACCAATACCACCCTCAGGCCTCCACATTACACCAATACCACCCTCAGTCCTCCACATTACACTAAAACCACCCTCAGTCCTCCACATTACACCAATACCACCCTCAGTCCTCCACATTACACTAATACCACCCTCAGTCCTCCACATTACACCAATACCACCCTCAGTCCTCCACATTACACCAATACCACCCTCAGTCCTCCACATTACACTAATACCACCCTCAGTCCTCCACATTACACTAATACCACCCTCAGTCCTCCACATTACACTAAAACCACCCTCAGTCCTCCACATTACACCAATACCACCCTCAGTCCTCCACATTACACTAATACCACCCTCAGTCCTCCACATTACACTAATACCACCCTCAGTCCTCCACATTACACCAATACCACCCTCAGTCCTCCACATTACACTAAAACCACCCTCAGTCCTCCACATTACACTAATACCACCCTCAGTCCTCCACATTACACTAATACCACCCTCAGTCCTCCACATTACACTAATACCACCCTCAGTCCTCCACATTACACTAATACCACCCTCAGTCCTCCACATTACACCAATACCACCCTCAGTCCTCCACATTACACTAAAACCACCCTCAGTCCTCCACATTACACTAATACCACCCTCAGTCCTCCACATTACACCAATACCACCCTCAGTCCTCCACATTACACCAATACCACCCTCAGTCCTCCACATTACACCAATACCACCCTCAGTCCTCCACATTACACCAATACCACCCTCAGGCCTCCACATTACATCAATACCACCCTCAGTCCTCCACATTACACTAAAACCACCCTCAGTCCTCCACATTACACCAATACCACCCTCAGTCCTCCACATTACACCAATACCACCCTCAGTCCTCCACATTACACTTAAACCACCCTCAGTCCTCCACATTACACCAATACAACCCTCAGTCCTCCACATTACACTAAAACCACCCTCAGTCCTCCACATTACACTAATACCACCCTCAGTCCTCCACATTACACCAATACCACCCTCAGCCCTCCACATTACACCAATACCACCCTCAGTCCTCCACATTGCATTAATACCACCCTCCGCCCTCCACATTATGCCAATACCACCCTCAGTCCTCCACATTACACCAATACTACCACTCTGTAATTCATACCTCCCAACTGTCCTAATTTTGGCAGCACATACAGATTTGCAGGCTTCAAAAGAAGTAGGGCTTAACCAAAAGTGAGTTCACGTTAATTTATGTCTTTTTGGGTAGAGTTTAGTTAGAACGGGAGTGAGGCTTATTTTGTCCTGATTTTGTGATTCTAATGTTGGGAGGTATGCTCTTATCCCCCACTGCCTTCACAAATAACTGGTTCATATTTGTCAGAAGATGACTAGCGTACACAGTATCTCTTTCTCTTTCAAGTGGCTTCACATTGTAAATGCCCACAGTATATATTTAACGGAAGAGGACTCTAACCCTATAAATTCATATTTTTACATTGTATTTATATAATATTTATTAAAGGATGGCTTTATAAAAATATTATTACTATAGGACTTTACTTTAGTTTCTATGATTGTGCTAGTATGTCTGCTATTGTTTCTTTTCTCTTACCCATAATCCCTTTATCTCCTTCCAGAGGTCTCCTCTTAGCTTTACTGAGGTGTGTGATAGTCCTCACTATTAAACAGAATATGGCTGTGTAGTCCAGCATATATGTAAATTGGGGTTGGACTATTTGGGCATTTTGAGGTTACAAACCTTTTAAGAGCTCAGAGGGCCACAATAAAGCTTTGGACTTCCCCTTGTGTACCAGGGTCAGCAGCTGGACAGACGGACTTTGCAGGGTCAAGGACCTCCACACAGGTTTATACAATCTACAGTAGGGATGTACTTAACCCTGACATTAGTAGAATCCCATAAATGTGGCTACTTTAAAGGGAAACTGCAATGTTCTCTCCAGTTTCATTGACCTATAGGAAGTATGATACCTTCTTAGTTGGTAGAGTTGTTTGAATTATAAAGTTTGAATTTCAATCGAATTTGGCCGGTTCAAGGGCATCGTACTTGTTCGACAGACATTCGTGATTTTGGGGGAATGTTCATTTTGGGTTCAACTACCGCTACCAACTTTGTGAAGAGGTTCAAATAAACTGAAATACTACTAGCTCAAACTGAAAGATATAGGTACATTTTGTAGTTAACTTTTTAAAATTCAACCAGCAAATATTACTATGTTTAAATTCGAAGCTCAAACTTACATGGGAAACTATTAAAAATATTATCAAATGTAGACATTGAAGCTGGAATAAGATAGAACACGTTTAAACTATTCAAACAGGTTCGAACTTGTTTGCCTTGTTTTAATTTTTTTTATCAACAAATCACTTTGAAACATATTTGAGCATCCCTTGTTGCAGGCAATTATTTTGCAGAAAATCTTCTATAACAAGAAGTCATATCTGAACATCTAATTCCCATGCATGGGAATTGAGAAATATATCTGTCCAGTAAAATTTCATCACTGAAATATTCATGAGAACAAAGCAGCTCTGTTTTGCTTACGGAATCTGGTGTGAGAAGAGAACAGAGTTATGAGAAGAATTTTTCATGATAAAAGAAATGAACTAGGAGCACATAGATTATTTTGCCAAAGGAGCAGCAGGTTATTTTTTGCAACTGTAAATATTTTTTTTTGCTTTTTATTTTTATTTTATTTTTCAAACGTTTATTTAAGGTCAAATCATAATATCAATAGTATAAAGTAATAAAATAGATGAGAAAATAGCATGAGTAATTTGTAAAGAAACTTGCAGTAAATTAAAGGGATTGAGTTTGGGGTGAAAAGAGGAGGAAGCGGGAAGGGAACACAGTGGCTACATGGTCAACCATCATTATCATCACCATTTATTTATATAGCGCCACTGATTCCGCAGCGCTGTACAGAGAACTCACATCAGTCCCTGCTCCATTGGGGCTTACAGTCTAAATCCCTAACACACACACACACACACACAGACAGACAGACTAAGGTCAATTTGTCAGCAGCCAATTAACCTACCAGTATGTTGTTGTTTTTTTTGGAGTGTGGGAGGAAACCGGAGCACCCGAAGGAAACCCACGCAAACACGGGGAGAACATACAAACTCCTCACAGATAAGGCCATGGTCGGGAATTGAACTCATGAACCCAGTGCTGTAAGGCAGAAGTGCTAACCACTACGCCACCGTGCTGCCCTATGAAGTAGGAAGGTCAATGAAGTAGGAAGGGGATAGGAAAATAGAGTCAGAAGTACCAAGGATTGAAAAGAAACTTAGATTCAGGTAAAGAGAGAGCATGACTCAAAAAAGGTCATCCAAAGTCCCTATAACTTGTTGAAAGATTTGGAAGAGTTTTGACAATATTGGCCATGTATTCCATATGTTGGGCATGCCAGATCCTACTAATAATTGATTGGGTGGTGGGAGGGGCAGGTTATTCCAATCAGCAGCCAATTGACAGGCTGCTGAAATTATATGTCGAATAATTTTATTTTGATGACTCCAAGGGTTAAGTGGAAAAACTTCTATGTGGGATGATAATTTCGACCACTGAAAAGATTAAATTCTCAATGTCTAACCAAAAATGTTTACGTTTTGGACAAGTCCACCATATGTGTAGGAACGTCTCTTCTAGCGAACAATCTCGGCAAGATCTGTCTGACAATCCTGGATGTATCTTTTTTAGCCTTGTGGGGACATAGTACAATCTAAAGCTAGGTACACACTACATTGTTTTTGTCCAATAATCGGCTCAACCAGCCGACATACGACCGCTCGTTCAAAAGTCGGGTGAATGTGTGTAGTGACACGATGGTCGTTTGTCGCCTCGTTTGGTTGGTCGTACAGTTAAATATTTTCGTTCCAATCTCCTTTCCGTTGTGTAGTGTGTATAAACTTCCGACCGATCCACCACAATCCTCCGATACTTCCTCGACCTGGGGGGCGTGTGTATGTAAATTTGTGATGCCTGTACCAGTCCCACGTGGTGTGGTATACGCACATCACAGGCTTGTGTTTTATATAGATGTGTATTGCACCTGTCTGGCTGCAGACCATTACACTTGTATAAAGCACGTGTGTTATTACCCTTTGCATTTATGTTGTGAATCTATTCCTTTATAACTTTAACCTTTATAAACTATTCAACTTATAAAGTCATATTAACCTTTATTAACTAATATTTATAAAATGCCCAGAATAAATCACACAGAGTTGAATCTTCGTGTTGCTACCAGTCTTTGCTCTGGCTTTATTGGTCTCCTTAAATGGGTGTTCTCTCTCTGGATGAGAGAGGTTACTAGTTGGAGCAGTTCCTGAAAAGTGGCATCATTCATACGAAGAAAATTCTTAAAGTCATCTGGGTTGTTGTCCCGTATCTCCTGTAGCAGGGGCATATGAGAGAATGTGTCTCTCCTCTTGAACCAATCTTTGCTCCAACAAGATCTACTCTTTCTCCTTTTTTCTCTTTGATTCCGTACCTGCAGTCTTCTTGCCACAGCAAGCAGGAAATGTGCAGTTGCTTGTTCTTCTTCTAGTGTATCAATTGTAGGTTTACAAATAGGAATGAATGAAGAGACAGTGTAGCCTTCTCTTTTTATGCGGCTTTGGGTGTTAACTATAGTGAAAGCTCTGCCTCTTTATGCTAATGTCTTTGGTATATCGTTACATGTCCCGCAAATGTTGCTTCAGTGTGTACGAAATTGCAATCATTTCTCACGACAGCATGGCTGTAAAAAGTCGCTAAAGGGACGTCCGCTCTTCCCTTTATCGTCTAAAACAAGGCTAGTGTGTATGCAGTCCATGGACCGAGCGATCGGACCATCGATCGCATGTAAAATTGATCCGCATAAAAAGTTGGTGGAAAATTCTGTAGTGTGTACCTAGCTTAACTTAAAGTTTTCTTTTATCTTCAAACATATCGCGCTAGAAGTATTCTCCCAGATCTCAGCCTAGTCCTCATTGTTCAGGGCCTATATCCCGCTCCCAGACCAGTTTGTGTGGATCTTGCGTAGCTGAATTGCAAAGAGTCAGCTCGTCTGCCTACTTTTTGTTTTTCTTTTCATTGAAAGTAAAAATAAGCTATTCAAAGATAGTTCACTTGAAGTACAGGAGCCTGTGAATTTGGTCACAGAGATTTTCAGTTTATAGTTTTGTGAAAGCAGGTAAAACATTAAGTATTAAGTGATAAATGTATAGATTGTACTCAAGGGTGGAACAGTGCATTGATAAGCTCCTGTTTTTAATAAAAAAATATTTATGAATTGTTCTTGTCTTGTAAACTTTTTTTTACCAGGATATGGTCCTTTTATCAATGCGGAGCCAACTCCCATAGGAAAAATTGAAATTCACCCTCTAAAATAGGACTAGTTTTTCTCCATATATAAGAAGCAATGTTCCAGCGATATCTCTAACCACTGCTGATTATTAAACAATGCTTTTATCTTTTTGAGTTGATATCAAGAGCAAGAGGGGCAAACAGATTTTTGCTGATATCATCATCATCATAGTCAACATTTATTTATATAGCATCAGCAAATTCCGTAGCGCTTTACAATTGGGAACAAACAGTAATAAAACAATACTGGGTATTACATACAGAGAGGTAAGAGGTCCCTGCTCGCAAGCTTACAATCTATGGGACAATGGGAGTTTGAAACACAAGGGTAAGTGCTACATATTGCATATTGGTCCAGCTAGAATCGAAAGGTATAAAGTATTGAGTGGGCTGTGTGATCAGTCTCACAGCAATGTTGGTCAGAGGCAGTGACGGATCCAGGGGGGGGGGGCGATCGGGGCAATCGCCCCCCCTAGCAGGGGTTTGCTGTCAACGGCTGCACAGTATGTGCAGGTCCGTTTGGCAGTGACAGTGTGCTGCCCGGCCACTCTGATTGTGTTTTAAACACAATCAGAGCAGCCGGGCAGCACACTGTCCTTGCCTGTCACTGCCGAGCGGACCTGCACATACTGTGCAGCCGCCGGCAGCCTCAGAAGTCGGAAAGGGTATGGGGCCTAAATCGCCCCCCCCCCCCCCCCCTAACATCGCCCCGAGTACAAACATTTTCTAGATCCGCCCCTGGTCAGAGGGTTGCGTCTTGTGTTAGCTATGTAGAGGGTGGTAATAGGGTAACCTAGGGAGATTAAGAGGGTCGTTGAGGAATATTAAAAGCTTGTCTGAAGAGGTGGGTTTTCAGAGAACGCTTGAAGACTAGAGGAAAGTCTTATTGTGCGAGAGAGGGAAATCTAGAAAGTGGGTGCAGCCTGAAAAAAGTCCAGTAACCGGGAATGGGAGGATGTGATGAGAGTGGAAGAGAGAGACGCAGATCTTGTACAGAACAGAGGTGCTAACAGTGGTGATCTTCTGTATAACAGTTTAGTAAGAGGACACCTCAAAGTGTTCCCAAGTCATGTCCTACCGCACAGTGGGGAATCTAGATAGAATTTTCCTTCCAGTGAATTATAAAATGACATCATTCTAATTGTAACTATAAAGGGAAAAGGCTCAGCTAATTTGTTGAAGAAGTGGAAAGACAATCAAAGTGAAATAAATGGCATCATTCTCGACACTGAAAAAAAAAAGCATAAAATCACTCCTTTTAATATTGAAGTGACGGCCCATTTCAAGAAATACCTTTGAATAATCGGTTTGTAATCTGAAAGTAAAACAAGCACAAGAGAAAAAAAGGTGCACTTATAGTGTA
The DNA here is from genome assembly GCF_038048845.1 of Mixophyes fleayi. Lineage (NCBI taxonomy): Eukaryota > Metazoa > Chordata > Amphibia > Anura > Limnodynastidae > Mixophyes > Mixophyes fleayi. Next base: position 47,212,676 of record NC_134404.1, read on the forward strand.
GGAAATAAGTGCGCTTTTAGGAAATCTAATTTTTCAATATATAGATGGCAGCTTACCCAATATAGGTTAAATGATTGACCAGAGCCATCTTAACAACATTATGGACCCCCAGGCAAAGCTGTGCACCAGGGCCCCTAGATATAGATATAGATATATAGATGTATACAGATACAGATATAGATATATAGAGATAGAAATAGATAGATGTACTTGCTCAGTGACCCTTGTAGGTTTTTTTAGCAGGTTTTTCTCTTTTGCAGAATTATTTATTCTCATTAAGAGCTGTGCCTATGGGGCCCCCTTGCCCATGGGGCCCCCGGGCAGCTGCCCATCGTGCCCAATGGAAAAGATGGCCCTGTGATTGACTATCTGGTTTAGCTCTAACAGAACAGGATTCCCAGGGAGATCACTTAATCCTTAGATGGTTGCTCTCAAACCATATTAAAATAGAAGAACATAGCAGAGAGAGCACACTTACCTGGCTAGGCAGGTGGCAAGTGCAAGAGGGGGTGTGGTGGGACTTAGGCACCCTAAATTAATAATTATGCAGGCTTATGTGCCACTACCCAATGCCAATTCACCATTATTGTTGAAATTATTATATTATTATTTGGGAAAATGGGTGATTGGTAATGATAAAGTAGCAAAAAAGAATATTAAAAAGGAAATAAAAAATAAATTTAACAGAAACCCATTTCTATACTGCACCTAGTCTGTGCAGGACTAGGCTTGTGGCAAATACAGTTTCAATGTCAGTGCAGAAAGACATATAGGTTGCTCTATGCTGCTGTCATATATGCAGCGCTGCAGAACATGGTGGCGCTTTTTAACCTAGGAGGACAATAATAATTACAATAGCAGCTTGCTGTTGAGAGCCACAGATTGCCACTAAATGATCGTCAATGAATAAAATGTGTCCGGACTACTCTAATAAAAAATAAAATAAATTACACACATACTTACAATGTCACTGAATTTAATTCTGTCTTAAAACCTTGGCCTTTACTAACTCTAGGCCATTTGTTTGTAGCAGACCATAGAAGTGCAGACAACTTGCAAAAGATAGATAAAAGCTAATTGTTTATCTGTTGTAATGTTAGTAAATAGTCCATCTGTGATCACTGATAAGCCCCCTCTCACTTTATAGTTTTCTACAGATACTAAGCAGTGTGCTCACTAAGCTTTTCAATTATCTCCTTGTCTTGTTCTTACCACAAAACTAACTGTTAGTTTTCCCCTTTGTATCTTTTAATCTTTCTCCTGTTTGGAATCTACATTGACATCAAATATACATCAGTGTTTTGGATATCAGAAAGAATGTACATTGTTGCCAATAGTCTCTAGTTTCCAGGGGTTTGCCACTGGAAATGTCCAACTGATTAATTAGTGATAACTTTACTAGTGATCCTTTTAATAACATTACATTTACATGCAAAGGCTGAATTTAACCTTAGCACCCAATCAAGTACTTGCTTTCATTGTCTGACAGATTAAAGCTAATTGACTGCTGTGATTCAATTCAAATGTTGCAGCTAAATGCAATGTAAGTAACTGAGCCCTACTGTGTACCAATATTAAAACAACTAAAGCTTAAGGTATATCACACAAATGGCTCCAATGATGAAATAATCATCCTCCTTATCATTTATTTATATAGCACCACCAATCTTGCATTGATGGGACCTGATGCAGTCAAAAAGCAATCATTTCAGCTAATTTGACAACACTGGCCCTGCTCCAAGTATGAATGCATCAATACACACAATGCATTTTTATAAAGCAAGTCTGTCAGTCACTCTGTATCTGCTCTGTTAGAGAAGCACCTCCCTTCTAACTTCCTAACGTGTTTAGTGTAACTACTTCAGTTATGTTATGCATATGAATCAACAACACACAGCATTTTATCTAATGTATATTAATGTCAAATAATGGATTTATTTGTCCTTTAAACTTAAACAAATTTTCCATCCATTTTACAAACACAAAATATGTTTCCATTGTGTTATTTTTGGCACAGAAGAACTGGAGAAACTCTCTGAAAAATGGCCTGGCTCCTTGGTCCACCCTGTATCCTGCCACGCAGTATATAATTATATAACAAGCAATTTATGTGTGATAAAAATTATTACAGATACCTATATGTTTGGAAATCGTCAGTAAGTGTATAAGAGAAATGGCTGCCTCTAGGGGCTCTGCAATCCCATACAAAGATAAACGCACAATAAAAATTAAACATAAATTATAATAAAACATAATGTTTAACACGCCACCCCCCCAGACACATCACGCCACCCCCACAAAAACATTACACCACCGTCACTTTACAACCCCACCTAGACACATCCTAACCCCCCCAGACACAGTCTAACCCCCCCATACACATCATAGCCCCCCCAGATACATCATAACCCCCTGACACATCCTAACCCCCCCCCCCATACACATCATAACGCCCCCAGATACATCCTAACCCCCCAACACATCCTAACCCCTAGAGACATTCTAACCCCCCGTACACATCCTATCCCCCCCAGACACATTCTAAGTCCCCTGACACATCCTAAGCCCCCCCAGACACATCCTAAGCCCCCTGACACATCCTATCCCACCCAGACACATCCTAAGCCCCCCCCCAGACACATCCTAAGCCCCCCCCCAGACACATCCTAAGCCCCCCCAGACACATCCTAACCCCCCCATACACATCATAACGCCCCCAGATACATCCTAACCCCCCAACACATCCTAACCCCTAGAGACACTCTAACCCCCCGTACACATCCTATCCCCCCCAGACACATCCTAAGCCCCCCCAGACACATCCTAAGCCCCCTGACACATCCTATCCCACCCAGACACATCCTAAGCCCCCCAGACACATCCTAAACCCCCCAGACATATCCTAAGCCCCCTGACACATCCTATCCTCGCCAGACACATCCTAAGCCCCCCAGACACATCCTAAGCCCCCTGACACATCCTATCCCCGCCAGACACATCATAAGCCCCCCTAGACACATCCTAAGCCCCCTGACACATCCTATCCCCCCCAGACACATCCTATCCCCCCCAGACACATCCTTAGCCACCCCCAGCAGACACATCATAACACCCCCACAACCCCAGCCCAGCTCACTTTTCTAAGTTAAGCAGGGGCTCCTCCTCCTTGTCCTCCTTGCTGCTGGGACAGTGTGTGATGTCACACACTGCTGACAACTGTCAACTCGCTCCCTTCCCCTTAACATTACCCACACCTTAAATTTGCAGGTGCGCGCCAGCGCGACCTGCTGGCAGAAATGTATATATATATTTTAATAAAAATACTAGACTGCCGGGCCCAGGCCCCCCAGGCAGCCCGGGCCCCGTAATTTGTACCCGTCAATTGACAACATGCTATATCTTCTTTTTTAAGAATTGCAGCATCAAGAGTATGCCTAATATACTGAACAAATAGCCTTGCCTTAAGATTCCACAGAATAGTTATCGCTGTTACTCTAATTGATTCATTGGTGTTTAAGAGCCAGATGCCACTCTCCCGAAGACTTTTTGACCAAGAAAATATAATCTATACCTGTGTGCTGCTCTTTCTGTTTTATTTAGAAAATGAATTTCTGTTTTAGAACTTTAAGAAATATTCTACAACTACGCTGTCTCCTGGCTGGGTCTCTTGTTACCTTTGAGGTTTTGAAAAGATGCAGAGATGGAAGCAATGCCAAATCATTTATGTAACCATGGCAAAGTGGCAACGTGTAGGTCAGGTTCACTGGTTGGTCTCATATTTCGACAAACTAAAATGACCTGGATCCAACCTCCTGGGAGGACTACTGGGAACAGTCAGAAGGATATTCTAGCAAAAACAGAATATTGAGATGCCTCTTGCCAACAGTCAATGTATGTATATACATGACAAGGGATTAAATTATTCACGTCCTGCCCTATAGTTTGTAAAAACTGGCATAGGACCACTGGTTCTGTAAGCCATTCTATCCATGTAAGGTCTGTACCATTGGGACCTCTTGATATTCTTGTCCTTGGGGAACAGAGTTCTTCTCAAAGGAATATTTAACAATCTCTGTGAGTCTTTTCCCAAACAGAACTTGTCCTTGAAAAAGACGGTGATAAAGTCTATTCTTGGATATAGTGTTTGTAGCCCAGATATTTTCTTTTCATAACATCACCAGTCCAACTTTAAAACAATTGACTGTATTATTGTTATTAAGGGCATTAAATTGGATGCACTGTATGCATTGAAGAGAGAATTATTTAGTTAGTTCATTTAAAATAATTGATGACACTAGAAACAAAAAGTTACATGGATTATATTTGAAAAAAAAATGTTTTATTATATTGTTAGTAGTTGTTGCTTTAATGTATGAGCAAAGAAAGGTTATGTGCATTCTGATGTCAAATTATTGTACATACGCATGTGGGTATACTTCATTCTGCTATGTGTATCTATGTATATAAAATACATACAGCGCGTATTTCCAACCATATCGTAAGGTAACTTAAGAAACGCTTTGATTTGAATACACAGACGGAGCTACGTTCATGTTGTATGCTCTTTTCAAACACGTAAATGACATCCAATTTGCATTTGGACTTCAATCAGGCCCTAAAAGTGCAAATATATATATATATAAGAAATAAAGAGGCATATACTTTCCTAAATGAATATTATACATTTGTAGTGATACATTGGTATTTATATTAAATTTTTAACGTAAGGCCTGTTTATATGGATCTAAAACAGGAATGATTCTCCCAAAATAGCGCTCCCTGCGAAATTGCTGTCTAAATACACATAAGAATGCCACTACATTCGACCATAAATCAATACATAAAAGTACAGAAGGTGCATATAGCAAGATGAACATAAATATTGTGCACGTTTATTTTTGGTTTTTTGATTACACAGGGATATCGTGTTCATCTTGCTATATGAGCCTTCTGTATTTTTATGTTCTGTATATATGGATGTTTTATTTCATTTCATCCCTTTTTTGTCTGAAAGAACATTCCTAAAATGGTATATGGACATGGACTGTTTTCATGCTTTTTTTTCCATTTCATCTTTTGTCCATTTTCTGCATTCGTGTCCATTCTTTTACCACTGTTTCTATAGGAACAGACCTAAAAATGTATAAAGTGCACATTCAATTTATTTTAACATGTGAGTAACATGCAAACAAAACATTTTAAATTATTAAAACATGGGAAAAACAAAGGCACGTGCAAAAATGCATAAGAGACACAGGTAATCAGTGACCTAGGTTGTCACTTATATGGGCAGTCTGATACCCAGGTAATCAGTGTTATGGGTAGTCACAGATCTGGGCAATAAGAGATCTGGCAGTAAGAGACCCTGGTAATCAGTGATCTGGGTAGTCATAGATCAAGGCAGTCAAATGCCCAATAATCAGTGATCAGCAGTCAGAGGCCCAGGTAATCTGAGATCTGGGTAGTCACAGATCTGGGCAGTAAGAGATACATCAGTAAGAGGACAAGGAAATCAATGATCTGGGTAATCAGAGATCCAGGTAATCAGTGTTATGGGTAGTCACAGATCTTTGCAATAAGAGATCTGGCAGTAAGAGGCCAAGGTAATCAGTGATCTGGGTAGTTAGAGATCCCAGTGAGCAGATGGCCAGTGAACAAAGTTTTTCTGTATAATGTGACCATGCACTTGTTTAATGATGTGCAATTAAGTGGTCAAAAGGTGGACTGTTTAAATGAATTCCTGATATTTCAGGTTTTTTTCTTTACATTCTCCTGAGCCTGGAGTTAGTGTCCAACGGGATTAAGAGCCAGCACTAGAGACCACACTTGTGAGCGCTGTAGCCTGGACTAGAGATGACGGCTCTCGACCCTGATAAGAGTCTGAGGAACTGCAGCCAGCACAGTGGCTGCAAATGGATAAAATATTGTTATCTTTGGTTTATTCTGATGTTAGAACAAGCCAAATATAACAAAGCGACTTCAGAATGTGCCAAAGATATTTTTCCACTGATGTTTATAGTTAAAACCCAAAGCACTACTGTATTATACGTGTATCAATGTTGTGTATTTTCTGTGTTTCCATGTATTGCAGTATTTGTGGCATTCAATAATAAGATTTATAAAAATGTATGTTTAGAAGGTAAATGTATCAAGCTGAGAGTTTTCTGGTGGGTTTGAAAAACCAATCAGATTCTAGCTGTCATTTATTTAGTACAGTCTACAAAATGACAGTTAGAATCTGAATGGTTGCTATAGGCAACATCTTCTCTATTCAAACTCGTCGGAAAATTCTCAGATTGATACATTTACTGCTTGTTAATTATACAAGTATACAATTTGAGCATGTTAGTAGGTAAGTATTCTAATTATTATAGGATTAGGAAAACAATGCCTTCAGATGGGAACAAGCAAGTACCCAACCAGTAAAAAAAAAAAAGGTTTCTGAAGTACAAACAAGTGCATTGTTTTCTGGTAAGCAGTCAGTGTCAGTCAGTCAGTGATGTCATAATCAGACAAAGATAACATCTGACAATGTCCAGCTTAGTCCAGTCACTTGTCTATTATTATTTACTACATGTACTGGAAATGTTCCATGAGTCACGTTCTCTTTGCTACCTGTTTGAATTTCAATTCAAGAACCTATTTGTCTGGCAAATGTGAAAGAAATGGTCTGAATATAGTAATTAGGATAAACAAATAAAATATATCAAAATATCAGCATTAAAATTTTATCACATTTCAACATGTGATACAAATATAGATACTGTGAATTAGTGTTTGTGTTATGCAAATGTTTACAATTATGCTTTATTTAGCAAATGTCCCTATTTCTGACCCTCACAAAGGTGTCCTCTGTCTTATTTATCCTAATGTAAAATGGAATTATTGTGGCCATCCAGCATTTCAAATGGCAACAGAGGGACACAGATGTTTTCTTGCTGAAGAGCAGTAAGAAACAAATTTGCTCTTTGCTACATATTCACTGTAGAGCCTTTTAAAGGGGGAGTTATCACAACACACATTTAATTTGCTAGTTGCTGTGTTTCTCATTTTGAGAGGCAACACTGTTTGGAAGGAAACGTACTGTGCAGTAGCTGTAAAACATCTGACCAATATCTTACTCCTAGTAATGATATTTTTGTTATTTTTTTTCAAGCTGAGTTGAATGTTATACATGTGGTATTTATATACACTATTTGGACAAAAGTATTCGGACGCTTGACCATTACACCAACATGGTTTGTGATGACATTGTATTCAAATACATATACTCTAATATGGAGTTGGTCCCCCTTTGCAGTGATAACAGCTTCCACTCTTCTTGGAAGGCTTTCTACAAGATGATAGAGTGTTTCTGTGGGAATTTGTGCCCATTCATTCTGTAAAGCGGTGGTTCCCAAACTTTTGCAGTTCACGGCACCCTTAGAGTCTCCCTAATTTTTTCAAGGCACCCCTCCAAAAAAATTACCGTACAGTCCCATTTTATAAGTAGCTGGGTCAAAAAACATAATAAGTTTTTAGGTCAGGACAGAAATACTTAATTAGTTGTATACAAAAATACACATAAATCCAAGGGAAAATAATATTTTGTTATATTTTTTTCAATTATATTTCTGTCAAAGAATAATTTACGACCAGAACGAAAAGCAAGAGAGAATATGTATAGAGGGGCACTCTGGGGGTTACATTGATAATTATAAACAATCAGAACAAAAGAAATACGTTTATTTAAAAAAACATAACTTTATTGATATACATTAAAAATACTAGATTTCCCATATAATATCTGGGATTAATGATAATACACAAAATTTGCGAAAGTATTAAAATATGTAAATGACTGATAGTGACCAAAAATGAAAATACTATTAAGAAGCAGTATTACCTGCTAGACTGTGTAGCTGTCTGACATCTCCGATGTGGGTGAAATACCCTTACTATTTTAGTCAAAATAACTGTTATCTAAACCTATCAGTGGCATTATGAAAACTGCCAAGGGGGAAATTTAGGGTTAATGAAATTATAATCCTATTAAAAATATGTGTCAATAATAGAACACATTAATACACATATTCACTCTAAATAGAGTTGAATAAGCGAATCATATAACACAGTTTCATATAGTATGCTGTGTTACATAAAGACTGTATTAATTGGATAATTAATAATTTACAGCTAACTCACTCTTGTGCCCCTGCATCATCTCCACACACACTGTGCCCTCCTTCATCTCCACACTCTGTGCCCCTTACATCCACACACTCTGTGCCCCCTCTGTATTCACACACTCTGCCCCCTCTGCATCCTCGCTGAGCCCCCTCTGCATCTTCGCTCTGCCCTCTCTGCCCCTTTTGCATCCCTCCATGGCCAGGAAGAGAGAAAAAACAAACAAAAAAAACCTTAGCAATCCGGCGGTGCCCGGGACCCAGCTTCCTCCTCCCTCCTCGCTTCTCACTGAATGTCGGACGTGACGAAGCGAGGAGGGAGGAGGATGCTGTATCCCGGGCTCCGCCGGATTGGCAAGTTTTTGTTTTCGGTTGGTTTTTCTTTCCTTTTCCTGTCCACGGCACCCCTGTCACAGCGCCACGGCACCCCTGGGAGTCGCCGCGCACAGTTTGGGAACCTAGGCTGTAGAGCACTTATGAGGTCAGGCACTGATGTTGGACGAGAAGGCCTGGCTCGCAATCTCCGCTCCAGTTCATCCCAAAGGTGTTCTATGGGGTTGAGGTCAGGGCTCTGTAAAGGCCCGTCAAGCTCTTCCACACCGAACTCATCAAACCATGTCTTTGTAGTTCTTGCTTTGTGCACTCAGTCATGTTGGAATAGAAAAGGGCCATGCCCGAGCATAGCATTGTCCAAAATTACTTTGTATGCTGAAGCATTAAGATTGCCCTTCACTGGAGTAAAGGGACCTAGACCAAACCCTGAAAAACAGCCCCATACCATATCCCTCATCCACCAAACTTCTCAGTTGGCATAATGCAGTCAGGCAGGTAACGCTCTCCCGGCATCCGCCAAACTCAGACTTACCCATCTGACTGCCAAACAGAGAAGCGTGATACGTCACTCCACAGAACACGATTCCACTGCTCCACAGTCCAGTGTCGGTGTGCTTTACACCACTCTATCCAACGGTTGGCATTGGTCTTGGTGATGTGAGGCTTGCATGCAGCTGCTCGGCCATGGAAACCCATTCCATTAAGCTCCCACTACACAGTTTTTGTGCTTACATTAATGCCAGTGTAAGTTCGGAACTCTTCAGCTATGGAATCAGCAGAGGGTTGGGGACTTTTACGCACCATGCACCTTAGCAGTCGTTGACCCCGCTCTGTGATTTTACCCGATCTTCCACTTCATGGCTGAGTTGCTGTTGTTCCTAAACGCTTCCACTTTCTAATAATATCACTTACAGTTGACCGTGGAATATGTAGCAGGGATGAAACCGTTTTATTAGCAGGGATGAAATTTCACGAACCGTCTTATTGCAGAGGTAACATCCTATCACAGTACCATGCTTGAGGTCACAGAGCTCTTCAGAACGACCCATTTTGTATTGCAAATGTTTGCAAATGGAGACTGCATGGCTAGGTGCTTGATTTTATATTTGTATTATAGGAGTGATACTCAATAAAGGTATCACTCCTATAATACTTTTGTCTTTTTTGACACAAAAGTATTTAACATCACATAGATTTTTCTGGTTAACACGGTACTGCAATAATAATTTTTTAAAAAAATTTTTTTTGATACACATCTTAACTATGAGATCACTACTCTTTCCTTTCAGAATCCCGGCACCATGGTTCATTCCACCACAATTACATAGCAATGTCTGCTATGCTTTTCTTTTGTACTCTGAATAAAATGGGACTGAGCGCAACAAGCAAAACTTCCCTATTTACATTACAATTGTCATGGCACTTGTGTTTGTATATCTTTTCTGTTGATATTAACTTGCGTAGACTATGAGCAGATACTTTGAAAAGTGTGTCAGGATGTCATTCATTTGTGTTTTCAGTTTTCACATTGCAGAAGCTTGCAGCGGAAACTTGTACACAGTAATGGGAGGTTACCTGTACAGAAACAGAGGTAGGCAAAGTATTTCACAACTAAACTGTCTCAGTAAAAAGCAAATCATGTATGAGCAGAAAAGAATGGGGAAAAAGCTTACAAACTACATAACTTTCCTGCCTCAACTGTTTTCAAGGAAGTAATTTATATTTTAAGCAAACAGTTAGTCATTTGATCCATAATTACACAAACTTACATTTCATGGGATATGTGTCACATTAATTATTTTTTACATCTGCACTTACTAAACACATATTTTATGTAATGTCAAACATTTACAAGTGTCACTGAACATGTAGCAAAATTTTGTTGAATTTGTGTACTGTATTTGCAAATGTGCACTATATTTGCATAAAGGACTGATTACGTGATGTATACCTTTTCCAGTTAAATTTTAAGTAATGATAGTCTTTAAGGGAGATTCAGTTACTGGCGATGTGGCGCGTGGACATCACCGTGATGTCCGGCTGCACATGTTGACAACCATTACGGAAGGAATCTACGCTCGTATTTCTGCGCACCTCTATAGAATATGAGAAAAAATAAGTGGAGCTTCCTGCCACAACATCAGCAATATGTGTCTCTGTGGACACCCCGGAGACACCGCCAAATTGATTCTCCTCCTTTTTCTGAATATTTCTGTGTGTTCTGAACATTGTTCTTTTCTGTTTCTTTTTGTTTCGGTTGTCTGCATCCATTTATCCAAATAAATAAGGGTAGAGTGGGTCAAGCCTAATTCATTAATGGTTTCAGGCTGACATTGGCATTTCCAGAAGCCCTAAATGTCACTGATGTATGTGTAATAGATTCTATCCATAAATATTAGTGAGCTACACATTTAATATAATGTTGTATTAAAGTCACAATATATGGGAACCTGCGGAAAGCCTGCCATAGAGGAAACCTCTCATGTGTGTTTTTAATTAATTTCTTAATATGCACCTCAAAAGACTTTAAGGTAAACATTGCTATGAATACTACAGTACAAGCAGTGTAAATCACCACAAAATATAGTAATACACTATGGGGATAATATTATAAATTTAGGAGCCTAAGGCTTTCATCATTGAACGACATTTTTAGTCTGGTTTAAAAATCAAATGAAACAATACTTTGGAATGACAATTGTTCATCGTTGGAGTGTACACACTAATGCGATATCGGAGTTAATCGGTCGTTTCATGTGAATTGCCCGATAATTCACTGAAAACACTGTAGTGTGTACCCAGCCTAACACTGCAGGAGATAATCTATATATATTTACATAAGACCTAAAAAGGACAATTTGTAAGGAGAGGAACAAGGAATTTAGTAATTAGTAGTAGGTAATCAGTAATTATAGTGACACAAGGATTAGCACTGCTACCTCATGAGCACTGGGACTTTGGGTTCAATTGCGACCAGGATGTATTCATAAAAATGTTCAATGCATATGTTCTAGTTTTATATAATTTGTTTCTCCAAAATCATTTTAAAAGATCATTTTCTTCCATTACATTTTTTTTTAAAAAAGATTTCAATCATCTCTATTGCAGCTGTAAAATGAGTAGGTGAAAAAAACTGAATTTATACATTATTATTGCCGAAATGGATTCTGTACGGTGGTCTGAATGTAGTAATTAGGATAAACACATTAACAATACCATATTACCTACATGAAAGTGTATCACCTTTTAAGAGGCATACTATACACATAGAGATAGTGGGACATAGCACTTGTTTTATGCAAATGTAAAAAAAGACGCTTTCTATAGCAAATGGCCCAATTTATGACATTTTTTCTCCAATAAAGGGGGTCCTCTATCCTATTCATCCTGATATGGACAGGAAATATTGCAAGTTCCAGGCTACGGTGGAACCTACCATCCAGCATTTAAAGTGTCTACAGAAGGACACAGATGTTTTCTTCCTGAACGTCAGTAAGAAGAATATTTTGCACACTGCTACATACTCACAGTGCAGCCTTTTCAAGGTGGAGTTATCACAGCACACATCTGTTACTCTGTTAGTTGCTATGTTTCTCAACTTGGAGACAACACTGTTTGGAAGGAATTGTATTGTGCAGTAGTTGAAACACATCTGACTAATACCTTACTCCTAATAATGATTTGTTATGATTTTTTCCCCCAGCTCTGTTGAATTTCATACCTATGGTATTGATATATTTACTATTATAGAACATGCAAAAAAGTATAAACTGATCATGTTTCATGAAGCATTGCCCTTATGGTGGGGCAATTCTTCTATATTTGCACTCATCTTATATTTATATATATATATATATATATATATATATATATATATATATATAGTATGTGCACCTTAACATATTTTATATACTAAACAGGAAATTGTATTTATTACTCTTTCTTTGCAGAATCCCACCACAATCACTGCTGTGCTTTTCTTTTGCACTCTGAATAAAATAGGAGTGAAAGCAACAAAAAGAAACAAAACTTCTCTATTGACATTACACTGGCAGTGGCTCTTGTGTTTGTGTAGGTTATCTGCGGATATTAACTGGCCTAGTTTATGGGCAGTTACTATGAAGAGTGTGTCAGGATGTCATTCATTGGGGTTTTCACACCGCGGAAGCTGACAGGAAACTTGCAGAATACAGTAATAGGATGGAACTTCTACAGAAAGAGAGATAAGCAAATAAGGCTTCTGAGAGTTTCACTAGACTCAGAGCCAAGTTATATCATACAATGGCACACTGAACAAGTTATATCATACAATGGCACACTGAACAAGTTATATCATACAGTGGCACACTGAACAAGTTATATCATACAGTGGCACACTGAACAAGTTATATCATACAGTGGCACACTGAACAAGTTATATCATACAGTGGCACACTGAACAAGTTATATCATACAGTGGCACACTGAACAAGTTATATCATACAGTGGCACACTGAACAAGTTATATCATACAGTGGCACACTGAACAAGTTATATCATACAGTGGCACACTGAACAAGTTATATCATACAATGGAAGGACAGCCAGGAGTATTGGAGTTTAAATGAAATATTTCAATTTAACGACTTTGTGTAGCAAAATATTTTATTTTATTTTAGCACTGTTTTAATTCTTATAAAGTTGCTTAAATTGTTCAAACTGAAAAGCTGACTTTAAAAGTTGCTATTATTTCTGCCAAGTAAATAGGGGTAAAACTATTCGGTGAATCACTAGGTATAAACCACTGGGCACACAGAGATGTGGGGAAGATTCCACATACAGGGAGGATAAGTTGACGTGTTATAAATGATTTAACTGTGAGGACGGTGATAACGTTATTGTACTGCTGAGGTAACGGCCGCCCGGGCAGCCAACGCCGCTTCTCATTCAAACGCTAACGGTTAAAAACCCTCTGTCAGCTGGCGGCACGAGACCGGCCGGACGCTGACGTCACAATAGACAGTAAAGCCCGCGGCCCGGCTGCGCGCGACGGCGGCTGGTTGTTGGAAACCCAACCTCCTGGAGCAAACCGATCAGCTCTGGTTTGAGCTGGCGCGTCGCCATGGCAACGCGAGCTGCGCTATAAAAGGGGCGTCGAGCCTGCTTCGTAGCTCAGTCACTCTCAGGTTTCTTGTCCGTGAAGAAGTCTCTCGCTCTCTGTAGCAGCGCACGGCGGCTCCCTTCATTGTGCCTTATTTTTTCTCTTTGTGGATTTGGTGCCTCGATGGGTACAGATTTCGTAAATGCTTTTTAAGGTAAGTGGTCCGGGTGATGTGAGTGTGAGGTGCCGGGAATGTGGTTGAGCCCGGAGGACCGTGTTTGACAGGTCGCCCGATCAGGTTTCTTTACACCAAAAACGCCGCTACCGTTACACCTCAAACGTATAGTTTGATGGGTAACGGTAGCGGCGTTTGTAGAACCCAGTGATGTGATAAATGTGCGGCCCGGGGCTGTGTGCGATGCCGGTGCGGACACGTGTCTATGGGCGGTCGGTGTGGACGGGGAGATCTCCTTGGTGTGACTCAGATTATTGACTTAAATATATTTTCTGGATGTCTTTTTTTAATGGGTTAATGTTAATAATCTGTACAGGACACAATTATTAATATATATATATATATTTTAAAAATAATTTAGTGTGGGGTTTCCTGAGCACTGTGATGAGGGCAGACACACTTACATGTGAAAGGGTTGATTTTTTTTTTTTCTTCTATTTTTGTAAGTACAACTTTAGTTTTACACGTGTCTGGCAAGACTTGGTTATTGGTGTTAATTATATTTAGTATTGGTGTAAAGTTACTGGGGTCTGTCTATCTTGTGTTCCTTCATGACCAGCAAATAAGGAATAGTATCCGTGCTCTGGTGTTGACTAATTATTTTTAGGTATTTCTGAGTTAATGAGTAACTTTCATTGATGTCACCCAAGATCACCTTGTACTGTAACTGCGAATCATTCAGTTATCTACCCCCCAGACAGACATGTTTTTTCGTCAGTAGTAAAGCACTTGTATGCTGGGTGCAGAGGGTGACTGCAGCAGATAGTGGTTTGGAAGCCAGTGATGGTGCTTACTGATTGGCTGCGTCACTCCTGCTGCCTGGTGTGACTCACTGCTATACTCCTGGGAAGGGGTGTGGAGTTGCTCGGTCATTCATTAAGTGGGCTGGGTGCATGACGTAAGGTATCTAATTTCAAACTTTTTTTTTTTTTAGAAGGGGATGGTTTTTTTCAACATGTAACATCTGGTGACGTGTTTATCTAAGTGTCTTTTCTCTTTTCTCCTCTTGCAGAACACTGACAGCACAGCACAAAAGAACGGCTCCTTTGAGAGCGTAGGTCTTGTCTTGTACTTACCAGGTTTCTATTTCACCGGCGAGCCTCCTTGGCACCAAAGCTGAGGCTCTCTTTGTAATAAACCCCATCTCTTACTTGTCCATGTAAGTATTCGGTGACAATGCAATGAATTTGGTTATGTGCTGGAGTGTGTGTGTGCATATATAAGTAAACTTTCTTTCCTATTTGACAGTTTGTTGCATTCTTCGTCTTGTGATCTTATAATATTGAGACAATGAACAGCTTCAGCAACGAAGACTTTGACTTCAGCTTCCTTGAGGAAGGCTTTAATGCCCGGGATATCCTGGAGCAAAAAATCAATGAAATGTCCTTATCTGTAAGTATTGTGTATTTACTTTGTAGGCCTGCAAAAACTTTTTTAATGATGTTTCTAATCATAAACTAAATATTTTTATTTAGGATGACAAGGATGCTTTCTATGTTGCTGATCTTGGCGACATTGTGAAGAAACATGTTCGCTGGTTTAAAGCACTCCCGAGAATAACTCCTTTTTATGCTGTTAAGTGCAATGACAGCAAAGCCATTGTGAAGACTCTCTCTATTTTGGGGGCTGGATTTGACTGCGCCAGTAAGGTTTGTAGTGCAGATTGTGACATTCCATTAGTTTAATGGTTTCTCTATATATAGCATGGTATATTGAGACATTCACTTATTCAAATATGCTGTTTTCCACAGAATGAAATTCAACTGGTTCAGAGCATTGGTGTACCACCAGAGAGAATAATCTATGCAAACCCATGTAAACAAGTCTCGCAGATAAAATATGCAGCTAGCTGCGGTGTTGAGAAGATGACTTTTGATAGTGAAGTAGAACTAATGAAGGTGGCAAGAAATCACCCCAATGCCAAGTAAGTTATCCTAAGCTATATTCATGTCTAAGTCTTTCCATATGTTGCAGATCTCTTACAAGCTTAATTGTCCAATAAAGTGTCGGATGAGCACTTGGCCAGTTTGCTTAACACGTGTAGTATAAATCATGGTTTAGAAAGGAAGAATTTTCTCTTGTTAGTGTTTTTGCCTTTCATGAGTACAAGATAAATTTCATGTGACTGACTTGGGCTAGAAGCTGATAAATGGGGCCCAAGCTTCTGATCTGAATATTTTATGTGAATTATAATCTAATTTGGCAAAAACCTGTTCTTAGTTGATAGACCACTGACTGAGTAAATGTTCTGGCTTTCCTTTTCAGACTTGTTTTGCGTATTGCCACAGATGACTCAAAAGCAGTTTGTCGGCTCAGTGTGAAGTTTGGGGCTACTCTTAAAA
Organism: Mixophyes fleayi; assembly: GCF_038048845.1. NCBI lineage: Eukaryota > Metazoa > Chordata > Amphibia > Anura > Limnodynastidae > Mixophyes > Mixophyes fleayi. Next base: position 47,228,831 of record NC_134404.1, read on the forward strand.
CTAGCAGGGTACTTCTTGAACGTGCTAAGGAACTCAATGTGGATATCATTGGAGTAAGGTATGTGTTCTCTTCATATTCAGCATCTCATAATGCTACTAATTGGCTCTCACTGGCCTTGCAAAAAATGTGCTGTTTAGTAAAATGTATCAGCTTCTAGCAGGGGCGGATCTAGAAAAAATTTCTACCCCGGGCGATTTATGCCCCGCCCCCTTTCTGACTTCTAAGGCTGCCGGCGGCTGCATACTATGTGCAGAGCCGTTCGGCAGTGACAATGTGCTGCCTGGTTGCTCTGATTGTGTTTAAAATACAATCAGAGCAGCCAGGCAGCACATTGTCACTGCCGAGCGGACCTGCACATAGTGTGCAGCTGCCGGCAGCAAGCCCCTGCTAGGGGGGGTGATTGCCTCGATTGCCCCCTTTTGGATCCGCCACTGGCTTCTAGGCATTCTGAATTTATCTGGCAATCCTAAACCACTTGGGTTATTGTCTACTTGTATAAGCAATCTTGGTTTCACTCTGTCAATTTAGGTGACAAAATTGTTTATACAAGTCAATAATTTTTTTTTTTTCCCAATTTTAGTTTCCATGTTGGCAGTGGTTGCACAGACCCTCAAACATTTGTGCAAGCTGTTCTGGATGCCCGATGTGTCTTTGATATGGGGGCAGAGCTTGGATTCAACATGCACTTACTTGACATTGGTGGTGGATTCCCTGGGTCAGAAGATGTCAAGCTCAAATTTGAGGAGGTAATAAAACTTCCTTCTCCACAATGGCAAAATACTACTTTGATCACTGGAATTTTTGGGGATGCTTTAGTTAAGCAAGGAGATACTTTATTTAACTATGCATCTAGCCAATACAGTATGTAAAGCTTCAGTTTTGATTTTTCTAACATTTCTCTAGGTTACATCTGTGATAAATCCTGCTTTGGATAAATACTTCCCAGTTGATTCTGGAGTGAAAATTATCGCAGAGCCTGGAAGATACTATGTTGCATCAGCTTTCACACTGGCTGTCAATATCATTGCAAAGAAAGTCATGTTGACTGAACAGACAGGCTCTGATGGTATGTATTTTAGTTTGACACAAATTGAATTAATCTTGGATATAAAAACAAGGTACTCAAGTGTGTATTTGTCATTTCTTTAGATGAAGAAGACAGTTCCTGTGAGAAGACTCTTATGTACTATGTAAATGATGGTGTCTACGGCTCTTTTAACTGCATCTTGTATGACCATGCACATGTCAAGCCTGTCCTTCAAAAGGTATGATCTTTATTTTGGAATGTGAAATGCATCTGTAGGTTTAGGATGTCTTCTGACCTTTTTGAAGGCTCAGCTAACTGACCTAAGTTGTGTCCTAGGGGTTAGATTGGTAATGTCTGCTGCAGTAAAATACCTTAACTTTGAAGCTTGAAGTAATATCGGCAAATGTTTATAACCCATAGCAACCAATCTGGTGGCTTTACATTTGAGAAATGTTAACTATTTTTGCTTGTTGCATTGATCAATGAGCTTGGACCACTAAGTGCACCCTTATTACATTGTATCAATCATGTATGACTTATAAGCCTAATACGCACCACAATGAAGGTTGCTTCCTTGAAGTTGAACCACTCTAACTGGGCTTGAATTTGACTACTGCCTATTCTCTAGCCCCTAAAGCAGTCCTATAGTTTGTGTACCCACTAAATTACACCTGAAGTTCAATGTGAAAACAGCCATCTTTTCTGAAGTGGTATTTACAAAAACCTTTAATTGCAGAAGCCAAAGTCAGATGAAAGATACTATTCCAGCAGTATTTGGGGGCCAACATGTGATGGACTAGATCGTATAGTTGAGCGGTTTGACCTACCAGAGCTGCACGTTGGCGACTGGATGCTGTTTGAGAACATGGGTGCCTACACCGTGGCTGCATCTTCAACATTCAATGGCTTTCAAAGGCCGACACTCTACTATGTGATGTCAAGACCATACTGGTAAGATTACTTTTGGCAGTGAATGTTAGTTAAGCCTTTAAAAAGTAATGTAATGCTTGTAGTGACCACTTCTGTCTTTTTTGAATTTAGGAAACTAATGCACAATATCCAAGAACATGGTATTCTTCCCGATGTGCCAGAAGTGAATACTCGTCATGTTCCTTGTGCCTGGGAGAGTGGCGTGGAGCATACTTCTGCTGCCTGTGCTTCAGCAACTGTCAATGTATAAGTTTAATGTAGTTGTCGCTATTACCTTGTATTCTTAGAATTCAGTTTTGGGACCATTATTTAATTTTATTTTTATTTTGTAGAGTAAGTGTTTAGCATTAATGCAACAAAATGGATGACTGTGAGATGGGGTCACACTTATGTGTTCCTATGGAATTTTTTTTTTAAATTGTATTGATGCACAGCTGTCCCTCAAGCATTTGTAGCTTGTGTACTGGCAGAACGGCATCAGGTTTCACCAGTTTTTACAAATAAAAGATGTTAAAAGATCACTGTCTTTGAAACCTTAATTAAGGCATGCAAGTCATTTTTTTTTTTATTTTACATCGGTGTCTGACTGTATTTTCAGTGACTTTACTGTATTCCAAAACATCTTAAGTGTTACTGCAAGACTTGTAATGCTGCAGTCTACTGTGCCCTAACTATAATATGGCATGTATACTGAATGCAAGACCATGGGCCAATGCCTGGGAAATGGCCAAAGGCTTCTAATGGAACTTAATCTAAAGGGAAAGTTATCTAAAGTGTAGTAATTTTCACAATTCATAAATGTTAAATACATTATTGCTTTATATAATCCTGTGCTGACAAGATACATGTGTTTGCACTGTTCATGGAAACCACAGGACCTATAAAATCCACAGATCATGCTAATGCCATACACATGGGTGGACTAAAGGGACTCTTAACATGGCAAGTTGGGAGAGGTCTGTGCCACTTAAAATACATTTGATCTATGTAGAGTTTAAATATTCACAATTAACATGTGAACTTAAGAGAAGCCTTGGTTTCATTGATAACAAGTGACTGTTGCAAACCAATGGCAAGAAGGGGTTAATCCACATTTGAGATGGATGAGTACATGGTTTACCTTTTAGACCCCCCATAGACCTTAATGTCAGCCATACTACTTACATAGTAAGAGCTGTGGGAGGCCTTTGGCTAGAGAAATTTACCGAACACCTGACTTTAGGCACATTGCAGTGATTTGTAGATCAGACAATAGGGCAGTGCAGGCTCATGAACTGTGCAATGTAGCAATCATTTGACCAGGTAATGACCTTATCTGTGAAGTACATTATTCACAAAATGTAATTTGCTCAATTTATAACCATGCAGGTGGTTGCAAGGGAATAGTTAATGCAAACTAACACATTCCCTAAATGAGCTCACAGCTAAACAAGCTAACACAAAAAAAATCTGATTCTACATGTATATTGCTACTCCACTGTTTCTGCAAATACAGTGCCATACATTTGCCAATAAAATGTAACTTAATTTGAACAAACCTATAAAGCATTTCAGGGGGTTGACTTTTTTTGGGCTTTTATACCAAAATAAGCTGCCAGTATTGATGGCACTTTATACATTAAGCTACATGGTGATGACAGCTGAATTATGTAACTGGTTAAATGCTTCACTAAATTGAGTAATGGAGAAAAATAGTTGACAAAATTATTGCTATAAACAGGTGTGGCTTTGAAGGAGTCTGAAGTGGATGTGTACGTACAAGTGCTCTACACTTGCTTCTAAGACTCCCCTTACAGTGGGCACTTTTGCCAATGCCCCTATTGCCACCTTATGTCCCCGTTCCCCCCCCCCCCCCCCCCCCCCCAACCCCTTCATCTGGACTCCCATTTCTCACATGAAACAGGTGATTTTTACTTTTGATCCACTTTGGGGCCTTATTTATTGCTCCAGAAGGAGGGACTTTTCAATCCTAATGTGAAGAGTGGGCCGCACCAACTCAAACGTAAAGGCTGCCTGCCAGGAACAAAGTCCTAAAACTGTGCCAATCTGGCTCCAGATATCTGAAGGAGTCATTGGCACCACGTAGCTTCTGCCATTTTGGCCCTGCATGGACTCCCACTTTAGAGAGTAGAAACAACGCTCTAGGACACATATCTGTATAGAAGAGTGCGTTGGTTCCAAGTCCTGCTGATGTGTGCCATACAGATTGGCTTAGATTATTCTCTTCCTACCACTAGAGGCCCTCACAACCTGCTTAATTCACCATTTTTCATGAAATCACCTCGACCTTACCTCAAAAATCTTTTTGCCCAATTGGCTCATGAGGTATCGGAAGACTACCCCCTCTACAGAGCCTAGATACCACTTAAACCCAGATCCTAGGATCGTGGCCAGCCTAGATATGTCATAATTTGTCTTCATTATTTCACAGCTAAGGAGGCTATCTTAAGGGAGTCCAGGAAACTCAAAAATCTCCAGTATAAAGGTAACACACCACACATCTTCAAGGACATTTCCCCGATTACACTTGGCAAGAGAAGAGACCTTAAACTGGTAATGACATTTCTGATGGAAAATTACTGTTATTGGTGGGGATTTCCTTTTCGTCTACTCGTATGGCACAAAAATCTTCAATATTCAGCAAGAACCATTTTGGTATTCCAAGTCTTTATCCAACACATGAGCCTTTCACCGTCTGCTTACAAACTTCTGGCAACATGCCACCCCATCAACACTAAGACCACATAGAGAACCTATGGACTGCTCGTGGAACTGTAGCCCAGTGTCTAGGATGATGTTCATCCTCTTGATCACTGACTGTCCGATAAGTGCTAAAGCTTTTTACATTCTACATGGACAGTTCTGGACCCCGGGTGGAGTCCTCCCCTAGGAGATGTAATCTTATTTGGTACTTCAGTTTAATTTTCAGACTAGTGCCACCTCTCAGTTCCCTATTGGGGCGACTTGTTATGTGAGGGGCTCTCAATCTCCATCATCATCAACATTTATGATTCTGTAGCGCCTTACAATTGGGAACAAACAGTAATAAGACAATACTGGGTAATTCATACGTAGAGGTAAGAGGACCCTGCTCACAAGCTTACAATGTATGGGACAATGGTTTGATACACAAGGGTAAGTGCTACATTATATTGCACATTGGTCCAGCTAGAATGCAAAGGTTAAAAAGTATTTAGTGGGTTGTGTGATCAGTTACACAATTATGTTGGTCAGAGGGTTGTTGTCTTGTGTTAGCTGTGTGTTAAATATATTTTTGCAACATTGATATTATTGTAGCTAGCAATTTCTAACGTGTAACACTTGCTGCATTCATAATAACTTTTATTAGTGTTATTTTATGATGTTTTTCTCCCTCGTTTTGTTTGACGCTTGTGGTGATTTTGTACTTTTACCTTATGTTACCCCAGGTGTGAACCAACTTTCCTCATCCCTTCCAAAGGGGTTTTGACTATGTTCTCGATTTGTGTTCTGAAAATGAGTTGAGGGTGAAATCCTGGTATTATTATGAAGTGGTGCATTGTCCAAAACTATAGCAATCAGCCTCCTACTGAGCAGGGGACAGTTTTGTGTGTGGAGCTTTTTAGTACATTGCTCGAAGTACATCACGGAGGTGCAAAATGGGTCCCTTTAAGAGTGTAGGAGGAGACCCAAAGATTTGCAGCTCTGAAATAATTTAGGGAACTGAAAATGGCTATGCTGCCCTTGTCACAGCAAAGAATTCTCTAAAAATGCACCATCTAATTCATCTAATTTTATTAATCATGCTCTACAAAGCAAATTCAAGGTTTTGCTTTCTACAAACCTAGGTGTTTTGGTGTGGTGTGCCTACTCTGCAGTTTGGTGGATAGCAAGCAATATGCAGGGCTAAAGCTTATTTTCGGCTGCATCAGATGTTTTGCACTTCATAACTGCTTGTAAAGAGGTAATTGCCGAATTCAAAACAGCCTCTACTTGAGGGTGCTGTACCTTGAAAATGATAAAGGATCTTACAGTTAAAGCTCAGCAGAGAACCCATAAGCTGCTAAATTGCCAACAATGTCAAATCCTGAATTGAAACTGATTGGAAACATTAAAAACCAAGAGGTCCACAAATGAGTGAGAAGAATACCAGAATCTGTCATTTACGTTATATATTCTGATATTATGATCAACAGACACATCGGGAGCACGGGAGCATGACATCATGTGGACAGCAACAAGCACGATGAACTCTTTGACACAGCCCGTTAAAGAGCTGCTGTTGTACCAATGGAGTGGAGGAGAGAACGGACAGGATGTCTTTAAGAAGAGTGCTCTCTCTTGCAGCCCCTGCGAGGCGGTGTATTAAACAGCACAATGGAGGAGTAATGGTCCCAAGAATAGAAAACAGGATAAGCCCTGTTTTTAGTTTTACATAAAGAGGTTCTTTCTCCTGTGAGGTAATATCCATTGATACATATATACCTACAAGTTAACCCATGCATGATACTCATGCATTCTAGTCAAATCAAGATACTTAAGGTCTTAAAAAGGTTCTTGTCATGCATTTGGGCCTAGCCCAGGCCTCCTCAGGGGAAGATCGTTACTTCCCGACGCAAGCGCCCTTTTTAATGTGTGTTCATGAGGTAAAATTACCTCACGAAAATGAGTTTGACCCCTCAACTCGTAAATTTAGCCTTTACTACCCCTCCCACGGGGGGAAGGGGGGATGATGGAAGTTAACTGACTTGACTATTCTAATTTTTTTGTCAAATAATGTCAGTATACCAAATTTCAGGTCAATTGGATGAGCCCTTTCTGAGAAAATAGTTTTTTCCACACACACACACACACACACACACACACACACACACACACTAACGCATGCCTCTACACGTGTGTTCATGAGGTAAAATTACCTCACGAAAGTGAGTTTAAGCCCTACCAAATTTCATCCCTTTTTGAATTTTTTTTCCCACACACACTAAGAATTTAGTAGGTCAGTGTATAACTCTGCCCAGCAGGTGGCGCTGCAACTTTTTTTTTTTTTTTCACACACACACAGACAGACAGACGCCACTAAGCATTTATATATTAGATTGTTATAGGTCAACTAACAAGAAGGGGCTTCTACAGAGACTGCAGACAGTCAAGGATAGAAACAATACTAAATTGGCCAATATGTGAGAAAGTGTTTCCTGAAGGATATACTATAAAATGATGTCCTAACTGTATTGTGAGTGAGCAGAAACAGCCTCCTCTTCACATGGCAAAACTGTTACAATGGATGAAGGTAGCACTAGCAGAACAAGGAAGATTGGAAGAAAATACAACCAAGAGGACAAGATCAGTAATTAGTGAGGACGCTGGTTCTCAACCAGGAGAAAGTCAAGTAGTCCGGTCAGAAGTGTCAGAGGCTTCCGATGGAGAGTCAGTTACTGTGTCTGAAGAATGTAACTTTACTTCAGACCTTGTAGATAATTTATTCAAATCTATCATCATCATCATCAGCAGCAGCTATTTATAAAGTGATGGATATTGAGGACGTGAGAGAAAAACAGCATCTTGAAGCTCTTGATGTAACATGGCTACGTCCATGGATGACTAACTAAATCTAATAAGCTAATATCACTGCCATTTGAAGGACGGTATTTATTTGGACAAAAAATGGATGATTTAATACAGAAAACAGGGGTGGGGGGGATCAATATGACTACCCCAAAACAGACCTGTCAGGAGGCATTATAGAGGAAGGCCAGTGAGTTTAAATACTCTGCATATGAAAGATTTTTTTCCAGATATGCGGATCACATGGCAGAAGCAGTGAACACTTGTAACAAAGTGGCGGTTGAGATGGGTATATATTCCCCCCCCAATACAAATGAATCCTCAAGTACTTAGAAAGTGGACAAGGACAAGTTGAAAGTGGTAACAAGCTTCCTCGCTGGCCACGGAGAGAATGCTTCTCACATGTACAAATGTCAAGAGGCAAACTGTCATCTGCCACAGAGGCCAGATCTGCTGTGAGAAGGGAAGAGATTTAATTCACACCCAGGGTTTCTGAAATTGATGGCCTGGCTGCTGAAGGGGACTTCAGAAGAAGCAGAGTTTCCCAAGACAATGTAATTGCAACATTATTAAAGGCCCGAAAACAGTCTACGCCAAAGGAATACTACAGAGCGTGGGGAATGTTCACAGAGGGGTGCACACAGACAAATATAGGTCAATACATCCTTGACTAGATTTCCTACAAAAGGGATTAGGTAGATGGATAGCAGTGAGTGCCCTCAAGGTACAAATTGCAGCACTAGGAGTGTTGCTGAACAGAGAACTGGCAACAGACAAGCGCATTGTAAGATTAGTTCAGGCAGCAAAGAACGTGCGACCTGTCTTCAGGCATTATCACCTCAAAACCTGAACCTTGTGTTAGAAGTCTTAACACTGTTTGAACCCCTTAGGGAAATAAATTTGAAACTTCTCACATGGAAGGTGTTATTATTAGTGTGTTATGGCCACCAGTGCGGCATAAACTCATAGACCAGGTAGAAGAGGTCTTCACTGTTAGCAGCCGCCTTTCCCGTAGAGACTGGTTATGCTCACAAGTACTTGGATGCCGTCTTATGCTCAGAGTAATATGAGTTTATGCTAACACGGCAGCGCACAGGTACAGGAGGTAGCACACGGAGTAGCGTCAGGCCAGAGATCAGCGGACTGGACAGAGCACCAGCGGGTATGTCAGGTACAGGCAGAAAGGTCACATGCACAGGTTCAGGATCCAGGGACAGGCGATAGGTCAGGGTCACTAGCAGATGTTCAGAATCCAGGAACAGGCAAAGGTCATACACGGGTAATCAATCTCAGGTTTCAACACCAAACACAGGAACAATAGCAGGCAGCAGTACTGGAACAGAACACTATAACCGGCAGTGAGGCTCAGACCTCACTGCCTTAGATAGTACTAAGAGCCAATCAGGACAGAGGAGGACAGGGCTGACAATCAGCCTCAGGAGGCAGCTAATTAATTACTAGCTAGAACTGGCATAGGTAATAACATAACCAGGAAGCATGTATAAAAATATAAATGAACCAGTTTAAATCATATGAGAGCTCCCCCTGGAGTTGGAGGATGTCTCTACACCCTCTTACATCTATGCCACAAGGATAATCCCAAAGAATAATAACAGAGCATAGAAACTAAACCACACGCCCGGCTGCTAGATCACGGCAGGATGCGGCATACCGCCGCGGCTCGTGACATAGTGGCGATCATATCAGCAGGAAGAGTGTTGGAGTTGCAGGTATTATGGGCAGAGGAATCATTTTTTAACATATTGGATGATAAGATAGTAATGACAACCAATCCGACATTCCTAACTAAGGTTTCATATCAATCAAGAAATAATACTCCCTTCTGTATGCCATACTTGCCAACATGGGCAAGATGATTCCCGGGAGGTCCTGGGTGCAGATGGGTGTGTGGGGGTGGGGCTCGAAGAATCATGCCATTAGCTCCGCCCCAAACCAGACATCACTACTGTGAACCAATAAAAAACAGGGGGCGAGGCCAATGCTGGGTCCATGAAGTCACTAGGCCCCGCCCACTCCGTTTAAATCACACAGCCAGCCAGGATCAGGGAGAATTGCCTGATCTCCTGGGAGTCCGGGAGAACTCCCAGGAATTTGTGAGTCTCCCGGACATTCCGGGAGAGTAGGCAACTATGCTTTATGCCCAAGGCTAAAAGGGAACAAAAGGCAGAAATTCCACAATCTTGATCTAGTGAGAGATATAACAATTTACCTATATAGGAGAAAATATTTAAGACAAACAAAGCAATTGTTCATACTGGCGGAAGGAAAAAGAAAGGGACAAGTAGGTACAAAGGCATCCATTGCAAGATGGATCAGTTCATGTACACAAGACGCCTACATGATTAAAGGACTTACTGTGCCAGAGGGCATTAGGGCACATTCTACAAGAGCAATGTCTGCATCTTGGACTGAAGAACAATCTGCATCAATTGAGGATCTTTTCAAACCAACAGCATGGTCATCAGCAGTGGCGGATCCAGGGGAGATAGGGGGGCCATCGTGGCAATCGTTCCCCCTAGCCGTTCAGCGGTGACAGGCAGGGACAGTGTGCTGCCCGGCCGCTCTGATTGTGACACAATCAGAGCGGCCGGGCAGCACACTGTCACTGCCGAGCGGACCTGCACATAGTGTGCAGCTGCCGGCATCCTTAGATGTTAGAAAGGGGGCGGGGCCTAAATCGCCCCTGGTCATCAGTAAACATTTTTTCATAGCATTGTAATAAAATACAAGCTTTAGCAGACGCAAATATTGTCTAAAAAGTCCTTAGTGCAGTGATATAAAAAATAGAAATAAACAAACAGATTAATTAAAAGCTACTAAAAAAAAGTTATTGAGTCAAAGTTCTTGAGGAGACGGGGACAGGTTGGAGATGTGAGCTGAGTACAAGGAAGTTTGAAGGAGGAGGAAATAGAGGAGTGTGGAGGGAAGCGTCGCAGACCTCATCTTCAGTGATGGGAGGAAGACCTGGGGGTGGGAGGTGAAGGAGAATGCCACAGGCTGGATATGGCTAGAGGAGACTTGTTGATGGATGTTGTTGATTTTGCTTTTGAATTAGGTGGCAAAATAACAAGTTGAAGGGGGAAAAGAGGTGCGGCAGTTGGTCAACTAATTGGATATTAAGGCCTTAAAGCAGTTTTTCTTGACTGTTTTATGTCAGTACAGTTCTCCCTACTGTACAGCGCTGTGGAGCACTGTGGCACCTTATATATGTACGATAATAATACCATGTGCTGTTGTCCCTTGCTCTATGTACAGCACTGCTGACCTTTGTGGTGTCTCATAAATAAACAATAATAATAATAATAATAATCCATCTGGATGCAAAAATTTGTGTTTTATTACAACTTTACACTGTACGCATCCAACAGTTCCAATATACAGCCAAAGTTTTACCCCAATAACCTGCACTGGAAACACTTGCAATAGCCACATAGAATACCTGGTAGCGGGTCCGGAGAAGAGGTGATGGATAGCAGGGATTAGCAAACGGCATTAGCAACCATGCACTAGATGATCTCAGGCAGTAGACAGGAGGTTTTTTTCAGTGTTCTAAGTTAGTTGGGAATAACTCCATGTTTTACGTAATGGGATAACATCTCACACGGACGGCTTAACTGACTTTAGATATTGCAAACTAACAGAGCCTGGATCCCTGCTGTCTTCCAAGTAGCATCAGTAAGTTGACATCCTGTCTTTATACCCATTCTGTAGCGATCTTCACCATAGTGAGCCTTAATATCTGGACTAGTCTAATCCTATGTTTATCCTATCCTTCTCAGGACAATAATTGCCTCCCAAACCACACAATCCGCAAAGTTTATTAAGTCCCAGTGATTAAACAATGGACCCACATACCTGGCTACATTTTAAGGAAAGCCTAGATAGAATTTATGCAACCATAAACATTTGATTAAACTAGATAATTGACTTTTACAAATACACTATAAGCAATATCATTTTACAATGGTACCCTATGAAGATATGCGTATATATCCTAGGTACCTACGTAGTAGGTCTACAAACAGTTGCTATGTTACTACACAATGCATGTGTATTTTGTGATTATATACAGGATAAAGGGAGTATTTGGAAATGCCCTTTGTGGTACTGAAGTTGGTCACCCTGCTTTTTCCACATGGTCCATATTCAAAGGAAAGAGAAGGTGGGTCAATGTACTAGTAATGCAGAGGTGAAGCCATCTGACTTCTCAAGCTGATCCATCTATTTCAAGCTGTCTGCTGTGGACACAACAAAATTGGCCTCAGAATTAGAGAGGTGATATGTACATTCCACATGGAAATCAGAATGGCTGTGGGTGAAATTAAGTCTGAACTATCTGTGTTAAGTTCTCGCACTGATGGCCTGAAATGGAAGAACTGAAAGCTTTAGTTGAAGACATTGAAAACCCCAAATACAGGAATAATGTTAGCATTAAGGGATTCCAGAGGCAGTAGATTTGCAATCTCTTCCAGCTTACCTTGGTGATTTATTCAAGACCTGCCCTTGGATAGACCACACAGAGCACTGCATCCAAATTCTTAATCTGGTCAACTGTCGAGGGATGGCCTACCGAGAGTCCACTATTGTAGTTATAAAGATAAGATTATCACAGTGGCAGGGAACACCCTTCAATCTCCTACCAAGGGGTCAGTATCTTATTCAATTGTCTATCCCCAAAACCTTGGAGAAGAGATATTACTACAAAAATTATGTATTCAGACCTCTCCACCAACACATGACAAGCTTATGGAGTCTCAAGTTAGATCACCTCTCCGAGCAGAGTAGTCCGTTGTACGATGAAAATAGTAAAGCAGCTCAATAGATTTGATGCTTCTCCAGTTTAAGACTTGACTATAAGTTCGGAAATGTTAGGGTACTACAACTCGAGTTACATTTATAAATTCCATCGTGGCCAACAAGTTAAGAGTGAAATGTGCCTAGTTTAGAATAAATTCTATTAGGAAGGGACAGAGCAAGACTCTATATAGCCCCAAAGCAATTATTGAAGTGTTTTGTATGTACTACAATTCGCTCTATAACCTTGGATATGTAAGGTGCTGCGGACCCTTAGTGGCACATTATAAATAAGAGATCATGATAATAATTTTACTTTAGAGGAGACCTCTCTAGCAATAATAATTTTTTTATTGAAGGTACATCTAAATGTTTTTTTGCCAAAATCCTAGCCACTAAGCTAAGTTTGGTGAAGTTGGTTTTATCCCAGGACATGAAGTTCATGTTACCAGGGCACCAGTGTCTTGATTGTCATTGAGGTGACCCTACGCTGCTGCTGACATGGAGGGGTAGCAGCTGGCAGCTTCTGCCCTGTGAAAATGTCCGCTGCCCCTTCTCTAGGTTTGTAATGGTCTGGGGGTGTGCTGCTTGATTATGATACCACAGCTCAGCGCCACATTCCCAAGAATAAAAGATGTTGTCCCTCTCCCACTCCGCACTAGGTAAGGAGTAGGGGGTGGGGCGTCACCAATGAGGGGTGGCGATCTGGCTGGAGGAAGACATCTGTCACAATTCTGATACGAGGTCAAGTAGAAGATGCGGTCTAACGCTCCCCCGGTCTTCTCCAGGAACCCCCGCCAGGAGGTTTGGTTTTTGCTGCGGGAGACGTGCAGGTCGCGGCCCTTTACTGAGTCGTATAGCGAGGTACAAGAAAGAGTAGTCAGGTAAGCCGAATCTGTAACGAGCTAGCAGCGGAGGTACACAGGGAGGAATCCAATAGAAAGGTCAGACAAGCCGGGTCGGTAACTTCCAGAAGGGATCAATGCACAGGGAGAATCCAATAGAGTGGTAAGACAAGCCGGGTCAATAGGAAACACTGGAGAGCAGAAGAATAGTCAGGACAAGACGAATAATGCAAAGGAATGCTGGAGCAAGAATAACCCAATACTCTGGCACCAGCATGGTGTCAGTCAGTCTTAAATACAGCTAGTGGCCAATGAGAAGCTGGAGGCATGATGTCATCGGCCGTCGTCAGGGATCGGAATAGCGTCCCGTTGCCTGGCAACGGGGCGCGCATGAGCAACAGGACTGCGGTCTGGCTGGAAGTAAAAAAGGAGTAAATGTGATCATGGACAAAACCATGTTACAATGCAAGGGGTGCAAATTAGATTATTATTTTGCACATAAGTTAAATCCTGGCTGTTTTTACATGTAGCACACAAATACTTGATAGCTTTATTTGTACACTGCTGAAATTTAAAATTAATCTAGGACATGCCCTACCCCAACTATAAATCTGCCATTTTAAGTTTACATCCCCTCCAATGCAACATGGTTTTGCCAAGGTGCAAAGTTACTCCTTTTTTGTTTTACTTTCCTTAATGAATCAGGCCCTACATGTTCAAAAGTGTCTTATACTTAGCTTCAACCAGTTCAACAAACTAAGTTTCTTGGAGTGAGGAAAGCTTTTAATCAGTATAATATATTTCTAATTCATTAGGATACATTGCAGCCTGATCAGAAGGCTGTCTCCTTTTGATGAGTGTCTTGGTATTATCCTCTGATTCATTCTGAGTGATTAGAAACCTCCCTGTGTTTACTTAGAAGTAGCTTTTGATAATGGGATTGGGTTGAATCCCCCTATGTAATTAGTTTAGTTACAAGCAGCATAGCTAGATAATGATTGGGTCAATCATCATGGAAATGATTGGATAATAGTTTAATGACCGAACAAACACTATGATTGGACTATGAGACTAAATGAGGGATTCTAGTAGCTTCACTGATTGGATAAGAAGCAGGATCTATAGTGCCCTAATCACTACTTGGTAATGGTCTAATACCTATTCAAATTTTAAGAAATAATTTTATTAATAGTAGAGTCTAATATTCAATATCCATTAACAGTGGGGATATGTACCACAATAGATTTAACGTTGAAAATGATATAGCATTGCAAAATAGACTCACTGCCAAGTTAGTACTCCTACCGTAAAATATAAAGATTCTTAGCCCATTAAAGAGGGAGACAGAATGGAGAAATATTAATATAGCATTGAGAGGAATAGGGTGGGATAGAATCTAAGGTATCAGCTTTAATAATGATGATAATTGAAATATATAATTAAAAATAATTAAGACAGCACACAGCATTTGTAGATTTGATTATAATTTTATTCCATGTATCTTTCTTATGCACTTTCCTAACTTTATTTTATTTTACTGTTTTTAAAATTGTACTTACAAATATAGGAATAAGATACTTTTCCTGCAGATCAATAACGATTGTTAATTTTATTTAAAATTGGTACACCTCAATTGAAACATTTTTGGTCCGCACAAATCCTCTCCCTTTCCCATTTCATTATTTGATACAAAATTATCTAAATATATAATATTTTGGGATTGATAATGAACAATATGTAAATTATCGGTGTGGTAGAACAATTACATTGTCATTTGAAAAATCAGGATTTTCAGATCTCATTTTATTTAGAGAATAAACAGAAAATAAGAAAATGTATTTAACAATTTCTTGAAAAGTTTGCAACAAAAATACAATACATATAAAAATGAATGAAATTGCGATGAAATTTCATGTGAATCAAGTTTCCTGGTGGAACATTTGGTAGAAGTTGCAAAGTTATGGTGATACATTATTCGAGTTCCACCTTTGCTTTATCATTCTTCAGATTTCTGTTTTGCATTGTACTTGTAAGTTTGCATTTCATGGAAATTTTAGTCTAACAATAGGGCTGTGAAAATTTTGTTGTACAGTTGTGGTAACACTGGTAACACTTAAAGCCAAATTCAGCCAGAGAAATGTATAAAATGTCATGCCCAATATTCTATGGAAGAGTTTTAAAAATGTTGCTGAACATGTCTGACCTCTACAGTTTGGTGGTATGTTGGAATGATGGACGTGTCTTACTAATGCAAGGAAAGGTGTTTCCCTGGAAGTCTGCATATGTGAACAACATTATGAGAGTCAATTACTTGAATTGGCAGGAAACCATTTCTTACTCTGATTGAAGTGATTCTACAATAGGAGTAGGAGCATTTCCTAGATATCTAAGTGGTTCATCCCCCACAGCATCACATTCTAACAGTGTATGATCTCAACAACGCATCCTGGATCCAGCGGAATGGTCCTTAGATTCAACCTATCAACTTTTACAGGACAAGTGGAGCTGTCTCCTAATAGACCTCATAAAAACATTGATACAAAGTTGGTGTTATTCTATTTGAGGTATACAGAAACAAGGATGACATTTGTGGATATATATATCTCCACTATTTCCTTTGATACCAAGAGGTATGTGGAAAACAAGAGGCTGCCGTGAATAACCATTATACTGATGTATGTTAGGAACGGATGTTATTTTTTCCATCTCCAGCACCAAAGGCCACCACTGCACATGACAATCCCATTAACCAAGGTGGCCAGCGCAGTGTTATAAGAACTCAACTTGAGTCCTGTTGTCAGTCTCCTAAATAGATAGCCACTGCTGAATAGTATTAGTGTCCTGTTCTAGTGATCCCAACTTATTCTGTGCTACTCTCACACTATTCTGAATCGGATCATCCTGTGTAACCAAACCAAGCTTTCATCTGATCTGCTCATCGTGACCGCTGACTTTACTTGCGTTTCGTTTTTGCATCCGCTTGGTTATCGAATTTCAATCAGAAATGCCACAATCACAACAGAAGGGCTCCATGGTTTCAACAGTTGTTTGTTGTGAGGGTCATCCCCTCACAATTCCAGTTCATGCTTGTGTCACAGGCAACATGCACTAGTAAACTTTTCTGTTTGTAGTGGCAGCATAAATAGTAATAGTAAATTTGCACTGTGCGTGCCCACAAAGAGAACACACATGTTCATGCATCTCACACTTGTGCCTCCTTACGACTAGAGAGGCGGATTGGAGCAAAGAGGGGGAAATCTATTGACTGAGGACAGTAAGGGTGTGTTCACAAGAATAAGGCTGAGGCAGACCAGCACAGATATGCTTATATACGCCTGTCAGTAGTCATATTAGTCTTGAATGTAAATATCCAATTTTAATGTTGTCTCGGGGTAATTTATCCTCCGCACTAAAGGAAGGAGGAATGGTAACTTGTGTTACAATAGTGTTAAACTATATTGGGATGTCAAAATCCCTCCTCACATTGAACGCAGGACATATTATATATTCCTCTAGTGTTTCCCACTTGTAAGGCTAGTACATCCCACAGTTAATGTTGTTCACTGTCTCTCATATCTGTTTAAAGGATCTAGCTACCAATCTCGAGTAGTAAGTTGTTATCTCAGCAATAATTTGCTTGTGGCAGAACCGGACATCTGACAAGTTTGTTCTCACTATTACAACAATGCAGCTAACGGCTTTAACTAATGTAACACTTCACTTCAGTTGATAATTTACAGACCACTGCTGCTTGTTTTAGCGAGTGGATCTGCTCGGCGGATAAGCTGGGTATACACTACAGGAAATTACTGTGTAGATCACACGATAAACGATCATTTGATCAGTTATTTTGTACGCTCCCACAATCATGTTTTATCGTATCAAAGCACATTGTATCTGTTGATTTGGTTTTATAAACTTCCTAAATATTACGATCAATGATGGAACGATGACGGAAGTGTGTATGCACTCACAACCAGCAGTGTAGGCAGATCTCCATAGAGTGTGCAGAGTCACGAGCTCTTCAGCAGATGGTTATGGGAGATCTGAAGGTAAATCGGGTAGGTGTGTACACATAAATCAGCAAGCTCATTGGGAATTCAGTTGAAACAAGTGAATTCCCCCCTAAAAGGTGATTTGCTGACTCTTCATAGTGTTGTTTAGCAGATCTGGGGTCTTTATTACTTAAATGAAATTAAAAAGTACATGATAACTGAATTCCCTGTGTGTTTGATTATTTATGATAAACAGATCAGCATTTTGGTCCCTATAACACTGCGACACGCATTTCGCTTATATCTTCATCACAGATTAAACAGAAAGAGTTGGAGAGCAGGGTTTAAAAAGACACAGGCATCCAATATTTAAGTGTGACATAACGGCTTAATTGACCAGTCATTCTTACACTTTATGCTAAATAGAGAAAAACATTAGTATTTAGTATTGGTTTTCGGTCTTTGGTTTTCTTTCACACAATTCGCTGGCTTTTAAACATTTTTTAATGTATGCTAATAAAGAATAGTTTTAATAGGAACCAGATGTTCTCATTAACTAACATGTTTTGATGTAAACACTAGGTAGTACTAGTGCACCATTCTTTGAACAAACTTCTTCTCTTTTTGGAAACTATGTATTCAAGTTTATGGTTGCACCCCATGGTTAATTAAATGAAAAACACCAACATTAGTAATAGAGATCCAAGGGTTACATTACTAATAGCAACTGGTGCGATAGATTAACCTCTTCTTTTTTGTGTATGTATATATATATATATATATATATATATATATATATATATATATATATACACACACAAGTTAACCCGTGCATGATACTCATGCTTTCTAGTCAAATCAAGCTACTTAAGGTGTTACAAAGGTTCTTGTCATGCATTTGGGGCTAGGCCAGGCCTCCTCAGGGGAAGAGTGTTACTTCCTGACGTAAGCGCCCTTTTTTAATGTGCTTTTGTCCACAAGTCACCACCTCATCATTCTTCTCCATCACCTCATCCTTCATCTTCATCGCCACATCCTTAATCTCCATCGTCTTACTGTTCTAAAACCTCTCGATACACAACGTTTCTGCTAAACACCTTATCGCTGTGCTCAATCAGTCTTCCTTGAAGGGCAGTATTCATAACCTGCACTTTCACATCACTGCTTCTTCGTACTCGTGAAAATGCGACATACAATTGTCCATGACTAAACACAGGCTCTGGTAAATAAATACCCACACGGTCAAGAGTTTGAGCCATCAACTGGTAAATTTAGCCTTTACTACCCCTCCCACGGGGGGAAGGGGGGATGATGGAAGTTAACTGACTTCACTATTATAATTTTTTTGTCAAATAATGTCAGTATACCAAATTTCAGGTCAATTGGATGAGCCCTTTCTGAGAAAATAGTTTTTTCCACACACACACTAACACACGCCGCTAGGCTTATATATATTAGATCCTGTCATAAATAAATGTGACAGGTAGCAAATTCGAATGAAGCAGGTGGGTGTGTTAATCCAGAAAACAAATAGTGAAGTAATAGTGACATCCTATATTCGATGGATCCTCAGGTGCTAGAACAAACAAATACACTACAGGAAACACCAAGGCTAAAGTAAAACTGCTCATTGTGGATATGCATAAGTGAATAAATGTTTGTTTTCCGGTGGGGTAATAATAAGAAATGGAAATTAAGGTTAAAAAAATGCAAATAATATAAATACACCATTCTTTAAATTTTTTCATGTTCACAGAAAAATTGCAAAAAGTGTAATCATATGTGGTATAAATTTTATGAATACAACCTAGTTCCATTAAAACTAGTATTAAAACAGGGATATGTACTCCTATTGGTAGGAATCCTTCTGATTTAATCATAGCTTGAAAGTATAGGTATACAAATCTCTGTGTGTTTGTTCCTTTCAGGATAACCCCACCCTTTCAAGCACCTGCTATAGCCTATAAATTGATTGAGCAACTTTCACTTCTTTATTTGTCTGAGAGGCATGTTGGTGTCAGTAGCTGAGGGGGAGTGCTGACATTGGATTGCTATTTGGAGGCTTCTGGGGTACCTCTTTGGTAAGTTAGCTCTCAATTTAAAAACATATGTATGGCCCAAATATATGGGACTCTCATTGTTTAGAGTTAGGATCACACTATTAGCAAAAGCGCTGTGGAGTGGCGGGTGGCTTTAACATACATTTGCAAATGTGTTCAACTAAGACCATGGCACATGCTTTAAGATGTGATGGGTTGCCTTGATGTTCCTTCAAACAATGTCTGGCTGCAGTTGTCAATTGTTAAATTTTGAACAGATTTTACACAGTGAATGGAACCAATATGTTCCAGCAGCCTGTGCTTGAATGGTCTACTTGTCATGCCTATATATATGTCAAGTCACATGAGCAAGTCAAATAATTAATCACACCTAGAGTGTTGGAGTTCATGAATTCTCTAATGTGCTATACATGATTGCATTTGTTAATGGTTTATTTCAAGATAAAAATGAGTATGCACTAATATATTCCTTACATTTCTAGATCTTCTCCAACTCATAAGGTCTTCAATAGCATTTACTAAATCAACATCAGATTGCATTATGTGTAGAGATGCTCACTGACCCCCGTGTTTTGGTTTTGGTCTTGGATCTGGATTACCGTCGTGTTTTGGTTTTGGTTTTGCCAAACCGTCATTGCGTGTTTTGGCTTTGGTTTTGTTTTGCTATTTTGTTTAAAAATCAATGTTTTTGGGCCTAAAATAACCAAATTTAGTGCTCCACCTGTTTCTTGGATAACTAATGTAATTGTAAAGTTAATAAATTATCCAAAAAACAGTTTAAATCCTGGTAGGCCTTCATTAATTCGACACACAAACCAGATTGTCTTCCTCTCCATTTATGTATATTGTCAATGCAGCCATCGTCTTTGGATGTATATTACACCCTACACTTATACTTAAATATGTAAAGAAATGGACAAAGGCAGTTTGGTTTCTGTCTCTCTAGGCCCCCCTCCAGTTGTAGAAAATACAAAAAAAATCAGCCGTTACAGACTGTACAATATTAATTGAAATGGACAAAGACAGTTTGGGGTCACTCTGTGTAGGACACCCTACCCTTAAGGAGAAATTGCCCAAACAGCAGCCTTTCAAGACGGTACGTGATATGGAAATGCCCCAAGTCCCTTTCCTCTTTGGGGGTAGATTGCACCGTACACTTACATAGAAAGTTTTAAAAAGATGTTATCGTCATCATCTTCAGCTTCATCCTCACCCTCATCAGTGTGTACGTCATCATCACAGACTATCAATTCATCGCTGCTTGAATCCACCATTAGAGAGCAGTCAGTGCTTGGATGTCTTGGATGGTGAAGGCCTTCCTCGTGGAAGATGTAGTTCATTTTTATAAACATCATGTTCTCCACATTTTTGGAAGTAACCTTCTACGGCGATCACTGACTAAGTTCCCTGCTGTGCTGAACATTCGTCGTTCAGAGTACACACTGGAGGGTGGGCAGCTTAAGTATTGCAAAGCAAGTTTGTACATGGGTATCCAAATTGCCTGCTTTTCTTCCCAGTAAGGAAAGGGACTGTCTGACATTTCCATATCAATTGCCTCTTGAAAATAATCCTCCACCATCCTTTGCATGTAAATACTCATATTGGATGGAGTTATGGGCAAGGTCACACATTTTTTAGAAAAATCCTTCAAACCAGCCAAGATGTTAAACTGTATTGGTCTGCCCTCTGCATCTAACCTGCTTCTTTTTTGAAAATTACATTTTTTATGAGCAGCAGCTGCTTGAGAAACTGAAGGAGGACACGTCGTCAAACCAAGGCCCAGTTCAGCGGACAACTTTCTGAGCAATAGCTCCGTGCAAAAGTTCACATCTCGTTCATTTTGAAGCAAAGACTCAATGTAGGTCTTAAACCTTGGATCAAGCACAGTGCCCAAAACATACTGATCCGAGTTCAAGATCTTAATAACTTGAGTATCGTTGTGAAGTGAATTAAGTACTTGATCGACAAGGCCAACATACTTTGCGGATTTGCTTGCTTTCATCTCCTCCTTCAGTTTCTCAAGCTGTTTTTACAATAGTCTAATTAAAGGAATGACTTGGCTCAAACTAGCACAATCTGCACTCACTTCACACGTCACAACTTCAAATGGTTTCAGCACCTTGCACAGCACTGAAAGGATTCCCCACTGTGCAAGAGTGAAATACATGCCCCCTCCTTTCCCAATGTCATGGCTTGTGCAAAATGCTTTGATGGCTTTGCACTGTTCCTCCATCCTCTGCAGCATGTACAGGGTGGAATTCCACCTAGTTACCACCTCTTGCTTAAGTTGGCGGCAGGGCAAGTTAAACTGCTCTTGGAGCTGCTGCAATCTCCTACATGCTGTGGCTGAATGCCTGAAATGGCCTGAAATCTTATGGACTACCGAAAGCATCTCCTGCACCTCACGGTTATTTCGTAGGAAGCTCTGCACCACTAAGTTGATGGTGTGAGCAAAACAGGGAATGTGCTGGAAATCACCCAGCTGTAATGCTCACACTATATTGTTGGCATTATCAGAAATGACATATCCTGGGGAGAGTCCAAGTGTAATAAGCCATGTATCAATCACATCTCTTAGTTTGCGTAACAAATTGTCAGCTGTATGCCTGTTAGTGAAGCCGGTGATACAAAGAGTGGCCTGCCTGTGACAAATGTTACGTAGTGTTGTACATGCTGCTGCTGTTCCTGCTGGTGAAGGTGAATGACCAACCCAGTTGGCTGTTACAGTCATATAGTCTTTGGTTTGACCACTTCCACTTGTCCACATATCTGTGGTTAAGTGGACAGAATGGCATTTTTCAGCGTAATCTCTACATTTGTACACACTTTTTGGTATAGTTGTGGAATAGCTTTACGGGAGAAATGGTGTCGCGATGGAATTCTGTAACGCGGACACAAAACCTCAACTGTGAAAAACCAGCTGCGTTTATTGTGGATATTGGATGCAGATCTAACACTAACATGGCAGCCATGGCGTCTGTGATTCGCTTGGCGACTGGGTGACTGCTGTCATATTTGCTTCCCCTAGCAAATGATTGTTTCACAGTTAATTGCTGAAATGTAGGACTGCTCATTTTCTTGACCTGCCTCTGGGCTGACGATTCACCCCCAGCAGCAGCAACAGTAGCAGCAGTGGGACTAATGCTTTCTTCAGAGGAATCAATAATAGTGCAAGAGTCATCCAGCCTTAATAAGTGGGATGCAGGGCTAACTCCGAGCGCTACTGAGGATATTGATGAGGATGGTGTGGTGGGTGTATTTTGTAGTCGCCGGGAGGGTCCTAGCTGATGATGGAGTGCTTGTAATTTTTTGGGAAGAACTTTCAGCTTTTCCCAACACTTTGCCATGAACTCTCGTCAAATGGCGTAACATAGACGAGGTTCCAAGATGGTTAAGGTCCCTCCCTCGACTCACTGTGGCTTGACATACACTACAAATGGCTATACAGTTGTTGTCTGGATTGGGGTAGAAATAATTCCACACATAAGAAGTGGATTTTTTTGTTTTATGCCCAGGCATGGCAATGGCCTTTTTCTTGTCACGTGCCAGAACTGCTGCCACTGGTGCAGGACTGACACAAACAACCTCATCAACATCCTCATTAGTGCCCTCATCGCCTACACAAATCTCCCCCTCATCCTCTTCTAATTCCAAAGTGGCATCCTCAATTTGTGTATCAGCGGCTACACTCGGGCTGTTAAGGCACACATCAGCAGAACTGCTGAAAGGGCCCCTCTTTATGGGTACACTAACAGAATGCTCACGATTAGACATCCCACTGTTGGATGGACTCTCCACAGGGATTGGTGTCATTTGTGATTCAGAGAAAACATTATCCTCTAATGCCTTACTGTTATTTTGCAGCACGGCTTTGACGCGTAACAGTAGTTGTGCACCACTTGTAGGCTCGGTAACATTTTTTGATCTGCCACTAATAGACAAAGGTGAAGGCCTCATTCTCTCTTTGCCACTGCGTGTGTAGAATGGCATGTTGGCAATTTTTTTTTTATCGGCACTTAACTTTTCCTCAGTTACACTTCTTTTTCGCTTCAACACGGTAAATTTTTTTTGGGCGTGTATTTTTTTGACTGATTTCAAAAGACTGTAGTTTGACATCGCCTTTCCCAGATGATGTACTGGGAACACTACCATCAGGACTGGTGACAGAACCTGGTTGCTGAATCTGCTCATATGTGGACTGCTTTGAATCCATTATGAGACCAAAGCACTTGTAGTGCTACAAATTGTTTTAGATACTGCTGACAAATATGACTTTTGACAGCCAGAAATATTAATGCAAAAGAATGGGGGACACCCCAAAAGCACTTGGAGTGCTAGAAACTGCACAAAAAAACCCTCCTCTTACTGCTGGAACAACTGGTATTAAGATTACAATGGTATGGCATACAAACAATAATGTGTCCAAATACTGATCTGTCCCTGCGCTGATCTAGCCAGTGTGACCTAGCCCTGCTCTCTCACTCTGTCACATGGCGATGGATTGCTGTGAATTGCTGGTATTTATGCTTTTCAAATCTCGCGAGAACCGAGCTCAGAAATACGAATACGTCACAATGACGTTTTGCCTCGATTTAGAATCCGAATGGGCGGGAGAGTACCGAGCCTGCTCGGCTCGGTACTCGGATAGGCTAAATTTGGATGAATTCGGATCTCGGGGAACCGAGCCCGCCCATCTCTAATTATGTGCCAATGGTTTTGGAGAATCCTTCTTATTTCCTCCATCTCT
This sequence comes from Mixophyes fleayi, assembly GCF_038048845.1. NCBI lineage: Eukaryota > Metazoa > Chordata > Amphibia > Anura > Limnodynastidae > Mixophyes > Mixophyes fleayi. The sequence goes on from NC_134404.1 coordinate 47,252,798, forward strand.
TTACAGAAAGTTCCTACAAACCTGATTTGATTGTTGATTACTTCGTTATCTTTAGTCACCATAAAAACAAGAGATTACATGATTTAGACATTTTCATCATCATCATCATCATCAGTTATTTATATAGCGTCACTAATTCCCCAGCACTGTACAGAGAACTCACTCACATCAGTCCCTGCTCCATTGGAGCTTACAGTCTAAATTCCCTAACAAACATACAGACAAAGAGAGAGACTAGAGTCAATTTTGATAGAAGCCAATTAACCTACTAGTATGTTGCTTAATTCATCTTTGGCTGTATCCCCTGACAGATCTCTGGTTTAGCTGTTATACTTTCCATTAAAAATCTTTGTTCCAGCAATGTCTCTTATTTCTAAAAAATTCCCCCTAGGGACTCCATTATGGGTGGGAATAGAGTGTGAACTTTTCTAGTGGAGGATGTGGGTGGAGGGTTCTTTTAGATAGTTCATTCACTGCCATCTTCACAAATTGCAATCAAAAGATCTAAATAATTGACCAAATTTTGCCTAATCTCAAATGAAAATTTTAGATTAAGGGTATTGTAGTTGAGAATACCCATAAATTGTTCAAAAATATCTCGCTCGCCCTCCAACATCCCAAATATATCGCCTATATGGTGGAGCCACAATTATATGTGGTCGGTATAGTTCTCATTCATATTCCCACTCCTACCATCCAAAGTATAGTGCCACCACTTAGTGTTGCGTACCTGCTATCGTTGGCACTACTCGAGGGAAGGTGCGGAGTCTAACTTGCCCCTGGTATTCACCAGGGACCCCCGCAAGGAGCTATGGACTCAGCTGCAGGAGACACACAGGTCGTGGTCCTTCCACAAGTCGGATAGCGAAGCACGAGGGAAGAATTGTCAGACAAGCCGGGTCGGTAACAGTGTGGGCAATGAAGGTACACAAGGAGAATCCGAAGGGAAGGTGAGTCAAGTCGAGTCAGTAGTGTTCTGGAAGCGCTGTACAAATGGAGATCCAAAAAGGGTAGTCAAAGGCAATCCGGGTCACAAGGGTAACAGGCAGGCAGGCAAATATCAGGAGACAAGCAATGAACTGGAACACTGTAGAAAACGCTGGAGGAAGGTAGGGACCTGAAACTCTGGCACTGGTAGGAGGGCCAGGAGGGGTTAAATAGTGCTGTGGGCCAATAGGAGGTCAGCGCCGCAGCACTGTCATAATTAGCGCCATAGCGCTCAAGGTATAGCATCCCGTTGCCTAGCAATGGGAACGCTCTAATGTACCGGTGGCCGGAAATGAGGGGGAACACAGCTGGCTGTCCCGGGAGATCGTGGGACGGCGCCTGACATATAGATTCATGTAGGTGGGCGCCAATGGCAATCCCTCTGATGTGGAAGAACTATAAGTCATTGAATCTAAAGTAGTTTTTTGTGAGCACAAGGTCTAGTAATATCAACAGGAAGGTGTTAATTCATATTTAGTTTCCATATCCAAAAAATACTTGTTGGCACACCTATGTTGTGATTAATATAAATGTAAAGTGCGTCAGTATCACACATAACCAGCAGTGTACCAGGGTTTATGTTGTCACTTGTAATTTATGTAATACATCCATTATATCCCTAGTATTAGAGAGTAGGAGGTCACAAATTTGCGTAGCTGTTTGTCTAAGAAAATACTCACTTTTTTGGTAGGTCTGCAAGAGTGGATTTAACTTATCCTTGTGAACTTTTGGAGGGATGTAAAATGTAGGGACCCTGAGTTTACATATCCTAAATAAGTTCCCCTAAACAATCATAACCGGTTTTAGTTATTGTTCTCTCTCTAAATTGATGGTGGGGTAAAATATAAAGTTTTACTGCAGGATGTGTTCATTATTTGTCTATCTACTTCTGACAGATATTTCTCTATTGACCGTCCGGGTGTGGTACGTTGTTCCGGTTGAAATAATTCCGACACCAACTACTGCGGCAAAAAATTCGGAAGACAATGAGGGCAACATGAAACAAATATAGACTTACTACCAAACAGACACACAACATTTCCGACGTGGCTGATATAAATTGCGACCACACAATATGCCAGCACTTGAAAATGACATCACTTTGTACAGCGGTTCAATCTAGATAGTGCAGCTGAGAACAGAGTAATCCCGGCTCCCGGAAGATGCACACCGTCCACAAACAGGTACCTGTCGGATACTTTCAGTGGTATAACTAGACATCTGCGGCCCCCATAACAAAGTTTTGTAAGGGCCCTCGTGTACATGAATGTCTCCCCTCCTCCATCTTACTAAGGTTCCCTCTACTGATCAGTCCATGGCTGCTGTTATAGTGGTCAATAACAAGCAGCTTACACCGGCAGCCAATCACAGGCTTCCTCTTGGGTTCTATGGCAGCAGCCATGGCCTGATCACTAGAGGGAGGAACGTCAGTAATCTGGAGGGGAGAAATTGTCTGCAGCCATCTGCTGCTGCATGGAGCCTTGATGGGGAGGTGGCCCCGTCCCTGATGTGGGCCCCATAGCAGCTGTAAACCCTTTATTTGTAATCTTAACTAATTGTATATGTTTATAGTACTACTACTACTGCTACTGATATTACTATAGGGATACAAATATTTTACTTGCAGTGTGACGCAATGCTAGAAAAAAAAGGGGTATGTTTATCTTAAACCAGAGGAGATCTTTAGGAGTTACCAGATCTCTAATAAGTCTCCCGAAGTCTCCCCTACTTTTATCACGTATAGCTGCAATGCAATCTAAGGCAGACATTCAATTTTATCCAAGGTCCTGTAAGAGCCTCGCGAGACATGTGGCTGCACCTATTCATGATTATTACGGTACCTAAAACATCCCTTTGTCACGGGCACTAGGAGTCTTTACCCAGGGATCACCAGGTGATAGGCTTACCAGAGCAGTATAGGTGGTAATATGGTACTCTGGTAGCAGGGTGATCACGGAACAGGAAATAGCAGATGATGAGATGCTCAGGAAAGTCTATGACTAGCAGCACTGGCAATATGGAGGTAATAATACACGAGGAACTGTATGGACAAAGGACACGTGAAGGTAGTCAGTGGTCTGCGGTAGCAAGTTGTACCACTGCTATAGTGAGGAGGAATGTCCAACAGAAACGAGGAGGTGATGAGGATCAGCGGTCTGCGGATAGCAAGTTGTACCGCTGTCAGAGTGAAGGAATGGAATCCAAGTGGAGGTATCCGGGGAGTCAGTGGTCTGTGTTAGCAAGTTGTACCACTGCTATGTGAGAGGATACTGGAACAGGTGATACTGGAAACAGGGATCAGTGGTCTGCCTCTAGCAAGTTGTACCACTGAATATATATGTGAGGAGGTGCACGGGAAGAGACTGCAACACAAGATATACACGGGCACCTTAAACTCGATCCACAGTAATATGCACAATATATATATATATATGACTGAACAGCACTGCAATAATAGAAAGTCTCTTGAAGTAATCCGGCACAAGATAACACAGTCAATGATGGTAATAGACTCAGCGGATAGCAAACTCCAGAGGAGAACCAACACAGTCCAGCAAGATATGCAATACACCAACACAGTCAATGAGAAGTATGCATACCGTGGTTCAGAAGCAGGCAGTCAGACTGGAGTGCAGAGATACCTGAACGGCAGGAGGCCGGCAGGATGCAAAGTCCCTGGATGGGTGAAGCGGTGGTCTAGTAGGTGCAGCGCACAGGTAGGTAGACCAGCAGGGAAACAAATATACAGGAATCAGTAGAGCGTGGAACTGGACTCCTGGAGGACCCTGGAGAATGGCGATGGTCTAGCAGAGGGGTAAGTAGAGAGACACGAATCCAATGCTGACAGGCGGGTAGAGACCAGCGGGAACACAGGAAAGCGTGGAGAGCGGATCAGCAGTAGATGGACGAGTAGAGCTGAAGAGTAGCAGCAGCAGGTCTCTGCGGACACACGGAGGTAGCCAATAGCAACCAGCAGGTGCAGTAACGATGGGACACGTGAGAGCAGAGTTGAGCTGGAACTGTTGATCACGGAGAGTAGCGGATAGCAATAGTAGCAGCAGTCTCGAGGAAACACGGGAGAGTTGAGATGAGCTGAAGACTGAAGCGCACAGAGGCAGCGGATAGGAATCAGCCAAACAGTCACGATGAAACACAGACGAGTTGCAGGTTGAAGACTGTAGTGCACGGAGGCAGCGGATAGGAATCAGCTAACAGTCACGATGATGAACAGGTGAGTGGATGTGGATTGAAGACTGTAGTGCACAGAAGCAGCGGATAGGAATCAGCTAACAGTCACAATAATATATGGTAGAGTTGAAGTGGTTAGAAGACTGTAGTGCACGGAGGCAGCGGATAGGAATCAGCTAACAGTCACGATGATACACAGGAGGGTAGAAGTGGTATGGGAACCACAGTAGTAGAAGTGGTTTGGAAACCACAGAGGTAGAAGTGGTTTGGAAACCACAGGAATCAGCAGCGCTGAATACACGAGGAAACACAGGAACACCTTCAGAGACTCATGGGGAATGAGACTCCAAGATCAGGCAACGTGGTGTTGACCACAGGTGCTTAATATAGGGAGTGTTGCCTGATCTGCCAATTAAGTTAAAGGAACATACACTGAAGGATTAGAAAGGGCTGCGCATGCGCAGTCCCTCAGGATGGAGGACGGCCACGGTTCCTAAATGTCCGGGAAGAAGCACTCACGGTCCGGTGAGTGACAGTACCCCCCCTTTTAAAGGTGGGCACAGAACGCCTGGAACCGGGCTTGTCCGGATTTTTGGAATAAAACTTCTTCAGAAGGGCAGGAGCATTAAGATCTTCAGCTTTGATCCATGAGCGCTCTTCAGGACCAAAGCCCTTCCAATGCACGAGGAAACGGAGAACTCCTCGCGAAATTTTTGCATCCAATACCTCAGTAATCTCGAAATCCTCCTCCTGATGAACTTGAACTGGCTGCGGTGCTGAGGGAGGAGTCGAGAAACGGTTGATGATGAGAGGTTTGAGCAAGGACACATGGAAGGCATTGGAAATCCGAAGATTCTTAGGAAGAAGAAGTTTAACACATACTGGATTGATTACTTGAATGATCCTATATGGACCAATAAAACGAGGGGCAAATTTCATAGATGGAACCTTCAAACGAATATTTTTGGTAGATAACCAGACACGATCTCCAATTTTTAGTGGTGGAATAGCCCGCCTCTTCTTATCTGCGAAAGACTTATATTTGTTAGATGTCTTCTTTAAACAGGTTTTGACCTGAGACCAGATATTTTTGAAGGTCTGACAAGCAGTCTCCACAGCAGGAACTTGGGTGGGCGGGAGGGCAGGAAATTCCGGAAAAGACGGATGGTGACCGTTTACCACAAAGAATGGAGTTTTGGATGATGACTCATGGTACATGTTGTTATGGGCGAATTCAGCCCAAGGAAGCAATTCTACCCAGTTGTCTTGATTGGCTGATGAGAACATCCTTATAAAAGTCTCAAGATCTTGATTGACTCGTTCCGTTTGTCCGTTAGATTGCGGATGGTAAGAAGATGAGAGTGCTAATCGTATACCCAAGGTTTTACAAAGGGCCCGCCAGAATCTGGAAACGAATTGTACTCCTCTATCTGACACAATCTCAGACGGACATCCATGGATGCGGAAGATTTCTTTAATGTTCAGCCAGAGTAGACGAGGAAGGTAAACCAGACAGAGGGACGAAATGAGCCATCTTCGAAAATCTGTCTACCACTACCCAAATAGTATTGTGATTCTTACTTGGAGGCAAATCAGTAACGAAATCCATACTGATATGGGTCCAAGGCTTGGACGGAATGGGTAGTGGTCGCAGCAACCCTGCTGGAGTTCTGCGGGAGGATTTGAACTGAGAACATAAATCACAGGAAGCAATAAACTCTTTGACGTCTCTCCTCATTGAAGGCCACCAGTAACTTCGAGAGAGAATCTCAAAGGTCTTGTGTTCACCGGCGTGTCCAGAAAAACGAGAGGCATGGAACCACAAAAGGATTTTCCTCCTCAGAGTAGGAGGCACGAGGGTCTTCCCAAATGGTAGCATTTTGGTGGATGAAGCAGCCAGTGAGATACATTTGGGGTCTAGAATAGCATGGTTGGGAACCTCTTCTACATCAGAGGACGTCACAAAAGCTCGAGATAGAGCGTCAGCTTTCTTGTTCTTAGCGGCTGGTTTGAAGGTTATAATTAATTCAAAACGGGAAAAGAAAAGAGACCATCTTGCTTGACGAGGGTTCAAGCATTGGGCAGATTGCAGATATGACAAGTTCTTATGATCCGTGAAGATCGTCACCGGATGGCGAGCTCCTTCCAACAAGTATCTCCATTCCTCTAATGCAGCTTTGATGGCCAGCAACTCCTTGTCCCCGATTGTGTAATTTTTCTCTGCGGGCAGAAGACCCCGAGAGTAGAAGGCACAAGGATGGAATTTTTGTTGCTCCGAGCGTTGGGAGAGAATGGCTCCTAAGCCCACATTAGAGGCATCTACTTCTAGGAAGAAGGGGAGTGTCACATCAGGCTGTCGAAGAATGGGAGCAGAAGAGAAGGACTCTTTGAGAATTTGAAAGGCTTGGAGAGCCTCAGATGACCATTGCTTAGTATTAGCCCCTTTCCGAGTCAGGGCCACAATAGAAGATGCAATGGATGAAAAGTCTTGAATGAAGTGTCTATAGTAATTGGCAAAACCTAAAAAACGCTGGATAGCACGAAGAGTAGTTGGCTGGGGCCAATGTAATACAGCATTTACTTTGTCTGGATCCATCTTCAGGCCAACTCCGGAAACTATATACCCCAAGAATGGAATCTGGGGCAACTCGAATGAACATTTCTCTAATTTACAGAACAATGAATTTTTCCGTAGTCTGGAGAGGACCTCTGCCACATGTTGGTGATGAGAAGGCAGGTCCTGTGAAAAGATCAATATGTCATCCAGGTAGACAACGACACATACATATAATAAGTCCCGAAAGATCTCATTGATGAAGCCTTGGAAAACAGCGGGGGCATTACACAGCCCGAAAGGCATTACTAGATATTCGTAATGCCCATCTCTGGTGTTGAACGCTGTCTTCCATTCGTCACCGGAACGGATTCTAATTAAATTGTAGGCACCACGAAGATCCAACTTAGTAAAGATCCGAGCTCCCTTGATGCGATCGAATAGCTCAGTGATCAGCGGAATGGGATACCGATTCTTGATAGTAATGGCGTTGAGTCCACGAAAATCTATGCAAGGGCGTAGTGATCCATTCTTCTTTTTGACGAAGAAGAACCCAGCTCCAGCGGGAGAGGTGGAAGGTCGAATAAACCCACGCTGGAGATTCTCCTGTATGTACTCAGATGTGGCTTGAGTTTCAGGTAACGAGAGTGGATAGACCCGACCCCTGGGAGGAGTCTTGCCAGGTAGAAGGTCGATCGGACAATCCCAAGAACGATGAGGAGGAAGACGTTCAGACTGAGCTTTATCAAACACATCGGCAAATGAAGCATACTGAGGAGGGAGTCCCGGTGAGGAAGATGAGATGGAAGATTGCTGTACTTTAAGAGGAATAACTTGGGAAAGGCAACGATGGTGACATTCAGACCCCCAAGACGTAACTTGAGGGGTGCGCCAGTCAATCTGGGGAGAGTGACACTGAAGCCATGGAAGGCCTAAGACAATCGTACTTGTCGTAACTGGAAGAATTAAAAACGAAATTTCTTCATGGTGCAGTACACCAATCTGAAGTGTTACTGGAGACGTACTCTGGGTGATGAGACCATTGATGAGACGTGATCCATCTATAGCCGTCACAGTAATGGGTGTTTTTAAAGTAATCACTGGTAGAGACCATTGATTCACTAGTGATTTAGAAATGAAATTTCCTGCTGCTCCGGAATCAATCAATGCCTGTGACTCAAAGGATTTGGTAGCAAAGGAAATCGTAACATCAAAAGCGCAGACTTTAGATTTCATAGACGATGGAGAGGACTCCAGGGACCCTAACTTCACCTCTCCAGAACTAGTTAGGGCCTGGCATTTCCCGATTTCTTAGGGCAAGAGCTGAGCATATGCGTGGAATCAGCACAATAGATACAGAGTCTATTCTTTACTCTTCGTTTCCTCTCTTCTGAAGATAATTTGGAACGTCCTATCTCCATGGGAATCACAGAGGGTGAAGCTGGACGAAATTGAGGGGTTGAACGAAGAGGTGCTTTAACAGAAGTTGTTTTCTCAGACTCTCTTTCACGAAATCTCATATCTACACGATGGCAAAGAGAGATCAAATCTTCTAGTGACGAAGGAAGCTCTTGGGTAGTCAGTGCATCTTTAATTTTATCGGAGAGCCCCTGCTAGAAGGCGGCAACTAATGCTTCAGTGTTCCACTGAAGTTCAGAGGCTAAGATCCTAAATTGAATGACGTACTGGCCTACAGTATGAGAGCCTTGTCGTAAACGAAAAATGCTGGAAGCAGCGGAGGTCACACGACCTGGTTCATCGAACACACTTCGGAACGTGGAAATGAATTTGGCACTATCTTGTAGTATTGGATCGTTTCTTTCCCACAGAGGGGAAGCCCAAGCCAGGGCTTGTCCAGAAAACAATGAGATAAGATAGGCCACTCTGGAACGATGGGTAGAAAAATTTTGAGGTTGGAGCTCAAAATGGACTGAACATTGGTTAAGGAAACCCCTACAAGTTTTGGGGTCTCCGTCGTACTTTGACGGAGTAGGCAGGTGAAGCGTGGGAGCTGTAGACACCTGGGATGGCACTGGGGAAACGGAGGAAAGCACAGGAGCTTCAATATTAGCTGTAACAGTCTGTCCAGATGTTCCTTGGGAGGTTAACGATTGGTAACATTGAAGTAACAGCTGTTGGCGAGCATCCTGTTGCTCCACACGGCTGACCAGATGCTGCAGCATCTCTTTAGCGATAGGTTCCGTATCTGGGTCTGTCGTTGCCTGATCTTACTGTCACGGGCACTAGGAGTCTTTACCCAGGGATCACCAGGTGATAGGCTTACCAGAGCAGTATAGGTGGTAATATGGTACTCTGGTAGCAGGGTGATCACGGAACAGGAAATAGCAGATGATGAGATGCTCAGGAAAGTCTATGACTAGCAGCACTGGCAATATGGAGGTAATAATACACGAGGAACTGTATGGACAAAGGACACGTGAAGGTAGTCAGTGGTCTGCGGTAGCAAGTTGTACCACTGCTATAGTGAGGAGGAATGTCCAACAGAAACGAGGAGGTGATGAGGATCAGCGGTCTGCAGATAGCAAGTTGTACCGCTGTCAGAGTGAAGGAATGGAATCCAAGTGGAGGTATCCGGGGAGTCAGTGGTCTGCGTTAGCAAGTTGTACCACTGCTATGTGAGAGGATACTGGAACAGGTGATACTGGAAACAGGGATCAGTGGTCTGCCTCTAGCAAGTTGTACCACTGAATATATATGTGAGGAGGTGCACGGGAAGAGACTGCAACACAAGATATACACGGGCACCTTAAACTCGATCCACAGTAATATGCACAATATATATATATATATGACTGAACAGCACTGCAATAATAGAAAGTCTCTTGAAGTAATCCGGCACAAGATAACACAGTCAATGATGGTAATAGACTCAGCGGATAGCAAACTCCAGAGGAGAACCAACACAGTCCAGCAAGATATGCAATACACCAGCACAGTCAATGAGAAGTATGCATACCGTGGTTCAGAAGCAGGCAGTCAGACTGGAGTGCAGAGATACCTGAACGGCAGGAGGCCGGCAGGATGCAAAGTCCCTGGATGGGTGAAGCGGTGGTCTAGTAGGTGCAGCGCACAGGTAGGTAGACCAGCAGGGAAACAAATATACAGGAATCAGTAGAGCGTGGAACTGGACTCCTGGAGGACCCTGGAGAATGGCGATGGTCTAGCAGAGGGGTAAGTAGAGAGACACGAATCCAATGCTGACAGGCGGGTAGAGACCAGCGGGAACACAGGAAAGCGTGGAGAGCGGATCAGCAGTAGATGGACGAGTAGAGCTGAAGAGTAGCAGCAGCAGGTCTCTGCGGACACACGGAGGTAGCCAATAGCAACCAGCAGGTGCAGTAACGATGGGACACGGGAGAGCAGAGTTGAGCTGGAACTGTTGATCACGGAGAGTAGCGGATAGCAATAGTAGCAGCAGTCTCGAGGAAACACGGGAGAGTTGAGATGAGCTGAAGACTGAAGCGCACAGAGGCAGCGGATAGGAATCAGCCAAACAGTCACGATGAAACACAGACGAGTTGCAGGTTGAAGACTGTAGTGCACGGAGGCAGCGGATAGGAATCAGCTAACAGTCACGATGATGAACAGGTGAGTGGATGTGGATTGAAGACTGTAGTGCACGGAAGCAGCGGATAGGAATCAGCTAACAGTCACAATAATATATGGTAGAGTTGAAGTGGTTAGAAGACTGTAGTGCACGGAGGCAGCGGATAGGAATCAGCTAACAGTCACAATAATATATGGTAGAGTTGAAGTGGTTAGAAGACTGTAGTGCACGGAGGCAGCGGATAGGAATCAGCTAACAGTCACGATGATACACAGGAGGGTAGAAGTGGTATGGGAACCACAGTAGTAGAAGTGGTTTGGAAACCACAGAGGTAGAAGTGGTTTGGAAACCACAGGAATCAGCAGCGCTGAATACACGAGGAAACACAGGAACACCTTCAGAGACTCATGGGGAATGAGACTCCAAGATCAGGCAACGTGGTGTTGACCACAGGTGCTTAATATAGGGAGTGTTGCCTGATCTGCCAATTAAGTTAAAGGAACATACACTGAAGGATTAGAAAGGGCTGCGCATGCGCAGTCCCTCAGGATGGAGGACGGCCACGGTTCCTAAATGTCCGGGAAGAAGCACTCACAGTCCGGTGAGTGACACCCTTAAATAAATCAGCAATGTTTTGGGTACCGAACATCCCCCGGGGTCTCATCCGTGCGAGGCTCTGGTGGGACTTCACCCGGAATTGAATCCCTCCCTGAACACTGAAGGACTTACAAACACAAAGGACAAACTACACTAAGTACAGACACACTCTCCAGACAGTCACACACAAGTAACACAGACAAAGGACAAGTCAAATACAAAAAATACAAGACAGAAAATAAAAGAGAAAATAAATGTACAAAACAGAAAAAAACCACAGGACTACTCACACTTCAATCAGATATCGCTCCACCAATCCACCAAAGTCCAACTCTCACCAACTCTCACAAAGCACAAACCAACTAACTCCTCTCACAAAACTCCTCAAAACCCTATCGGAGAAAAAAGTGTCAGGCCAGTGGTTTATATAGGGCTTGTGATGTCAAATCTCCTGACTTTGAAAATAGCCAATAGTAACAGGCCAGGAGACAGGTGTAATTTTAAAAAAAAAACGCCTTTACACGAAAGCGCCGTCATTTAAAGCAAAAGCGCCATGTTCTATTCTAAGCCGCCGGCGGCTTTGAGCATTACATCCCACCGTCACATCGCCGGCGGCTTCAAATTGAAGCTGAAATGCGCCCATTAGTAAATCCGGCTGTTTGCAATGCAAACCCGCCGGAAAACCGCCGCGATGCATGGCGGCTTCAAGGCACCATGCATCACGCCTGTTAGTAAATCTAGCCCAGAGGCTTTTTGACACTTCCTCATCCTTTCTTCTTTACTAGAAAGTCCAAAGCTGGGTACACACTATTGCATTTTACTTCAGATGCATTTTCTGTGACGATTTTACAAACGACTGAAAGTCGCAGATTCATGTGTACAAACCTACACGATTTACTTACAGATCTGTGATCTTCATCTCTCATAACCGTCTGCTGAAAAGATCGTGACTCTGCACACTCCACAGATATCTGCCTACACTGCTAAACGTGAGTGTGTACACGCTTCCACATTTGCCTGACATCGTTCCATCACTGATCAGGATTTTTAGGAAGTTTATAAAACCAAATCAACAGATGCCATGTAGTTAGGTAAAATAAAATATGATCGTGGGAGCGTAAATTCTTTTGCAATATCTGACCAAACAGACGTTTATCGTGTGATCTGCATGATAATTGCATCAGTGTTTACCCAGCTTAACAATGGTCTCCCTGTTCTGATGGGCCATGGAAAAAAAATATTAAAACAGACTTATTAATAGCAGACCTTTATGCACAGCACAAGTTGTTTTATATATGTTTATATTTATATAATTTAATTTATATCAATAATTGAGCCATCATTTAGTACATATACCTGCATCCACTAGATGGCACTAGAGACCTCTTTATGTGCTGTGCAGCGTAAAGGCACTGCTACAAGATTACACTTTTTTGATATTAACAAGCCCCGCAACTTAGATTTGTAAAATATAGGTTTGCATGTCACACAATAGCACAGATTCGCTGCAAAGATTTATTCTTACAAAACAAAAAGACAGTTGTCAGCGCTTATGCTTTACACTGCATATCTGTGTGTATCTAGCAAATTGAAAACATGTTTTTACATGTAGCACATAAATAACAACTTTAAATTTCAGTGTACAAATAAGCTATCAAGTATTTGTGTGCTACATGACAAAAACAGGCAGTATTTACCTTATGTGCAAAACAGAATACTAATTTGCACCCCTTGCATTGTAACATGGTTTTGTCCAGGAGACTGAAATAAGAAGTTTCTCAAGTTAAGATCCTTAATAAATCAGGCTCCTAGTTATCATTTATTTAGTACATTCGACAAAATAACAGCTAGAATCTGATTGGTTGCTATAGGCAACATCTCTACTTTTTCTACCCGCAGTTTAGTAAATATACCCCTTAGTGTCTTCTACACTAACTTCAACATATCGATATGGACTTTATAACGTACCTTAATATTTTATCATCTAATAGTACATGAAAATGATTGTGATTTCTATTGCTAAGTAAATTAGCTCTACTTTACTGCTATTTCCTTTATTAATATTACAGTCATTATGATTCTAAGTGTTAGGGGGGGAAGGAATTTCAGTAGTTAAAGGAAATATTTTAGTATTATTGACTTGATTTATGTGATGCTGTTAGAAAGTCTGTTTGTAGAGCTCTATGCTTAGTACAGTTGCCATTGTTTCTATTCTCATCCCCAAAATTCCTTGCCAGTGCTCTCATTTTAATTTCTGTTATACGATAAATAACTGTATCTTATTGTCAAATATATTACTCTTCTCCCCGCTGCTCCTGTTCATTATTCATGGTTATAGTACGAAAGTCTATCACACAACTGCATGTATAGTATATAGCAATGGATTCCAAACTTTTTCAGTTCAAGGCACCCTTAGGGGCATATTCAATTGTCCGCGGTTTCCTCGGCAGGAAAAACTATTGCCAGTATTACGGTAATAGTAAGCTGGATTTCAGCTCGCAGCTCCCTGAGCCGTGAGCTGAAATCCATTGAGAAAAGTACCGTAATACCGGTATTTACACGCACTATTACCATAATGACGGTAATAGTGTGTGCGCAGCGAGAATTTTGTCTATAACGCCAACAATTGAATATGCCCCTTATTCAGGCTCAGAGAGCTGCGAGCTGAAATCCAACGAGAAAATTACCGTATTAACTGTTTTTACGTGCACTATTACCGTAGTAACGGTAATAGTGCGACGAGCGCAAGATTTTCGCCCTTTCCGCCGACAATTGAATATGCCCTTTAGAGTCTCCAATTTTTTTTCAAGGCACGCCTAAGTCAAAATAATTACTAAGTAGTCCCCCACCTTGCTTACCACTGGCCCTGGCCAAGGCACCCCTGTGAGATCGCCGCTGCACCCCAGGGATCCTAGGTGCACAGATTGGGAACCACTGGTATATAGTATTATCTTGTATAAAGAAACAATAATAATAATTGTATCTGAAGTAATCCTATAGATTTCAGCTTTGATCTTTTTAATCAGTTTAATATAACGATATAGTGTACAGGGACCTGTTGTATTCTCAGGTCCAGATGTTGTGCAATTATTCATAATGTACAAGACGTCATTTTCACTATTGGCACAAAGACAAATTTTCAGTCATTTACATGAATGAAAATCCCTTGAAAATGATCCGTTACATTTACGCAGAGCAGATAATACTCCCATGACCTCTTGACACGTTACATTCGTATTACATTATACGCTCCTAAAATGTTTACACATTTAAATGTATCCTTTCACTTGACAGATGAATTACAGAATAGCCATTATGATGGAGCAGGAAAAACAAACACAATGAAGACCTACAAGCAAAGGTTTGGAGTTTAGATTGGATTAATTTACTATTAATTTACTCTTTATCTGAAAATTATTTTTTATAGGGTTTTATGTTTTCCACAACTCTGTCAAGGAATTTGTTTTATGATTGTATTTTGTACATGAAATTGCATCCAGTAGAGGGCGCTTGTGTCTGCACAATCTGCATCCTTGCACAAAGCTTGTGTTTCACCTGCATTTTAGGAGAATTTTATATGTCAGGAAACAGCAGCAGATACCTTCTGTTAATTGATATGACTATCGCTTATTGTACTTGCTTCTTGCTGACAGTTTCCAAAGCTTTTAACGTTCATGAACCCTGCATGCAGGGCCTGAGTTATTAAGGAAAGTAAAGAAAGAAAAGAGTAACTTTGCACCTTGGCAAACCCATGTTGCATTGGAGGGGAGATAACATTAAAATGTGGGGACAGATTTATAGTTGGGGTAGGGAATGTCTTAGATCAACTTTAAATTTCAGTTAAACACCAATATAAAGTCACATAACAGGGCATTCGTCTATGACTTGCAGTCTGTATGGTCTATAATTATATTTGCACAGGAGGAATATAGCACCATTCTTCAACACGAAAGTCACTTAACTGACACTTAGTGATGATGGTGGAAAACGCTGTCTCAAGTGTCATCCCCATAAATGCCAGATTGGGTTTAGATCTGGTAACAGAGAAGGGCATGACATAGGATAACATCAGTGACTTGTTTATCAAGCCATTAGGCTACCACATGCGTTCTGTGGATGGGGACATTGTCGTCCTGGAAGACAACGTCCCATCAGATTATTATTGTCATTTTCCCTTAATAATCGGGTATGACAATGTATATTGTATGTAACCTTGTAATGTAATCTCAACGTGTACTTTGCTAGATGACATGAGTCTGAAACTATGCAAGTGTCAATAATCTTTTGAAATTAGCCAGAAAGAGATAGATAAGCATTTCTGAGGAGTTTTTTTTGGCATGCAGAGGATGTGGACCTCACCAGCCAAGCCGAACGAGCAGAGGTGAGAACTCAGGTCCTGTGAGCATTCCCGAACTCAGGACATCCCTAGCTTACTTTGAAAGTCCTGTGACATTTGAGAGATCAATCTGTTCTTATTGACAGCTAAATTCCAAAGGTGGGGGGTGAGAGCTATGTGAAAAAAGGTTTAAAATCTTCTGCCTTAGACAATAACGTGTGCATTTTCATGAGGAGGTCTATCAAGACTGAAATGTCCCATACTTTTCAATTGTGTTCCCTCACTTAACTTATTTTCTGAAACTTACTTGTGCAACTTAATGTATGTCTTGTTATAAATTTTTTGTAACTAAGCCTTGGAAACATTTTTGAGATTAAATAAATTTAGTATGTTCTCTGTGATTCTTTGTGAACTTACGAGGCCCAGGGAGGCTCATGCTACATGTGTATGTGACTTAAATGTGAAACATTAATAAGTTGTTTTGGTGAAGGTAAGGACACCATACTAAATCCTTTGTGGTGGCAGAAAAGGTGTATTTATTGGGACTAAGGTGACGCCAGTCACGGACAGCTATTTAGATTGCTGTATCTGGGATAGGCTGGGCGTTCCAAAAATGTTCTGTGGATGGGGACATTGTCGTCCTGGAAGACAACGGTCCCATCAAGAAAGAAATGATATAGCATTAAATAGTGATTAGCACTGACCTTGCCAACTAAGGCAATAATTGCACCTGAACCATGCCAGAAAAATGCTAAACTACATAACCACCACAACCCATCTCCATTGAAAATACGCACTCAGAGCTGTGGAGTTCTTTAGGTTGGCGTCAGATGTGCGCTCATCAGTTTGTCAAGAACATGGTGAATGAGAATTTATTTGACCATATCACCATCCTCCCGATTGATAGTCTATTACCTGTGCTCATTGCACCAGTGAACTAACTAATGTACTTTGCCAGGCGTAATAAGTAGTTTATATACTGCATCGGACCATTTTTTATTAAACTGACCGTCGCAATTTGCAGTAAGCTGATATGCAGTGAGAATCTACTAATAGATCATGCAAATTGTCTCTCCTGCCCCCTGTCCTTGTATAACTGTAGGACATTCTGAAAATTGATCATGTTGGTTATTTAACAAGGGGGAGATTGAATAAAGTTATCAAAAGAAAGAAGCTGGGCGAGTTTGCAGACTGAATTTAGGAGTATTACATTACCCAATTGTTTATTTTTTTTCAGATGTCAGTGGATGTTTTGGACGAGAATCACATCTGTACATCATGTGAACGTCTGATCCATGGATATTTATCTGGAAAGTTTGATTTAATTTACAGACTGATCATACATTAGCGATATCTCCTATAGTTCTATATATGTGTATTTTGAGATACCTTTGTATAAAGGAAGATTAGGTTTTATGTATATATAAGTAAGGTTAGAAGTGTGGCATTGAGATCAATGTTGGCTCTGCCTTTTGGCTAAGATCGAGTGTAGTATTCGTTCTTATCATGGGTCTTCCTCATTCTTTACCCCTGATGGGGCAGTGTTGCCTTTGTCTGATGCTAAAATGCCAGTGGTTCTTGGAGCCTGGGGTGGCTGTGCTCCTTGGGGTAACCTGAAAATGCATGGTGGAGGGTCAGGATACCTGCACTAGTTGCACAACAGCACTATGCACTGGCAATCCGTGCAACATATTTTATTTCTTTGATCTAGTCTTATGACTGTGCAAGATTTTTTTTTTATGCCCCACTACTGTAAGGCTGCGGCTAACCAGCACTTTTTTATTTTTCATTTATTGCACATAGCACATACAAGTCTTGTCACATTTTCAATTTTTTGTGTGTGCTGCTCTCCTATGTCCTGTTGGAGGAACTCTCTGTGTGGAGAGATGAAGACTTTATTCCAAAAGGGAATCTCCGACCAAATTCAGGAGCCCATCCGAGTCTTAGGATAGAGGTGGCTAAACTTAGTTTTGGTGAAGGGGGTCTTGAAGAACCTTTTCCCCATTAGGGGCCTTATGGCTCTAGTGAATGGGAGAAACGGGGCTCTGTTCCTTTTGGAATGGAATGGCCTCAAAGTACCAGTCCCCTCTGCACTGTGGGATTCTCATGCACTGGTCTTGCACCTCAGCCTTGATCTGAGATCAATGTTGGAGCATGTGGTCCATGACCACCTTTCTTTAGGGTTTATGGTTACCCACTAACAATATAAGACTTGTGGGAACCAGTGACCAACACCTCCTGCTATTGGCCTGTATGCGATCATCTTCCCTCCACCCAAACAGGTCCAGTGATGCCGGAAGTAATTCAGCCTGGACACTGAACATATGGATCTCATCCAATATGGCCACCTACGTATCTGACCAGTTTGGAAAATGTTCCCTTCACTCTGCCCATGAGTTGAGTGGCTAGGCTGCACCAAAACTCTGAAACGCACTCCCATGGCCAATTAGACTATTGACGAGTTTCTGAAGCTTCAAAAGTGCACTAAAAACTAATCTCTCCATACATTCAAGCCTACAAGCCCTTCTCCTAATTCCTCCACCTCTGCAACCCACAAAGTCTATACCCCACTCAGTAATACCCTTTCTGTGTCCACCTCTCCCCTCTAGAATGTAAACTCCCATTAGCAAGACCCTCTCTCTTAGTGTTTATGTAATTATGTAATCTTGTTGAAACCCCCACTGTGCTGCAGAGCCCTTGTGGTGTTTTACAAATAAAACATAATGAAATGCTTGTAATGTTACTTCAGTATACCATAGCAATATCTGACAAAAAGGTCTAAAAACACTGAAGCAGCAAACTTTGTGAAAACCAATACTTGTGTGTTTTTCTCAAAACTTTTAGCCATGACTGTACAGGGTTTCCCAAACCCAGTCCTCAGGGCTCCCTAACAGTGCAGGTTTTCCATATCTCCTTGCTGGAGCACAGGTGTATTCATTACTGACTGACACAGTGTAACAGATCCACAGGTGGTTCTAATTATGTCACATGTGATCCAGAAAACCTGCACTGTTGGGGAGCCCTGAGGACTGGGTTTGGGAAACCCTGCAATATGGGATATACCAAACGCAGGCTTATTGCCATGCAGCTGGTACCATATATAATATGGGCTATACCCATATTATATATGGGTATAGCCCATATATAATGCCTTATTGTCATAGCAGCTGTCCATCAAGCCTATTTAACGCCAATTTGGGTGTGGCTCACAAGCCAGCCCTTGCTAGATGTAAACCCCTATACCTGGGAGGTGAGTGCATTGATTATAACTGCATTTTAATGTTGTTTAAAGCTTATAGGTCAGTGTAGGACCTGCATATAATGAGGTGCCCTTGCTGCTGGGATGCAGGCTTAAATGTTTTGATCAAAATATGAACTAATACCTCATGTCATTTTGCTAGATACCCACATGTATGCAGTGTTAAGGATAAGCGCTGACAACTGTCTTTGTTGTTTTGTATCTTATATTTTCTATATCATAGTACAGAAGAAGTATATGAAACATTCATCCACTGTGTTTACAGTTGAATTTACCTAACTGAAAGTAGAGATTACAATTTCTAAACCATTATTAGCATAATTAAAATAGTTCCTTGGAAGCAGACTTTACAGGTTATAATCCACACGGCCAGGCTTAGGTAACCTCTAACAGTTGGGGAATGCTGGGACTTTTAGTTTCCACAACAGCTGGAGAATCACTTTTCCTTTGTCTGCAATAGAGTATTATCCCTCTCTACCTGAGTGCAAGTGATATTGACAGTGTACCAATAACAGATCCTCAGCAGGGACACAAAATTCAGGGTACCTTTTCCTCCAATGTAGTTTATCTAATTATGTACCCAACTGCCGGCTTTATGTGGGAGAACCAGGGCAAATATTCCAACAATGGATGAATGTGTGCGGATTTACTATCAATAATCCCCTGTAGCGGAAAATTTCCATAGCATTTAATGGGGAATTGAAGAACATCGTAAGAGAGGAAGAATTGAGAATAGAAATTCATGCAAAAATTGTAAACATCGCACTTTGCCCCAAACAGGGACAGAAGCTAAATGTGCCATACATTTATGGATTTAAAAAATATAGTGTGATTTTCACTTGGCGTGGCGATCTGTTCCCCTCTAAACATCTGGTCAAGGACTGTTTAACATTTCAAAATCTGCTTTCATTAATTAGTTCTCACCTCACTCCCTCACTATGAGCCTCATTCATGTTTGGACGTATGTCCGTTTGCTTTCCGTATCTTGGGTTAAATAGCTCTGCTCATGACCACAAACGGACCTTACACCAATGAACAGAATTGCATGGAGTTTGTGTCTGAACACAAATGACACTAACAACGGCCTACGACTGGAGAGGTGGACCAACGGAGGGAAGAGGCGGACTAACGGAGGTCATGTGCAGTAAAGAGCGTGTCAATGCAGATGCGGCCAATTAAAGTCTTGGGTTTTCAGTAAGTACGCTGGTTTCAGTCGTATCACTTGCCCCAACTACAGGGCTGGTGTACGTGCCTGCTGATAGTGATGGCAGATATAGCATAGTCTTTGTGTTAAGAACTAAACATATGCATGCCACTAGCTAGCACAGAACATGTGTATGCAAGGAAGACTTAAAAATACATTGTATGGACAGTACACATTGAAAGCATCTTTATGTCTTTAATGTACATTTTAAAATCCTTGTTTTTTATTATATTATTAATAGTTGTTCATTTAGTTTATATATTTTTTTATGTGTTCTGATTGAACAGACGCTTGTGGGTATATTGTAGCCTGTTGTATGTATATTTACATACGGCAAGTAACGTTTAGGCAGAGCGTAGATACACACAGATTCAAATTGAAAAGTATCTTGGGATACGCTTGTGATTGAATATGTTACTATGTAACTACGTACAAGATCTGCGCTCTTTTATTGCAATACAATACAATACAATAGTTTACATTACACATGCCAAAAAGATAACAAGTTAATTGCTTTGTGCCCAAGTAGTCTCAAAAGTTTGCGTTTTACTTAGTTAGCCAATAAAGGATTTCCACTTTTTCTTATCTGGAAGTAAAGTTGATACTGTGACATTTTCTGATTCAGCCGGCTGAGATTATAGCAGAGAATAATAAAGGCTTGTATATGCCAGACAGGGCAGTGATAACATTTATTGTTTTGACCTTTTCAGGTTCCTGCGGTTTGATTATCTGGATATATCCATGAGCTCGCTTGCCGAAATGGAAGCCAGTGCTATGACAGAATACTGAAAAGTCAGACGATCTCCTGAGGAGGTGAAGGCTAAGTGTGTATTGTGGTATGTGTTATGAGTCAGAGTTACTTGTTATATGTCCATCTTATAGAAAAGAGGCAGCTGGATAGTTCATCCACATCAAGGAAAAATATATCAAGGGCAAAATATAATATAGCAACTTGCGACAAGTAGTCAGACACTTAGGGGGGTATTCAATTGTTTCTTTTAACGCGCTAAAACAAAAAAAAACGAGCGCTCGAAAAAAACTTCATATTATACGGTAATTTTGCGCGCGTAAACAGTTAATACGGTACTTACTCGCTGACAGCGGGCTGATATTCAGCTCGCTGCTCAGGGAGCTGCGAGATGAAATTTAGCGAGTAATTACCGTACTAACGGTAATATTTTTAGAGCGCTCGTTTTTTTTTGTTTTAGTGCGTTAAAAGAAACAATTGAATACCCCCCTTAGGGGGGAATTCAATTGACCGGGAGATATTTTTTAACACCGTGTTAATCCATTTTTTTTTTGTCATTTTCAAGTGCGTTCACTTTAACCGTGATTCAATTCCATTTTTTAACACTCCGTTAAAACTGTCCTCTCGCGCTCCAGTAGAAGACTTTTTGAAAGTATAGGGTGGTTGAGAGGCAGCCGTGTTAAAAGCTATTCAATTGTTTTTTAACGCGGCGCGTTAAACAGGCCATTATGCTCTTTTATCTCGCACCTCTTTGGGGTGCGTTAAAAATAAAAAACCTATGAAAACTATTTGAAATGATGTAATAATGAAAAAAAAATGATAAACATGTTTATCAGTAATGCATAACATGTAAAAGTTGATTTTCTTGTGAAAAAATAATGAAAAAAATAACCCATAAAAATAAAATAAAAATATAAATCAATAATTAAATATATTTATATATGTTTTGGTACAAATATGTATGTACTAATATGTTTTGACAAGGTATAGGTGATTCTATAGTAAAAAATGTTGAAATAAAAAAATATGCTAAAGAAAGTACTGTAATGTAGATATTATCAAATACAATGATTGTGTAATGTAATCTAATGTATGACAATGTATGCCAGTCCTTTTTTTTTGTTATATATGACCACGTTAAACGCGCCCTTTCACTTCCCTAAAAATTCGCAAACACCAATGATTAACACGCGGGGGCAGCGTTCCCTCTTTTTCAATTGTTGAATTGCAGGAGTTTTAACACTGCGTTAACTAAAAACAGTTGCTATAGCAGTTAAAAACCCGCGTGTGATTTTTTTTTTAACGCTGCAGGAAAAAAAGATCTCGCTGTCAATTGAATACGCCCCTTAGACAGTTTTCAAATGTTGCTTTCTTACAAATTATAATTAGTAAAATCTTTTTCAATCAATCTTTTTTATTGCACTGCACGAGCTAAAACAGAAAATTAGTTGACACAGATACATGCTACTTTCATAAATATTCAGGCACAATACTATTTGGTAGAGCCACCTTTTTCCACAATAACAATATGAAGTTAGGGAACTACAAGTGTTCCCGCTGGTTCAAAAAGCAAGGGCTTTTTGAAACATTAGTGGGTTCAAAATCAGTGTTTGGATCCCCCCATATGCACGCTGGAAAAGAAGTTAGAAATAAGCACATCCACAGCTCTTAAAGCACAAAAACAATTCTGTTCTTTATCCAACATAGTCCAGCATTGGTTGTGCTTTAAACCCACCCAAGTCCACTAATTAAGGAAAAATAAAACCTGGGAAGAAAACATCCTGTCATCCACTAAACGATTGACATGAAGAGTCTCATTGACTCATTCTGAATGGTTGGACCAGCTAACCAATCAGAAACTTGAAAAACGTTTCAGGCCATTTTTGCATTGACAAAATGTCCTCCAAAAATAGGTGTCTCCGGGGGTGGAACACAGCATTGCTGGGACCCCATAGCAAAATTTTGGGAAGGGTCTGGTGATTCCTGTCTAGCCCTCTGGCATGCGTAGTCAAGCCTCACTTGGGCAATTCCAGGCCCCCGTCACCTCTGGGTCCTGTAGGAGCTGCACTTTCTCTAGTGACATTCATTCCCCCACTGGAATCCTTCCCTAGGAGAGATTATTATTTTATTCTTCAAGAAAAATCCTTCATATGAAAAGCATTTGATTCCAATAACTAAGCAAATATTAATAAGGGCACTATCTGATGAAAGAAATATATTGATAAAAAACACACTAAGTATAGATGAGTACAACACAAGTTTCCTTGAATTTAAATCCATGGGGAAGAGGGACACTGGCAATTTGCTTTCTTTCCTTGCCTATGTCAAGTACTCTCTTGAAAAAGGCTACACATAAACTTAAACTAAAGCATTGCAATCAGCAGAGATGAATATATGGAACCAAACTCACAGGATCGACTGTGTAAACCGAACAGAGACTATGAGTTTTCCATGGTAACAAATGACAACAAATTCAATCAAATTTTACGATAAAATAGATATCCTAATATTGTACATAAGTCAGGGTAAAAACAGTTGCTCAGATCTATTACATTTTGTAGGGAAAGCACAAAAAAAGTTAAAATAAATTATAAATAAATGGAGATCAAATTATGCCAAAGACATAAAACATCATGGAACACAAAAAGCATTCAAAATGTTGTACAATATCAAATAGCACATAACGCATAAAATTGCAAAACCTCTTATTGATACATTATTCTTTATACAAAAAAGGAGGAAGGTTAGTTTAACAAAAAATGTATTACTGTCCCTTAAACTACTAGGAACTAGAATAAGGTAAAGTATATTCAGTAACAAATTTCTATGGCAGCTCCCAAATCCCAATCAAATATTTGAATCAACACTCTTAAACTAAGTTTTAGCAATGATATGGTTGTTTGGATCATGTGTGAGTACTTTATCATGGTAACTGATTTTTTTTCATTATTTTGGTTCTGGAAGTTGATAAACAATGGTATTTTGATTATATTTCCTTGCTAAATAAAGATCAGCTCATCAGTGTAACATTTGTAGAGGACTAGATATGCACCAAATGGTTATTTTGTTTCAAAAAGTCTCATATAAATGACTTCCCCAACCGGGTGCAAATCAGGTTCCCATAGAGGTCCCCTTGTTTTGCAGCTTATGTATTAGTCTTTAATTTGAAATATTTGTGTGTTAAGATAAAACTAATGTCCTCAAGTAGGAAATTATAGGAAATGGTGTACCTCTGATATACTTCATTGAGTGGTGATTCCTGAGAAGATAGTACACTGTTATGAACTTGAAAAATGGCAGAAAAAAATATAGCCAGATAATTTCTCTATTTTTTAGTGAGTATTTTTACCTTGTGAGCTTTTCTATGAGTTTGGCTAGTTCAATGGAAAGCTGAACTGTGGGATCACAATCAATGATTACATAAATCTTGTCAACTAGAATTCTGTTGGCCTCTTTTATGTAATTATCCCTGTTCTAGATAATAATACCTCTGCCTTTGTCAGTGTTTTTAATCACCAAAGTGCTATTTTTCTTTAGGTCCCTGAGTGCTGATAATTACTATTTAGATTCATTGTTTTTGTAATATATTTAAGTGGACAGATTATTTAGGAGTTATTTTGCAGTAAGTCAACAGATAAACCAAATTAATTGGTTTTGTTTGACGTAAATATTACTCAGCTGATGTCAAAATATATAATGATGTTTTGTCTGTCGGTTCATGGATTGATAGGGCTCTTTGAACTTCTTCCTTTGTCCTTACAGCTACATGGTCTAAGTTGTTGAAGATCCTTGTTTTTGGCTTATGAGACTCAAAAATGTGGGTGTTATTATTAAAGTGCAGTATCCACCACCCTGGCTTATTTCTTATAAGTCACTTGTATTGTATTACACTGAGGAAGAGAATGCAGCTAATCCTCAAAACTCCTAGAATATACAGCACATTTTTGAACAAGTCCTTAAAAGTCCTGAAAAGCGTCCATCTATGCCCTGCTTGCTGTGCATTAACATAAGTTTTGCAAAGCCATCTCCAAAGTGAGCAGTTATTATTCCTTCCATTTCACCATTGGTACACTCAGTGGGGCTTTCGCTCGCTCCCTTTATTTTAATCCTACGTTATCGATAACTAAACAAAAGTTATCAGTTTGAGTTGGAGTGGCTCCATTTGATAGCTAATCTTCAGGAATCTGATGATATATGGCTCCTCTTCTCCCACCACGGTGGCCTGCTGGTCTTCTACCCATTCAAAGAGGACCTCCCACCCTTGGTATGGGTTAATCTCTGGTTGCTGAAGCTCTCAACATTCAGACTGTTGACACCAAAATGTCAACAGTCAGAAATGTTGTCGGGTTCAGTGTGTCTACGTGAATAAAATGGCGACATTGTGACTGTTGAAAGGTTGTAGAGTTGACAGTCACCATATCAACTTTCGAACGTCAGTGCCACCAGACATCGCCGACACAAAAAAGTTAACATAACAAATACAAATCTATACATTGTGCCCCCCCCAACACATTAACACTAGTACTTCCAGCACTAATGTTAATGTGTTGTTCGTTTGTTTTTTTTACTTTATTATTTACCATTTTGTGCAGGCGGGTCCAGCAGCTGTATTGCCAGCGGGTCTGCCGACTGGCGGCCAAGTTGCCGTTTGAATGTCGACATTGTGACTGTCGACTTTACTATCTGTCAACAGTCACAATGTCGCCACTTTAACCACGTAGAAACACTGAACCAGTTGACATTTATGACTGTTGACATTTTGGTGTCAACAGTCTGACTGTTGACAGGTTCAGCATGGACAGATTGACTAGATCCACCACCCTTACCCTTACTACCAAATACCCGTTCCTTGTACTGTTTCTTTTTCTCTTCTTAATTATTATAAACTGCCTGTTGCTACTTTGTTATGTACAGATTATGTGATTATTTCTTTAATTACCAAAACTCAATCAAATTAAATGACCAAAAAAAGCAAAGGTCTCAAGTACTGAAAGACTCTTAAGTTTCTAATCCAATCTACTTAACGCTTCCAAAAGAATAGTTCTTTCTCCCATAGTCTAAGCCACTCTTTCCAAGCTTCATTCTGAACTGGTTTATTAAAAGAAAGAAATAAAAAGTCGAAATTGTCGGATCTTGTTGTAAAATTCATCGAGAGGAAAATATCTGTTGATGTGACATCCAGGAAACGTACGCTCAGAGGACAAGCTAATCAAAACTAATAAGAGCTCTATCACGTCATCTCCTGACTGACAGTGATTGCCTTAACAGCTCACAAAAACGCTACCACCATGTTTAACTTGATTGTTGTAATATCACACTTAAGAATTCAACCTATTCAACAGTACATGTCTAGATATCTGAAGGGCTTTGTATCGCGCAGAGCTCCCACATCAGACAAACACAGGCATCAAAAGATAAATAGCACTTTCAGAAGGCCCCATATAATTTTCTTTGCAAGAGTGAAAATATAAACCTTTACCAGTGTATGTTTTGACACACTTCCCCTCTTTAAGTGCACAGTATACTATTTACTTTAAATCTAAATCTATTTATTGACTCAAATTGAAAAGGAGGAAATTATACACACAAAAGACTCCATGAATTATGACCCATCTTATTTATACTTCCATAACCTCATTACCAACCTTCCACTGCTAGTTTACAGGCGGGAAGAGCCGCCTTATTAGAAATTGTCACAAAGGGGAATGTTATTACACATCAGTTCACAGGCTATGATTAGCCTTTATTGCTGAACTACATCTATATCACTTATAGACTTCTAAATGCAAGCTCAATTTATCTTAAAAAATGTTCATTCGGAAAGCAAGGAGAAAGGTTCAACGTGTGGTGTGTAATTACATTGAAGTCTGTATATTGTCCTTCCTGGAGGATTGGGGGAGCAAAGAGAGACAGATTGTGCAATGTGACGTCTGTATATTGTCCTTCCTGTGGATTGGGGGTAACAAATAAAGGCAGATTGTCCATGTTGGAGAGATAATGTTTCAATTGGAGCTTAGTGCTGAGGAGTGAAAGGAGGGAGAAGACAACCCCACTGGCCAAATGCCACCCGTGCTTATATTGCTGATATGAGAGTTGGGGGAAATGTATTTTGTTGGGAGGGGCTCACGAGAGCCCCCTG
This sequence comes from Mixophyes fleayi, assembly GCF_038048845.1. NCBI lineage: Eukaryota > Metazoa > Chordata > Amphibia > Anura > Limnodynastidae > Mixophyes > Mixophyes fleayi. Next base: position 47,279,379 of record NC_134404.1, read on the forward strand.
TCTCCTTTTGACCCAGGAGGGGGGAGGGATGGGCACGCACAGGCAGGTGCTACCTTGCTTTGGCATAAAGCCACATTTGTATGTTCATTGTAAAAAAACAGAGGACACCTGTGACTCAAATGTTCACATTCATTAGGGGTACTGTGGGGTATCATGTAATGTGAAATGTATTTTATATTCATACTGCCATGGTATTGGTATGCTGTACAGCTTACACTGTGATTTTTCAGGCAAATGTGGTGTATAAATTTTTCAAGGTTACATGTGTGTGCGCATATGTAAGTTGTGTGTGAGTGAGATTAGCTAGGCAGCCCCACTATGGTGTAGTTTAGGGTGCCCAGCAAATCAGGGGAAAGTGAAAGGCCCCCTATTGGTGTTTTAGTAAACCATGCACCCCAGTGAATACAGAAGGGGTCACCTGATGGGCGAGTAAGGTGTTTGTGGAAATAGAAGGGACTCAAGCTTGTTGATATGGTGACAACCAGTCTGCTAGTGACTGAGAAGGAGGTGCTGTAAAAAGAGGGAGGGGGTACAGAGGAAACAGTGAGGGAACAGAGGTGATGTGAGAAGCTGAGGACCTCCCAGGCTTTCCCTGGGAACCCGAGCGCAATGACTGCGCCAGGGCAAGTATTGTGTGCTCTGAATAGGGAGAGAGTCCCCAGAGCAGAGAGCCAAGGAGAGTAGTGGGGGATTGCTGCAATTGGCAGCATGTATGCAATAAGGGATGTAAGAGCAGAGACCCCTGAAGAGAAGGAGATTGCTGCAAGTGGCAGCCTGCATACACTAAGGGATGTAAGAGCAGAGACTCCTGGAGAGGAGATTGCTGCAAGTGGCAGCGTGCATACACTAAGGGATGTAAGAGCAGAGACCCCTGGAGAGAAGGAGATTGCTGCAAGTGGCAGCGTGCATACACTAAGGGATGTAAGAGCAGAGACTCCTGGAGAGGAGATTGCTGCAAGTGGCAGCGTGCATACACTAAGGGATGTAAGAGCAGAGATCCCTGGGGAGAAGTGGGGGTTTCTGTAAGTGGCAGCGTGCATACACTAAGGGATGTAAGAGCAGAGACCCCTGGAGAGAAGGAGATTGCTGCAAGTGACAGCGTGCATACACTAAGGGATGTAAGAGCAGAGACCCCTGGAGAGAAGGAGATTGCTGCAAGTGACAGCGTGCATACACTAAGGGATGTAAGAGCAGAGACCCCTGGAGAGAAGGAGATTGCTGCAAGTGGCAGCCTGCATACACTAAGGGATGTAAGAGCAGAGACCCCTGAAGAGAAGGAGATTGCTGCAAATGACAGCGTGCATACACTAAGGGATGTAAGAGCAGAGACCCCTGAAGAGAAGGAGATTGCTGCAAATGACAGCGTGCATACACTAAGGGATGTAAGAGCAGAGACTCCTGGAGAGGAGATTGCTGCAAGTGGCAGCGTGCATACACTAAGGGATGTAAGAGCAGAGATCCCTGGGGAGAAGTGGGGGTTTCTGTAAGTGGCAGCATGCATACACTAAGGGATGTAAGAGCAGAGACCCCTGGAGAGAAGGAGATTGCTGCAAGTGACAGCGTGCATACACTAAGGGATGTAAGAGCAGAGACCCCTGGAGAGAAGGAGATTGCTGCAAGTGACAGCGTGCATACACTAAGGGATGTAAGAGCAGAGACCCCTGGAGAGAAGGAGATTGCTGCAAGTGGCAGCCTGCATACACTAAGGGATGTAAGAGCAGAGACCCCTGAAGAGAAGGAGATTGCTGCAAATGACAGCGTGCATACACTAAGGGATGTAAGAGCAGAGACCCCTGAAGAGAAGGAGATTGCTGCAAGTGGCAGCGTGCATACACTAAGGGATGCAAGAGCAGAGACCCCTGGGGAGAACTGGGGGTTGCTGTAAGTGGCAGCATGCATACACTAAGGGATGTAAGAGCAGAGACCCCTGGGGAGAAGTGGGGGTTGCTGTAAGTGGCAGCATGCATACACTAAGGGATGTAAGAGCAGAGACCCCTGAAGAGAAGGAGATTGCTGCAAGTGGCAGCCTGCATACACTAAGTGATGTAAGAGCAGAGACCCCTGGGGAGAACTGGGGGTTGCTGTAAGTGGCAGCGTGCATACACTAAGTGATGTAAGAGCAGAGACCCCTGGGGAGAACTGGGGGTTGCTGTAAGTGGCAGCATGCATACACTAAGTGATGTAAGAGCAGAGACCCCTGGGGAGAAGTGGGGGTTGCTGTAAGTGGCAGCGTGCATACACTAAGTGATGTAAGAGCAGAGACCCCTGGGGAGAAGTGGGGGTTGCTGTAAGTGGCAGCCTGCATACACTAAGTGATGCAGAGCAGAGACCCCTGGGTAGAGGGTTGTAGCAAATGACAGCAGTTGTGGGAAACCCAGAGAGGGGCAGAGAGAACTCTAGAGAAGAGTGTTATAGCCCAAGGGATTTTAGCCCTGCTTGCAAAGCTGAAAGCTACACAGAGAAAGGGTCAGAGCTACAAGTGTGTTGGAGATAAGCTACACTGTGAATCCTTACTGTGTATACTGGAAACAGACAGAGGCTGGACTGAGTATCTGTGGAACTAGTGTGACCAGGAGAACCTAGTATGTACTGTGATAACACCAGCAGTGTAAGATGTGTGCAGGAGGAGCAAGGAGCTGTACTTGTAACCATATTCATATTGCTCATTAAGAACTGTGCTGTAAAGAGTAAGGAGCTGTATATACTGTGTATATATATATATATATATATATATATATATATATATATATATATATATATCTATCTGTATTGCTGCCACCATTATGATTAACGTGCTGGAGGAAGAGGAGTGTAAATAAAGAGTTCAGCTTTTCATAGAAAAAAAAAAACATGTTCATTCTGCTTTTGAAGGAAGACCCCATATTGATGCACAAGAAGGGAAAGGTCAGCTGTCCACATTCAGTTTTTGATGGGATGCGGAAAATACGAGCTACAATATATAGTATAAGGGATTTTCTCTAGCACACGGTGTCCTCTCATGTAAGTAGATCATGTAGTTATCGGATCGCTCTGTATATATAAAATGTGGAGATGGACGTGATGAACCTCGGTCATGAAGGGCACTGGATGGGATCTGGTGCACAACCAAGGAGTCTTGCGGCATCCTAGATGGACCTTCTAGTGCTCATCGAGGTTCATGCCTATCGCCTCTTTGTGCACCTCTGTAAACTGGAAGTGTGCTTAGTTGTGTGTAGAGGCGGATAAATATGGCTCTATATAAAGGAGGATAATAGACTCTGATTTGTTTCTAATAAAGATTTATTTACACCACTGGAGTGCTGGCGTTCTTTGTATTTTAGTTTCTTACATTCATCATTTATCTTGTAAAATAATGAACGGCTAGACTTTCTCATTTCCTAAAATTTGCCTAAATATTTACTACCTCTTAAGGGGGAGATCTATCATTGGGCGATTTTGTTCAGAATTGTTAGTTCTTCCCGCAAACTCTCCAATCTATGAAAAATTTATTTATTTTCAACTAAGGTAATTTTTGCAGATTTTACAATAAAATGAATGGGACATCTCATTCATCTGTCTGAAACTACTGAGATTATTTATGAAAATTTCCATAGTGTTTTTGTAAACACCCTTTAATAGCATCCCCCTGGTCCACATTTCACAATGCAAAAATCAATGGTTCCTATGGCAACCGGGATGTCATTTCTGCTTCTCGGCCCGACCGTTGCTAGGACAACGGTCGGACGCTGAGCTGTCAGTGTTTCGCACCCCGGTGAACAGAGGGCAACCGGGCGCATGCGCCATTAAGCCTGCGGGCTGTTATCTATAATTATATTTATTGGGCCACACCTGGGGAGGTCATTATATCAATTCATTGCATGTCCCAGTTAGTCACGAGGTCCCACTGACCAACGCCTCGATGTCCGGGTGTTTACTTTGCCAGTTAAAACAGTACAGAAATATCTGCTCATTTTCCCTCACATCTCTATTTTAGTAAAACTCTGATGCGATGTCTCCGTGCACTGTTCCACATCATTGTGTCACCTCACAGCTAATTGAATCTTCCCATGAGACTACAGTCTCCTTGAAGTTTAAACTGTACCTCAAAAGTTATATCCTTCCAGGAACCACCTACCACTTTCTGGCTGCACTGAGATTTTCTGCAAGTAACTGGGAATTCTATCTCAATTTCTTGTTCCAGTGATGTCATAACTCCTCCTTCCCAGCCTGGAATCCCTGTTCTGCTCTGGGCCAATCAGTACAACTAAAAATAGCCCAAGTTTTAGGTCCTTACCTCAGTGGCAGTAATACTGTCCATGAGATTAAGTATATATACGAGCCGCGGGCTGTTATCTATAATTACATTTATTAGGCCACACCTGGGGCGGTCATTATATCATTTCCTTGCCTGTCCCTGATTGGCTGTCTTGACTATTTAAGGCAGGGAGGGCTTAGCCTCCCTGCCGGTTATAGCGTGGATTCTGTCTGTTGCTGACCTGCTCCTGTCCTGCTCCTGTCTAGCCCCAGTGTTCCTGTGGATACTCTGCCCGCTTACTATTGGACCTCCTGTTGTGACCTTATTGCTCCATTTCTGGATTCTGCTCTCGTGCTGGTGACCCTGACCCTTTGGCGTGTTATTTGACTATTCTGCTTGCTTCTGACCCCTGACCTCGGCTTACGTCTGACCATCCGTTACCATCTGCACAGCCTCCTCTGGTCCTACCGCTGCAGTATTGTTAATGAACTTGGCAGCCTAACAGTATAATACTGACTCAGTGGTGTAAAGAGGTGCTAAGTGGAGGAATGATGCTTTCCTCACCTTAGAAGGTGGTGGTACAATGTCGTGATACAACGTATCTTAGGAGGTGCGGGTTAGCCAGGTAGCAGAGCATCTCCTGTGCACCCCTGCTCCCTGCCAAAATATGTGAATCATGCTATCCAGAACTATCTTCTATAGAATACATCTATTATTACCAGCACAATTCCAGAATTCTGGACATTTTCTAAATCAATTATTCTGTACAGTCAAAATGGGGTTTATTATTTAATTACATATGCTTTATTATGTTAAATATTCTTTCTGTTGGATGTATCCTAGCCTCAACAACCTTCATCGTTTCCTTCATAATTCCCAGACGACAAGTTCGGATTTAATGACCCAATCAGCGCTCTCTTGTGCCATTACAATTTGTTATTGATAATTAGAAGTGATTTGCTGTGATACAGGGCGGCTTTACACATCTAACTCACAAAAGCCAGTATGTCCGGATCACAGTATATTATTTTATGGAGCGACGTTTGGCCGCACGTTTCCAGAGCACTACGGTATCCAACATTGCAGATTTTCCTGTGCACCTCTATGGGTGAAATCAAAACCCCAAGGGGGTAAATTTACTAAACTGCGGGCTTGAAAATGTGGAGATGTTGCCTATAGCAACCAATCAGATTCTAGCTGTCATTTTTTAGAATGCACTAAATAAATTATAACTACAATCTGATTGGTTGCTATAGGCAACATCTCCACTTTTTCAAACCTGCAGCTTAGTAAATATACCTCTAGGAATTGAATCGGGCCTATATGTTCAGTATGACTGGTGCTTGTCACAATATAAGGATTATTTATTAAACTTCATTGTGACAATTTCATTCCATGTAATAGCAAATCCATCTTTTCACAGAAACACAACATGGGATACATAAATACATGGGTTAAATTGGTCTTTTACATATTTTGCAAATCAATACATTGCAAAACCCATCTCTGCAGTCGGCTCAAGCAAATTTACTTTACATAAAGACATTTACATGAAGATTCATTTCGTCTGCCTATTTTACGTAACAATTGGTTGATATACAGCATAGAGCTGTTTTGTTATCCAAGGAGGTTTAAATTCCTTTACTCTTGTTTTTCGTCTAATAATATTGTTCCTCCCAAACCTTGCGATGTACTTATATGAAACCATCATCACCCCAAACTTCACAACTGTATTTCACTATCTTAGGGATTCTCATTTTTCTTTTACACAGGACCAATATCATGAATCACATTAGGGACCACTTGTTTAGTACTGAATACACGTATTTGTTTTACTGTGCTCAATAAAAACATATTAAGAAATGAGGTACAAAATAACACAAATATCATAATTAGATTATTAGCTGGAGCTACGCAATAGTTTTGGAGAAAGGACGCTCTTGGCAAAACCGGCTGTAATCTGCATTCATAGGTTGAGAACCCCCCAATCTAACCTATGCCTATTATCATGAAGATGATATCTACCCAGAATGAATTTTAGGTTTGGATTAGATCACTATGCTAAGCTAAATATTGTTTTACATACTTGGGGTGGAACATTTCCCCAGTTCTTCCAACAGACCAACGTTGGTCCACTCTACGCTTATCTGTTAATGTTATCTGTCTGAAACTTACCTGTCCGATTTTGGCAGGTAAGGGTATTGCCAAGGCCCTCCACTGAGAATTTGCCAATTCTAAGTTAAGCGCTTAGAAATAAAGACGTGATGCAGTGACGGAACTTTGGGGGCATGTCCGGGACTTGCCAGATGAGGCGACCACCGCACCCTGGTAATACTAGTATTATATGTTACTTCCCGGTATGAAGAGGAGATCCAGTGACATCACCAGGACTGACTTGACACATCACAGGGCAGGACCATGGGAAGTCCCAGAGCAGTGCACTAGTGATCTGTAATAGGTCTGTTCTGCATGATAGCTCTAGGACAGGGGTCAGGGAACTTTTTTTACCTTTAACCCCCAAATATATTTAGATACGCCGACGTTACCCCCTTGATTTGAAACGAAGGAAAACAAAATTTTATTCAATCTATTCAAAATTTCTTTGAAAGCTTCAACTTCAAAACTTCAGGTTTTGGAGAAATGATGTTGCTTCATTTTTGATACGAGAGCATCAATTGATGTCAGAACAATTTGGACACAGGCTTCGGCGTCCAATCTATTTCTCTGCTTTGTTTTTAATGTTCGTTAGAGTGAAAAATCCTTGTTCGCAAAGGTAGGTTGTGGCCAAAGGCAGCAACTTTTTGACTGCCTCCTCATGTGCAGTTTTGAATGACTTTGCAGCTGTTGACATCCAAAAATATGACAGATCTGCTTTGTTTTCAAATGCAATACGTTCTTCATTATTGCATCGAAGCTCAAGAAGTGCCTCTGCCAACCCTTGAGGCTCTTCTGGTACAACAGCAATTTCACATTTAAAGGGCTCTACAATCCAGCTGACAGCATGTGAATCAGCAGCATTACCCCCAGGAATTTCATTTTTACCCCATTTGGGGTAATTTACCCTCTGTTCCCTGACCACTGCTCTAGGAGATCCATCTAAATTACATCTAATAGGTACATCTCTATCCAATTTACACTGAATTATTGAGTGCTGTCAAACGGGAATATTTATAAAACAAACCAAGGTCTCCAACACTAAAAATAACTACAAATAAGAGAATCCAATATAAAATATTTTTTTAAAAAAAGTCGAAATAAATGCATTTTTCTTTGGCTTTGCTCGAGATTACCAATACCATTCTGAATATGTCCACAAGTATGTAATCTGTTATTCAAAGTGGAATAATACATTTCCTGGATACATTTTTTTTCACAGCTGGGAAAACCGTATCTAAAAAATACTGATTTAAAAATTCCTTTGCTTTTCCCCAATATTGCCTTGCCACTGAACTCCTATGCACACGTTTACCAGTGCTCCTCATAGTGTCCGTAGGAGGAGGGACTTGTAGACAGTATAAATGCTCCGCTTTTAAGGACTCTGGATAACATTTCACCAAATAAAAGATAGATGAATTATATTATTTTAATTGAATGTCCTAATTCTTAGGATTGGAACACAAAGATTTCTAAACGTTCACATTTTCATTGCAGACCCCCCCAAAAAAACAGGTTATTAAATATAAACTTCATTAAAATATCTGTGAAAAATCCAAAAAAGAGAGTGTGGTCCCGCAATAACGGATGTAGGCTCCGCTTCATAAAACCTGAAGCAATATTTCCTCTATTCCTGCCCACAGTCTCATAACACTACATCAGCTTTTACCTGAAAGAACCTGAAGAAAATTAAAATATAAGTTTTAGATTCAATTTCACAACCAGCAAAGGAAGGGGTTCTTTACAGTGAGGGCAGTCAAGATATGGAATTCATTGCCAGGGAAGGTTGTGATGGCAGATTCAATAGATATGTTTAAGAAAGGGTTAGACAAATTTTTAGCGGAATGGTGTATCCAGGGATACGACCGTTAATTAAAATGTAGGATAGTAGTGGATATAGGGTAAAAATAGGACTGCAGTATTGAGTCTGGGGGGATTTTCATGATTGAAACAGATTGGCGGTTGCTTACTCTGGATGAATTTCAAATATAAGTGCAGGATCGCAGGAGATCCAAAATAGGTTGAACTTGATGGACTGGTGTCTTTTTTCAACCTCATCAACTATGTTACTATGTTAGATATGAGCCATGAAGGTAAAATACTTTAATAACTAGACATCGCACTCCTACCTTTGTAATAGCTTCATCCAATTCAAATAGGACATAAGCAATACTGCAAGAACAGTCCCAAAGTCCCGTAACCCTCATGAGTAATTTAAGCCATAAATTATGCTAAATTGAGCAATATTTTAGAAGTAACATTCAATGCATGGTTGTAAAGTGGTAGGAGGTTGGATTATCCTGTGACAACGTTGATCAGTGCTCATTATGGTTCATCAACCTGCATGCACACCTAGTCGCTCTTCTAGATGTGGAAGTGGAGTTGTCTCCTGAGAGTGGTGAGCAGGAGTGTACTGGGTGGACCACATAGAAGTAACCAAAGCAATTAGCTGGGCACATCAACTGCAATTCTTAACTGGCTTCCACTGCATTATTGTCAAGCAAGTCAGCAAACTGTCAGTCACTCTGTGTCTGTGGTGGTTAGACCAGTACCTCCCTGCAAACATGGAAACCTGCTGTTGTGGAGTGTCAAAGAGCATGATGCATTTAAATAAGTATAAACATTTCAATGTTCTCAGATATATTATTTAAATCAGTCACACATAACCTTTGACATGTATTAGATAGTACTTGACTTGCTTTTTAAACTGTAATTATGATTCATTACTCCTAGATCCTAAATCTAGGATCAATCTACTTAATATGGACCAAAAAAAAGAGATACATTCTGAGCAACAACGAACGTTTTTTTCGTCTTTATTTTTTTTTTTTTAACACAATAGGCTCTGGAACAATTCACATAAGACAGGAATTTTTCTCCAAAAAAAATAAAATAGTTTGCATTCTGTAATTAAATAGTGAAAAAGCCACAATATAGCCGGTCATGCAGTTTCTGTTTAAAACAGCACATTTTTGTTTCCTCACTAAATGTATACGGGTCACAGGAAGAAATGTCCATTGAAGATTATTTGTAAAATCACATATACTGAAAGGATGGTGGATGGGAGGGTAAGCTTATGTGTACTGTCTCCACTAAGCCCATTAATAACAAAGGAGGTCGTCCCCTGCCATAGAAGGAATCAACTGGGAGACAAATGATAGATATATAATATACATAGAGCTGTACACGCACACTGTACATACACACACACGCACACGCATACACAGTAGGGTGTGTCTGTCTGTCCATACATGTACATGTGCAGAATAATCATTTCATTCATTACTAAATTTCATGCCATTTAAGAATTAAAGGAAGGAAAAGAAACAAATATTTATACTCTTGTGCTTTCAACATTGTCCGTATCTCCTTGTCGGCTTTCCTTGCAAAGTGAAACAGCTATCTATGTTCTTAGTTCAGTATAGTGTCATGACAGAGAATAATCGGAATTATTTCACATATTTAAAATCCAGGGCAGCGACTTTGTGTAGATTTTCCTCTGCGTCCGGATGTAAACATAACCTGACACTGGATGCGACATACGTGGAAGGAATGTTGTGGAAAATAAAATGGTTGCCAGGCTGTTTTCTCTCTTATACATAGAAAACAATCTGGCAAGGGTTGGTTGGTTATCCACTATACGTAGAGGAATGACTGAGAAGGCATTCACTTGCAAGCAAAGCTTGATTGACAAGCCAGTGTTTGGTTGCGGCTGTCCGTACGGGCGGAAATCTTTAGAACTGGCTTGTGCTGCTGGGGTCACATTGTAACAATCGCACGATTGAAGGATCACTCTTGGCACCTTTAATAAATTCTTCCAGGGAAAGTTTACCTAAAAAAGAGAGAGACGCATGGTGAGCCAGGAACTGGAAATGCTGCAATGGGATACAAATTTCACTTTTTAAATATGTTTTTGCTTTATTTAAACAAAATAGTTTTGTACTGGAATTGTGTGGTTAATAAACACAATGTTTTCTAGTAGTGACGTTCCTTTCTACTGTAAAATAAGGTAGTAATATAATATTGCCAAACCAACAAAAAGTAGCATCACTCTGTGATAGCTGTAACCATGACATATAAGATACATCTAAAGGCAGATGTATCTAACATTATTTTATCTATTCACAGCATCTTTATGGTGGAGGACAATATGCCATGAAAGTGGTGACCTTTAAGATATTCTGTATAACGTCATAGGCAAACCGAGGGGGGGGGGAAAGGGGGTTACTAGTGCCTAGAAACCCCCCCAAGCCTGGGGCACTGTATGATTGAGGTGGCTGGACCCTGCCCCCGCTTCACACAGCTCTGCTTGAAATGGGAAAGCTGCGAGCACCTAACAGTAGTCCACGCAGAATTGCCCATGTATATTATGGGGATAGGAACAGTTGGAGAGCAGCCAAGCACGGTCTAAAATTATAGCCACGCCCCCATGCATGCTGGTCACGCCCAATGGCGGCGTGGTGTGGAAAGCCCCCTCTTCAAATCTTGCGTTTGCCCCTGAACGTGGTCTTAATTTATCAACATATTGTACTTGACATCCCTGACTTTTATTGTGAACCCCCCCCTCCCCATTTTCTCTTCTGTACCCTACACTTGGAAAGGACTGTAAACCAATAAGGATCAATGAAATAGCATCAACAAAAAAAGACTAAGACACAAATCCATTGTAATGGATAAAATGCTAGTCTATAAGACTAAAAGTGGGCTGTCAGGGGAGGGCTTATAACTTGTGGCCCGAGCAAGTAGACGACACCAAGACCAATAATGTGAGAGTACCAGGTATCAGTCTATAGTCATCTCAGTGATTCCGTGCAGAGATGAAAGGAACCTCAATGCAGATTGTGTTAAAGTACTTGCACGAAAGCCACTTCCCCAGCATGTAATAGACTTTCTGCGATCCAGTGTTAGACCATCCTATAATCACTCTGCATGGACTGCTGTGATGGTCTGACTGGGCCAACGTCTACAGCAGCGGTCAGTCACTCACTCTCTCTATAAAAGTGCTACCAACGATTCATTTCTGGTACCTCATACTTATATAAACTTACTAAAAGTAAGTTCTACACTATTAAAGTGCCCCATTTTCTCCCTTCGTTATAGAATACAATATGTTGTCTTTTGTAAATGATGTCTGAATACTATACTGAAAGCGTATGAAATGAATGTTTTCTTTCCTGCTCTGGTTTTGTGTTTTACACTGATGTTTGGTTTAACATATAAAATATTTGTCCCCGATAAGGTTTTATAAGTGAAAATCAAAAAAGACGAGTTTCACGGATGTCATATCCTGCAACCTACTTTCAATTATATTATGTTGATAGCTGCAAAGCATCAGACCTGCTCCTAAATGGCATGTCATTATCTTACAATAATAGTCCATTTCTATGGCAACATGCTAATGGGTATCCAAATTGCAAAAAATAGATTTGCAGGAAGACTGCTCTCCTGTAGAGGTTTATAATTATAAAGCTTTTTCCTGCTATAAGTAAACATCGGGTAATTCCTAGTTTTCCCGAAATACTACTAACAAGCCTCTTTGTCGGAGCCTCTTTTTAGGGTATAAAACATGGGCAGAAGATGGATGAAGCTCGATGGGGCTGATTTCATAGACAATAACTCATAGGCTCATGTAGACTTGGAAGCAAATTGCATTTATAGTGTAGAATTCGCTTTTTTATCTTCTGAACACGCTCACAAAGCACTGGCTATGGTTGCGACAATATGAAGACGCATCTTACGCTTAGGGCCACTTGGGGCCCCTTATGATTGAAGAAGGGGAGCGGGGGAAGGAGGGGGTGTGTGTAAGGCCATGTTGGAGCAAATGAGACTTATGTAGACTGAGATTCAGAGGCGCTTACGCCTGTCAGGGGCCGGAAAACTTGTGGGAGCTCAAATAACTGGTGTAAGTTACAAACTGATAGTGATGATGATCAGCTTTGATGCATCCAGCTCAACATATCTATGTAAAATGTATCTTTTACGGATGCAATTTCTGATGACAGCACACACACATGCTGAAGCTCTTATTACCTGACCAGATTTTTCATCTTGTCCAATCAGATCTGCTCCAATCAGATCTTAATACCACAGTAAAATGTAGGTTGTATTTGGTTAAAATAACCAACCATCTTAGAAGCAGTATAACATATTCTGGCCAAACATTTGCTCCAAATGAATGTAGCAAACAAAAAAAATCAATATTTGGGCAGCACGGTGGCGCAGTGGTTAGCACTTCTGCCTCACAGCGCTGGGGTCATGAGTACGATTCCCGACCATGGCCTTATCTGTGTGGAGTTTGTATGTTCTCCTCGTGTTTGCGTGGGTTTCCTCCGGGTGCTCCGGTTTCCTCCCACACTCCAAAAACATACTGGTAGGTTATTTGGCTGCTAAAAATTGACCTTAGTCTGTGTGTGTGTGTGTGTGTATTAGCGAATTTAGTCTGTAAGCTCTATGGGGGCAGGGACTGATGTGAGTGAGTTCTCTGTACAGCGCTGCAGAATTACTGGCTCTATATAAATGAATGATGTTGATGATAATAATATTTCTTATCAAAATGTAAGGAGCACATATTTGTCAGTTAATCTAGCAGGGCAAGTTTAAATACAATTTTTTGGGGCTTTTTAATAACAATAATAGCTTCAGTTAATATAATATATTTGAACATTGCAATGTGTTTCATTAGAAAGAAAGGACATAGATTTGATTAAATTTAGTGTTTTATTCTGAGGCTCAATTTCCGTGTTGTCACCAGAAGACAGAGCTAGCGGCTTGTTCACACCTAAGCATGTGCCCGAGGTGCAATCACTGTGTGAAAGAGTCTCTAAAAATACGACTGTCGTAGGGATGATTGATCCCTATGACAAATACTCCTTTCTGTTATCTGAAAGCCCAACGCACTGAAAATAGCAGTTGTAGGGTTCCCAGCGTGTTAAACTTTTATGCCGCCTCGGGAAAGATCAACGGGCTGGGTGTTGGTTGCATTTTAGTCTAACATGTAAAATATATAGAATACAGTACATGCAAAAAATAATTGAAAGACAAAAGTTTAGTTTGCTTTAGTTTTATACAAGCAGTTACCATCGTTATTTGTGTCCATTTGCTTGAAGATTTTGTCTGTTCTCTTCTCCGGTGTAGACTCATCTTCCGGCATCTTCATCACAGATGACACCATCTTATAGATCGCCTGAGAAGGAAGTGGAGGAAAACAATATCTGAATTAACGTAATGTGAGACATGCTTTACTTCAGATTTATTTTAGTTTAGCCTTGCCTTCTTTACAAAATCTGTTTTATTATTACCAAACCTCCATATCCCCGATATAACTACTTGTTCCATGTTCCAGCCCTCGGTCCCACCACTTATCACAGCCGGCCTGCATTGGTTTCTCCCAGTTATACACCACTGTGTAAATGAATGACAATAATAAAGATGCACTGTGCCTTAGGGAATATGAGGAGAGACAGTGGCGCACGCAGGGGGGGTTTCTGGTTCCCCAGAAACCCCTCCCCTCCGGGAACCAACGGTACTCCACAGCAGCCGCGGCGCTGTCAAAGAAGCGTCTGCGGCAGTGCTGTATTGTAGTATAATACAGCACTGCCGCGAATGCTTCTTGACAGCGCCGCGGCTGCTGTAGAATTCAGACTCGCAGCAGCTCTCTCTCTCGCTCTATTTTTTTTCACCCGGGGGGGCGGAAACCCCCCCTTCTAAATCCTGCGTTCGCCTCTGAGAGATAACATCTAGGTCCACAACCTGTTGTATGTGTATTCCAATGGGTATCTCAGACAGCTATGAGGGCTACGTCAATCTGTTAACACTCAAAATAACACTACATTTATTAGTAAATAAACCCAATAAAAAGGGTACTTGTAATACATTTAAAAGCATAACAAATGGCTTGGAATACATTTACTCAGATAACGGGGTAATGTGAAGAAATGTACACACATTAGAAGGTACTTGGTATAAACAAACACAGTTTAGCGGAATATTTAATAGCACAAGTCAATGTGATTAATTCAAAAAGTTAGAGAATCCCTAAATTAGGAACCATGAATAATAAATTACACTGCAGTTTTTACTTAGGATAGCAATCTCCTTTGCATTTTCAACACACTCATAATTTAAGCATATTCTCAGTCCATACAATGCACGTCCAACTCAGGTTTACACAATTTCAAAAATCTATAAATTATAAGACCAGTGTTTGATGCTAGGTGGCAGCAAATTACAACAAACATAGATCAGACTAATGAACGATTCTCTTCAGAAGTTCTGTAAAAGCTGATAATATTCCCTGGGTACTTGTATGAGGCTTACAACTGCTAGTCAGTAATTACCTCTAATTTTTGTGAGGTTTTGTATTTTAAATTTGCTTTATTACTTTTGACCTTATACTACAAAACTTTTGTTTGACTGTAGGCAGTGATATAGACAGGTAACAGAATATGAAAGTATTATATCCTGAGGAGGGGAGCATGACTGGATGTTCTGAACTCCTAACAGTTACTTACAATTTAATAATGACCATTTCTACAAAAAAAATATCTATTTAAGTCAACAACATATTTCCATCTAAGTTTCACAATTGTTTACCCAACATTGATTATTTTGTAGGACTCTTCCCAGTAATTAAAATGTGTAGGCTACAGGACCACCTTAAATGCTGTAACACAGATAACAAAGTAATAGCCAAAAAGGGTCATGATCTTGTTTTTAAGAAACACAATAATTGCCCATTGAGATAAATTGCCCATACACCCTACCCTTATTTGTGATGGAATCCTATTCAATGCTTTCATACAAATTTAACTCATTAACAACTGAAAACTAAGCAATTTAAGGCTCAAAAGAGCATTCAAAAATGTATAAGACAACACTTGATAATACTGATAGTCTGTTACTTAAAAACAATTGTAAGGTTGATCAGATCGAACGATCATAATTCAATTACCGGCACATGCTCAAAATTTCAATCATTCTTCAAAGTTAACATAAAGATTTGACTGAAATATATAAATATATAATTTTGATTGTTTTCAATTGTGTATAAGAAGTTAAATAAGACAATGTTTAAATTACACAGATTAAGGGCTAGATTTACTAAGCTGCGGGTTTGAAAAAGTGGGGATGTTGCCTATAGCAACCAATCAGATTCTAACTGTCATTTATTTAGTACATTCTACAAGATGACAGCTAGAATCTGATTGGTTGCTATAGGCAACACCTCCACTTTTTCAAACCTGCAGCTTAGTAAATCTAGCCCTAAGAGTCATAACATTGTTGCATGTGTGGGTAGTTTTAGTGTAAGACAGATATAGGTAATTGGTGACTCTCCCGCAGTTAGGTGCTCAGACAGAGTTGCAGACGAGCATGCTGGACTTTGTAGTTCCACTGAAGAAGCCAAGGTTGGTCAAGCATGGTATAAAGGCGTTGATCCTGACACACATCACTTCTAAAGAAACTGAAGCCTGTCGGTGTATCCAGAAGATAACAGCACATCAGCAAACAATGGTCATCTTCTGGCCATTCTCATTATTGGGCAACTAGGTTCTTTTGGGATCATGCATGCTTCAATATCACAATATTACAGTTCATTTCTACATTCCGCAGTGTTAATGTACGGGATCTTACCTGGACAATTTCTAACATCTCTCCACGACTTATATAACCATTTCCATCCAGGTCATACATACTGAACGCCCATTTAAGCTTCTGTTCCAGTTTTCCCCGAGAAGTGACACTAAGCGCGATGATAAATTCCCGAAAGTCAATCGTTCCATCGCCATTTGTGTCAAATGTGCGAAATACGTGCTCTGCAAACTTTGACGCGTCACCGTACGGGAAGAAGTTGGCGTAGATCTTCTTAAACTCTTCTACCGTTAGATGTCCGGTAGGACAATCCTTCAAGAAACCTTTGTACCACTCCTGCAGCTCATGGTCCGTGAATTCTGTGTTTTCCCGGAGATCCTGGAGAATCTCAGGTCGCAATTTACTGTTTTGCTTCCCCATTCTGAATCTTCTTTAAAAGAGAAAACTGGAAAATAAATATATATTGCTCAGTTAGGAATCATGTATGGAATCAAAATATGTAAATTACATGTATGCAAATTATCTACTGAAGTTCTACTGCATTCTCGTATTGGCTCCACCCACAAAATGATTGCGCTGTGTGGAGGCTACAGGTACAGTTTAAGTATCTTTACAGCCCAATCAGTATTAAGGACAATTTTAAATGAAAAGACTAAATAAAGAAATACAGCACTATAGTGGTTCACAAACTAATGCTTCAAAGGGCCATGAAATCAATTTTTCTACAGTTTTTTTTAAAGTACAATACAAACATTGACACACTCCATATAGGAATAAAGACCAAAACAATAGAATAGTATACACAAAAACATGTTACACAAAATATACAAGGCGACCTCAATATATTGAAGGAAGAATTTACATATCTACACTTTTGAAATGTACAGTAAAATGAAAATTTTTTACCCAAAAACTTGTATTTAACTATGGTGTGGTCAAAATTACCAATTAAATCATCATCATCAGCTATTTATATAATATAGCGTCACTAATTCCGCAGCGCTGTACAGAGAAGTCACATCAGTCCCTGCCCCATTGGAGCTTACAGTCTAAATCCTCTAACACACACGCACACACTAGAGTCCATTCGATAGCAGCCAATTAGCCTACTAGTATGCTTTTGGAGTGTGGGAGGAAACCGAAGCACCCGGAGGAAACCCACGCAAACACAGGGAGAACATACAAACTCCACACAGATAAGGTCAATGTCTGGAATCGAACTAATGACCCCAGTGCTGTGAGGCAGAAGTGCTAACCACTAAGTCACCGTGCTGCCCCGTGTGACCTAAAAGTATTTTAGCAGAATACATGGGTGAAAGTATATAGGATGCAAACAGAATGGGGTGACACTATACATAGGTGCTAGACAAGAATACACCAAGTTTTGGCTACATACGGTGAGCGGTGCCGTCACAGATAAGGGTTCTGTGAAAGATAAACATCAACAAACAGGATCTCTGCCATTTGACTCTGCTTTACTGGGTAAAACAGAAGATGTGGACAGCCTATCCAATGGCAGTATAAGCACACTTCAGAGTATAAGAATATAAAGACAAACCTTATAAGCTACTTACTGGGTGAACTAAGCACGCTTATCCCGCCTAGTTACCAGGCCACAAAAGGTGAATTAAAGTTCAATATTTCACTTATAGGCTACATGGAAAGGTGATGTCATGTTACATACCATGTAATTACATTAGTTCATGACATTGTTTTACCAGGACTCCAAATAAGCACAAAGACATTTTAATAAGACTAACGTCTTCATAATTGAGAAGATGCAGAAATACGTATCTCTTTACAATACGGTCTTAATTTGAGTGTATTTTTAAAATATGTTTAAAAAGGTAGGCTTAAAAAACAAAGAAAGACACCTTTCGTCTCTACGTACACTGCCACCAAAAACATTATTTCTTCAAAGCTGGTTTACAGTCTACAGGAACCTTCCTATTTCACTAGGAAAGCTGAATGTACACCTGTATAAAACATTTATGAATGAATGACCAGGTCTGATGATGTTCAGTGCCAGAGATCACTGATGAATTGTCCGATGGATGAGGTCGGACAATGGTCGCGCAGTGACTCACAGCGCTGGGGTCATGAGTTCAATCCCAGACCATGACCTGATCCTTGTGGAGTTTGTATGTTCTCTCTGAGTTTGTGTGGGTTTCCTCCCACACTCCAAAAACATAGTGGTGTGTGTGTGTGTGTTAGGGTATTTAGACTGTAAGCTCCATTGGGGCAGGGACTGAATGAGAAATATTCTCTGTACAGTGTTAAGTAACTGGTGGCTCTAAATAAATAAATACTTTGAAATGAAAGAAAATAGGGCAGAACAAACAATTTCTAACAATTAGCTTTGGATCAGAGCTGGTCTATTCTCCAGATTAACACTTGTGCTACGCTGACATTATTGTGTTGAATTCCGAAGTTTAAAGGATAACTCACAGTTAAACGCTAACCGAGCTGCTTCTTCCCTTTAGCGGAACCCCGGGAACTGCATGCAGAAATAGTTTTCCCTTGGGCTCTAGCGCTGCAGGTGATGTGCAAATGGTCTGTAGGGGTGTGACCACATGGACCAATAGGAAGCTGGCTTGGTCCTGTGGTCACACCCCCATCTGTCAGATATATTCAGCTGGTTAACACTTCTAACAACAGCAATCATTATTATGTATAACCATGAATGAACAGAGAAGGCATCCCTTTATAAACCTATTTTTTACAGTTTACCTAAAAAAAGGGACAAATTAATTAATTAAACAAATAAATAATTAAAAAGTGTTTATATGTGACTGTGTACAAACAGAGAACACAGTCACATACATACATACATACATACATACATACATACAAGGGCTGAGGTGAATGTAGATAGCACCACAATCCCATCAACTCCCTGAATCAGTCTGCCATTGTCACTGTACCTCTTCATTGGTAGCAATAATGAATAAAAATAAATCTAAATTATTACAATCCACAGTATTCTAACTAAAAAACTGCAGATAATATTTTGTTGTACTGATCACAATAAAAGTAGGTTTTTATTGCAATTTCCATTTAAGGACCTTTTGGGTAATGGATTTAATCAGAGAGAGAATGGATCATTTCTTTGGTCTTGACACTAGAGGTTGAAGCTGCCCGCACACTGGCAGATCATGTTGTTTGACTAAATTGCATGGAATGGGTCATTAGCCAATTTGGATGATAACTCAGCACACAGGACAATAGGGATCACCTGCCAAACAGATTTATTGTTTTGCCATACCAATACAATTGGATGAGATTTTGATCACTCGGGATGTTTGTCAAGAGACAAAAGAGTTGCACTAAATGGCCAATTACAGCTAAATTGGTGGACCAGATCTTCCTGTGTGTGCCTAGCTTAAACTCCAACGACAAACATAGTTCAGTACTTTGGTACCTGGCACATAAGATATTGCATTAGGAATCCAGTAAGGTACACACAGAAAGCACTAATAACGTACCTTCTAAGTACAGATGCTTGAAAATTTCAAACCGGTTCCAAATTCTACTGAATTTCCCAAGATTTCTAACTGGTTCAAGTTTCAATTGAATTTCAAAAACTTGAACATGTTCACAACAGAATCCCCAAGTGACCCTGTTTTTAATTTGTGGTTTGAAAATTGCTTTCACTGTTTGCTAATGGTTGAACCAGAATTCAGCTAATTTTCTTGAATCAAACATTTTAGAAATTCCGCCAAATTTTCCCATCTGTGTACCGATTCAACAAAAAATTGTGGAATGATACCCGGCACCACTTCTTCTTAGTGCCTTCCAATATAATCCAGCAAAGGGCACCTGCAAGAGGAATCTATGGGACTGTGTGATGAGAATATTACCTACGTCCTCTCCTGGATGTTCTAGAAGAGTAGGCAAGCTTGATGAAAAGTGAGAAAAGATTCCTATAACTGTTTTAACTTACTTGGGACCCAAAATGAAACGTGGGGTTGATTTTATAGCCTGTGCATGCTTTAAGTCCCATGGTGTGCAACTTTATATCACAAAATTATGAGAGCCCTGAACATGGAAAGCTTGTTTTACCAAAATTCAGTGACAATTACAGGGGGGAATTCAATTGAGCGCGAGAATTTTTTTTTTAACACCGCGTTAAGTCATTTTAACGCTGTTTTTTTATATAATTTTCGAGCGGGTTAACTTTACCCGCGATTCAATTCCATTTTTAATGCTCAGTTTTTTTTCATGAAACGGTCCTCTCGCGCTCCAGTAGAAGGTCTGTTGAAAGTATAGGGTGGTTGAGAGGCAGCCGCGTTAAAAGCTATTCAATTGTTTTTTAACGTGGCGCGTTAAACAGGCCATTATGCTATTTTATCTCGCACCTCTTTGGGGTGTGCTAAAAATAAAAAACCTAAGAAAACTATTTGAATACATGTAATAATGAAAAAAAAAAAGATAAACTATGTTTATCAGAAATGCACAACAATAAAAAGTTGATAAAAAAAATATGCTAAAGAAAGTACTGTAATGTAGATATTATCAAATAAATAGGTTGTGTAATGCAATCTAATGTATGACAATGTATGCCAGTCCTTTTTTTTGTGTGTTATACATGACCGCATTAAAACCCCCCTTCACTCCCCTAAAAACTCACAAACACCAATGATTAACACGCGGGGGCAGCGTTCCCTGTTTTTCAATTGACTTGCACGAGTTTTAACGCTACGTTAACTTAAAACGGTCGCTATAGCAGTTAAAAACCTGCGTGTAATTTTTTTCTTTTTTTTTTAAGCGCTGCAGGGGACAAAAAAAAACCAAAACTCGGTCAATTGAATACCCCCCATAGATGGAAAATATTCATGTCACGTGAGCGTTCCAGATTATGGCAACTCATTGACGATATAGTGGGTCTGTCCGAGGCAGTTGCTTTCTTGTCTAGCAGAGGATAGCTCTTACAGCCTTGCTCTCGCTTCATTATAAGTCCCTGCCGTGTATTTGCAGAGACGCTGCAGTGGGAACAAATCCTGTTGCTTTTCAATTTTCTAATGGTAAAATGCTGCCAAACACACATCCTGTTCTGGGTTTGCAAAACACTGCTTAATGCTGAGATACACAGCTGCTCACCAATAAAATAGAAAACATACGAGCAGGAAATTAGACCCTGCATGTCCATTAATTAATTAAAAGAAGCCAGCTGCGCATATGCAAATGTGTTAAAAGACTGCATCATCTACAACCCTGAGATCGTTCAGCTAAATTTACACATAGCTGGATATTGGTTGTGTTTTGCTTTTAGAGGCTGACTGTGCTCACCTCGTTTAAGTCATTGGTTGTGTCCACTTCATCCACTTTAGTTTGATTAAAAAAGCAAAGTCTAATACTCGGCATTCCATGCTAGTATCCAGGGCCGGTGCTAGGGTCCATGGCGCCCTAGGCAAAATCGGCGCCCTCTCCCCCCCCCCTCAAAAATCGGCGCCCTCCTCCCCCCTTCTTTTCTTACCTTGTCTCACTACCGCCGCCTCTCTGCTCCGTCTCCTCCCCTCCACTCACTGACACTAGTGAGTGGAGGGGAGGAGACGGAGCAGAGAGGCGGCGGTGGTGAGCAATAGCCTCTTCCCCCCCTCCCCATGCATCTGAATGCTGTGCGGCGGCCGTGACAGGTATGGTCAGCGGTCGCCGCACAGTTTTAAAATTAATTTCCAGTTCTGTGGCGCCCTCCAGGCGCCCTCCAGAGCCTGGCGCCCTAGGCAAGTGCCTAACCTTGCCTAATGGGAGCGCCGGGCCTGCTAGTATCATCTATTACTGCTTCTTAGGACAGTCCCCTTTGGTTCCTCAATTCATCTTCTGACCACAATGTCCATCAACTGATTTTTCCTACTGACTGCAATTAGACTATTCATATTGCTTAGAAATAATCACTGGGCAGTTTTTAGGAATGCCTGCATTGAACGAGTGAAGAAACCACCAGCAGGTGGAGCCAAATCTGTTCCTGGAGAGGTTTTTGGGGATATACATACATCACAAACAACCATTACATACAGTAATTTACGGCTGAAGGGCAGGGCTGGACAAGCCCCAGGAGCCAGGCCGTTAATGAACCTAGAAAAATGGCTTCAGCCGCCTAACTTTTGGGAGTCATTTCTACTAATGTCAATGGATACACACTTAAGGCACAAGAGTATGCAGATCTGATAAAAGGATAATATAGGATGGGATCTATACCTTACAGTGTATTTCTTAAAGGGGTTCTCCATTTTAGGACAAACCCTACTCTTTAGGTCGTATCCATCCTTGGTGAAGTTGATTGAAAAAGAGAGAGGAGAGAGCAGAGAGGAGGAGTAGGCGTGACAATTAAGTCTGCAGAGCTTTGAACGAATAAGTGAACTCAGCACCTTATTGGACGTAAGTAGTGGCCATCCAATCAGATGTTGCATTCACTCCACTCCTTACATCCTAGCAGATGGAATCTCTAACAATCAAGGCTCTCTGCTTTTCCTGCTGTGCTCAACTTTCTCCTCTAAGGTAATAGTGGGTGGTCCCAAATCCACGATATGGATTCCTATCTGGGGTACAGATTCATCATGTATAGTCTGGGCTTCCTATGTCCTTCAGGCCCTCTCTAGAGGCCACGTCTCATCCAAAACTAAAAATTACAATAATTTAATGCTTGCTCCTCTCTGCAAAACTTCCCATCCAAACTCTTTTGTTGTAACATAAAAAATCTACACATGTACCCGACCCCATGGCCATTTCTAATGAAACTTTTACAATATTCCAGAGAGATGTCTACATTATGTGATATTTTACCATTACTAGAGGCTCCCAGTATTTTGAAAACCAGGACCCCCATGTGACAGGAACTTGGTAAGGCCATAAAATTCACCCTATACTTTTAAAGCCCAAATACGACAAAACAAGAACCTTTTCCAAACTGCGCTGCTAATTTGAGTTCATCAAAGGTTAAATAGTTAGAATAGAAGTACTGTGTTTTAAAGACTTTGGGTGGAAAATATTGGTTTTGGGAAAATTGGGGCACATGGGAGCCCTTTAATAGAATAATATAATTATCACTTATTCATCTTCTAAAAAAAGGAACTTTCTCTGCATTTAATCCAGTCAAGTACAATTTCTAAGGCTTATGTAACCTTGTACTTTTTCTGTATCTCACCTAACATCGATAAAGGGTAAGTATGTGGAATGTGCCCCCAGCATTTACAGGTAAGTCCCTACATTGTATCAAAAAGGAGGTGACAGAAAATGCTTCACGTTCCTGGCCTGATCGTCATCAGTTCCAATGACTCATCAGAATGATCGTATATATGGCACTTGGATCTTTGTATGTGACAACAGATGGATAGTCTTTACTAGCGACTCATCACTGTAACTTTTATCCTAAGGTCGTTGTTCTACATTTTCATCAGATCAATCAAGTAACAAAAATAGAACAACTGGGACTTTCACTGGTGCTGAGTCGTTAAACATAAATCAAGTAGATTTCTCTGAAAGAGCAAGTGAAACCACTATTTGACATTACTGTATAATGAGGTGTTATACAGAGCTTAGTAATCTACATTTAATAAGTGAAGCGTTTATACTTTACTAAACAAGTCCTCCGTGCCCTTTTCCACTTACTCTGTAACAGGTTGGGAGGGAGGTGCTTCTCTATCTGAGCCAGCACAGTCTGACAGACTAACTCTGCAGAAATCCAGTGTGCCAATTGGTGGATTCATACAAAAGGACAAGATCAGTTATGTCACAGAAGCTTAAGTGACTGTAATTTCAACTGTTTGTCTTGTACCATGTCCCAGCAGGATACCGATCTAAAGAGGTGGGGTGTAGTTTCTATCTGTCTGTAGTGTAACATATATACTTATTTTGCAAAGCTGAAGGTCTGGGTAATACTGAACAATGTATTTTATATCCATGACCCATATGGAGATAGATGAAGTTTGGGGGGTTTAGTGGTCCTTTAAGCAAAATCATATTAAAATATTTTCACGAGATATTCAATTAGAAAAAATAAACTGATATTTTCAGTTTCCAGTAATTCATGTAAATCTCGTACCATACACTGATCATCAAATTTTTTTCTTTATTTTTGAAATACAAAGATTATATTGCAGAGACTCCAAAACATGCAGTTAGTATATATATATTTTTAAAAATACAAGATACAGCAATTGGCGCTTGTAACAAATCACCAATAGTCCAGTATAGAGTCTATATTCTTTTCAGTAGACACTTCCCATGTGCAGGCGGCTGCCAATCCTCTTTACCAAGCGGTGTAGCATGGAAATAACCTATAAAAGAAAAATGGAGGAGGAGGCGCACAATAGTGTAGTATATTGATATAATATTGGGATCACACAAGAACCCACAGTAGGACCGGAAACACCAGTGGAGAGGAAACCAGGAAACAAAAACTGTAATATAACATCCAATGTGTAGATGTAAAATACAAGTTACAGCTTATTCTCAAACAGAGTCTCAGTGGGTGAACTCGCAGAATTTCCATATATTAAACACCCAGGACACACTTATGCAGATGTATGCGTACCAGATAGCAAAACTTTTAAGCTTTGTGTACGTAGATATCCTTCATCTGGTCTTCATCAGGAAATCAAACTGAACGAAACGCGTTGAGGCCCACAACTGTACTATCTGAGATCCTGTTTCACTGATCTACCCTGGAGTGACAAGTTTCCTCCAGCAGAGTACAAAAATATAATGGTAGGTTAACTGGCTTCTGAAATAAATGGACCCCAATAAATGTGTGTGTCATAGAGAACTTATATTGTAAGCTCCAATAGGACTAATGTAACAGACTACATGTCCTCTGTACAGGGCTGCATAATGTGATTGGGGCATACATAATGATAATAATAATAGTTTGTGTACTCATAAATCAAGATAGAAAGAGATAGAAAGTTTTCGTATACAATTCCAGATGTTTATTTTATATTTGTAAAATTGATTTGTCAGTTGTAAATATAAACCTCACGTGGTTTCATGTGTTATCATATGAATATCAGCGTTCTTTATAAACGCTTGAGCTCAGAGACCTACAAAGAGATACATTTTACTACCATCCTTGTTTATGTAAATACTTTATATATCTGTTGGTAACACTAGGACCGATCTGTATCCTATGGTCATTGCTCATATTTGATCTTTTTATTGTTATTATTAATAAAATTATTTTTGTCAGTGACAGTGTGTGTCTTAGTTATAATGTAATTCCCAGAAGTGCCATCAGAGCCTGCACTATTTCTTTATATATTGATTTGTTTCTAAGAATTTCCAGGTTTCAATTTGCAGCCTAGTTTCTCTTATCTGGGTGATTTTTTTATTTTATATGTTTATATTGGGATTCATTTTGGTGTTTGACACACTTCTATAACATAAAGCACTGTAGCACCATTTAGGTTATAAACAAGTACTCTTACAATCCATTCCGTAATTAATATCTAATCATTTATAACCTTGGATTTCTTTGATATATTTATGAGGAGGGTTACTGAGCGTAAAACGTACCACGGGTTCCAAGTCTTGTGGAATTTGGGCAGGGTATTATCTAAAAGCTGGTGATATATTTGAGGAAACAATCCACTTTTGGTTCGTCACCTTCTAGTCTCTAGGCTGTCTGATATTTGCAGCATTCTACCTGTGCATGTCCTGTTTGTTACTTTATCAATGGGATCCATTGGTTCATCGAGTAAGAGTACCGTCGGGTCTTTAAACACCTATGACACCGTCTAGGACAGGTCTGGCCAGCCTGTGGCTCTCCCGAGTGTTGTGAAACTACAAGTTCCAGCATGCCACGTCAGCTGTTCACTGGATATCTGCTGGCAGAGCATGCTGGGGTTTGTAGTTTCACAACACCTGGAGAGCCACAGGTTAGACAGGCCTGGTCTATGATGTCGATTACACCCAACCAAAACCTTGTTAGCCACAAAATCCCCATTAAAGGTGGAAAAAGGTCTGACATGATTTATCTTGATTTCAGGCTTTTACATCAAACACCTGTAGTTTCAATAAGGGTGTGTAGACTTTTTATATCCACTGTACATTATGTATTTTCCTGTGGATACTCTATTCACAGGAAAATAGTACCTTTAAATATACTAGAATGCAGTATTGTCCGTACAGCAATGTCCTATTAATTATTTATTATTACCATTTATTTATATAGCGCCACTAATTCCGCAGTGCTGTACAGAGAACTCATTCACATCAGTCCCACACACAGACAGACAGACAGACACAGACTAGGGTCAATTTGTTAGCAGCCAATTAACCTACCAGTATATTTTTGGAGTGTGGGAGGAAACCAGAGCACCCGGAGGAAACCCACGCAAACTCGGGGAGAACATACAAACTCCACACAGATAAGGCCATGGTCGGGAATTGCACTCATGATCCCAGTGTTGTGAGGCAGAAGTGCTAACTACTGAGCCACCGTGCTGCAATGGTTGAAAGTGTAATCACTGGACAAGTCCATCAGATGTGGTACATGAACCTACAAGGTCTTCTTATCATATTTGTTAACCCCTTAGCTGCTGCTGGTTTCCTCACCCTGTTCTGAGCACTTCTGGGCTCGATCTTAGCCCTTTAGAGAGTGATGTAGAGTCTACTTGCCAACTTTTTCTCTCCCCCCTCTGGAAGATTGCGGATGGGAGGTGAATTGGTAATTGCGCTGATTTGGCCCCACCCCCACAGCAAAATGATGCAATTCCATCACAGGAATGGAGCCAAAATGAAGCGTTACGTGGCAACCCTCGCCATTGAACCCGCCCATTGCCCACTCTCCCTGGGAGACCTACCCAGAATTCAGTGGGCAAATATGATGTAGAGCACAAGTCCTGCTCATCCTTAGCACTCAAAGGGTTAAATACGAAACTAAAACTTCTCACGTTTCAATCAAGCGTCTTCACATGTGCAAAACAATCCTGATTTAATTCAGTCCCCCTGCACCGCCACCTCTGAGTTACAAGCTAATGTGTAAAAGATAAAGAGCGATGCCTCATGTAAATACCCAAAGACCCGCAGCACGCAGTGATACTTTGTATCAGTTTTATTTCCCGACCACACAGCGATCCTGGCAGAACGTCTGGTAATGTTCTGCCTGTGCACAGCAATGTGACTGTGCAGCGTGCAGGGAAAATGGTTACTTTGTGTATACAACTACACTTCCGTTACTGCTAATCATAACTTGTAAAACGTGTAATTTAACCATCCAGGGAGCCACTGGGATTTCACACATTCACTCTAGGTTCATCTCTTAAAGGGCCAGTCCTCTGCACTGTCAACCATTGCACAGAATTAATAGTTCATTGCTGTACGGACAACACTGCATTCTAGTGCATTTAAATGTAATATTACTCTAGCCACAGGAAAATACATTATGGATATAAGAAGTATACCATACTTGCCAACATTGAGCTTTTGTCCTCCGGGAGGGGGGTGTGGTGAGAGAGGGCGGGTTGCAGAGAATCGCGTCATTTTGGCACCCTCCCCACGATGAAAGACATTTTGTTGTGGGAGGGGGGGACATGGGCAAATTACGCGATTCACAGCGATTTGTGTCATTTAGGCTCCCATCCTGCCCACTTCACTAAGAAGTGGGTAGGATGCTGGAGAGATGCCTGCTCTCGCGGGAGTCCGGGAGACCTACCTGGAATTCGGGAGTCTCCCCAATATTCCGGGAGAGCGGGTAAGTATGAAGTATACATACCCTTATTGAAACTGCAGGTGTTTGTGATGCAAAGCCTGACATCAGGAAAATAATGTCAGACCTTTCTCCATCTTTAATGTGACCTTACAACCAACAAAATGCAAGTGAAAAAATAAAGAATACCTTGTGACACCTCTACACCAATACTTTGTGGAAGCACTTTTTGCTTTTATTATATAGCATTTAACTTACTAGTATATTTTTGGACTTTGTGGAGGAAACCAAAGTACACGAAACACCAACATGGGAAGAACATACAAACTCCACACAAATAAGGTCATGGTAGGAATCAAACACATGACCCCGGCACTGTGAGCCTGCAATGCTAACCACTGTCCCAACGTGCTGCCCAACTTAAATGGTTTACCAGACTTGGGGTAAATTTATCAAGCTGCAGGTTTGAAAAAGTGGCTATGTTTCCTAAAGCAACCAATCAGATTCTAGCTGTCATTTTGTAGAATGCAGTAAATAAAAGACAGCTAGAATCTGATTGGTTGCTATAGGCAACATCTCCACTTTTTCAAACCCGCAGCTTGATAAATGTAACTGTAAATGTAATGTGCAAATGTAAGTATTGCCTTTTGTGACTGAATGTATGCATCTGTAGTATTTAACTTAATTGTTTTGACATTATTTGCATTAGTGTTACAATGCAATCTGAAACCATAAATATATAAAGAAAAAAAAGAAAAAAAAAAGAAAGAGAGAGACACATTTTAAACTGAAATCATGTAGTACATTGGATTTGTACAATAATAAGCCTCCACTATCTCCTTTCAGACAATGTTTTCCCATCACTAGAAGTATATTTCCCATTTGCATCCTTCACTTATACACTGTGTTATGGAGTCTGGTTCCATGTTACAAAAAAAACAAAAAACTTGGATTCATTTGTAGAAAACATTTCCGCCCACACCCCAGGCCACTAATTAATCAAACTGCATTAAAACAATAAGTTAATATAAAGTATCAACAAAGGGTTTGTTTATACACAATTCTAGCACAGAATGTCATGAAATATTGGCTCTGCGAAGACATCTACATCTGCTGATCCTCATGGCCCATTTCTAATGTCTGCTAAATACTTCCAAAACCCATTAACGAGGCTTCATCAGTAGGAAAGTCCCCTCCAGGCACATACGCTGGGAGATTTGTGGCCATAATAATGGTATAATGTGGCTGTAGAATGTATTGGTAAACAAGGATTAGTGCTTGCCAGCCGCTGCTCACAGATCATTCTGTGCCCGCTCCCATTCATAAAACATAGCAGGATCTGTCAATAACTAGCTACACTTTTATCATCCTCATTATTATTTTATAGCTGGATGGGTATCAACTGCGGTTGGCGTCGTGGACGGCCTTCTGTCACTTCTAAACATACTAAATGCTTTATCAAACCTAAGAAGAGGGGTCCACGGTCCCTTATAATGTTGTTATGCTGTAGAACAGCAATGAGCAACAAACATCCCTAGGACTGCGTGTGGCCCTCCCAGCCTTCGCCTGTGGCCCCCAGCTCCTTCCTGAATTATTGTCAGATGTGTTACAGCTTGTAACACTGGTTTACATTGCCTGCGGATATGTGATGAATGATAGGCGTCTCTTTATTTGATTAAATGTATTGTTTTAACTTATTACTGAAATTGATGGTAATGGGGGGGGGGGGGGCTCTTTGAGGGTTAGAGAACTGCTCACGTGGCCCCTGAAGTGTATCAGTGTGTCTATCACTGACATAGAGGAATACATTTTGGCTGTGTCAAGTTGTTAAGGATTATTTATGACAGATCTGCTATCCTGAGGACCTGCATCTAGTAGACTGTTTATTTGAGGGATAGCTGATGAAATATGTTGGGGGCAATTGGCAAAATAGCAAAGCCCCACCCCTTCTCAACCATGGCATGTGGGACTGCCGAGTCTGATGGGGGTATGAACCAAGCACGGGCAATTAAGACGTCTATTTGCCCTAAGAAATGTTATGCTGATTAAGTACATACTTACCAACTTTCACTGATCCCAGAGAGGAGGTCTGCTGGTAAGTGTGGGAGGGGACATGGTGACACAATCTTGTCCCTAACCGCACCCCCTGTCCCAATTCATGAAGTCCCACCCCTACCCTCGATCCAAGAGAGTATCTGCTCTTCTGGGAGGAATCCTTGATATTCCAGGAGAGTAGGAAAGTATGATTGAGCAGCTGAGACATCTATGCTGACAGTCATTTTTTTAATCTCTTAATTAGTAAGGTGTCCTAGATTAAAATCAAATCAGCTACCCACTACCATGCACATATCAGTGGACGGTGTCATGTACCATTCCTGATACTGTGATTTATTACCTAATCTATTTATAGATCTTTAGCTATGTGCACATATAACAGTCCTGAAATATTTCAGATACCCCTCTAGATCAGTAATACAGGGAGTTACTAACAAGACATATCCTTGGCCAGCCTCCGGTGACGTAAGTTACTATACTGTCATTGGCTGCTGGGAGAGCCACTTCAGACTGCACCACAAGACTTTGCTCTAATTTCATTTTATTTCTATCACTTCCAAGAATTGAATTAATTTAATTTCGTTTCAATAGTATTATGATCTCAATGACGCCAGTTAATACAAGGACTCATTATTTCTCCTGTTACACCAGAGTTACATTATTACACTCATCCAAACCCCTTGGGACTAGAGTGCATGTCTAGGTACACTACGAGCAATGTAATAGAATAGTCCCCCCCCCTCACCCTCATGAGTAACTCAGACCATAGATGAGGATGTGCAGGGGGTGCACCCCTTCAGATGCCCTAAGCAGAAATGTAGGCACACTTCAGCAATTATAAAAGCATTAAAATAAAAAAATGAGCATTAATGTGTAAAACAGGCTTAGGCTGGGTACACAACATAGTGTTTTCAGCCCCTTATCGGACCAATCACACTATAAACGACAGTTCGGCCTGATATTGCATTAGTGTGTACACTACAATGATGAACAATTATCCAATACATATCATTATTGTTTTATTTAATTCTTAAACGGGACTAAAAATCTCGGTCACCGATGGGACGATGTTGTTCCAATCCTGCAGTGTGTAAGCACTTACAACTGGCAGTGTCCATAGATTTCTATGGGGTGTGCAGAGTCACCATCTTTTCAGCCGACTGTTATGACAGATGAAGAGCACGGATCTGACGGTAAATCTTGTAGAACGTGTTTAGTGTGTACACAGGAATCGGCTGCTGATCGGGACTTTTTTTTTAAATTGTTGGTAAAATCATAAGGATATCACATTGGGGGAAATTTTCTGACGTGTGTACCCAGCCTTACACAGCTTCTGTGGTATCTCTTGCTTCATTTACTCAATCATCCAGGCTCAGACTGCCGAGGGTGTGTGAGACGATGTGTAAATTCTTCTTACACAAGACAGATCATTAAAAACTGTATTTAGTGTTGTGTTTAAGCACATGGTACATCAAGATCATAGTTGCCTGCTCTCCCGGAATGTCCGGGAGACTCCTGAATTTCTGGGAGTACTCCACGGACTCCGGAGAGCAAGGCAATTCTCCCGAATCCCAGCTGCCTCTGTAAATTAAACGGAGGGGGGGCAGGGCTTAGTGACGCCATGCACTTGTCATAGTGGTCCCGACCCGTTTTTATTGGTCCAAAGTATGGATGACCATTTTTTGGGTGGGGCTAATGACATGATTCTTCGAGCCCCGCCCCCACATAGCCACCTGCCCCCAGACCTCCAGGGAAGCAACTTCCCTATGTTGGCAAGTATGATCTAGATTACACACCATTATGATGACAAGGTCTCTTTAAGCATTTGCTTTCCGTCCAGATTTTTACACTATATTTAAAACATTATTGCACTAAAAAAAATATAAAAGTAGTTCCTAGAAGTTACTTTGTGCAATAATTCCAATAATTCCCAGCAGTAAAATAGTCATGAGTGAAACTGAGCCGGTCTACATTAATTCCAAGAAAATACCCAGTGCTCTATAATTAAACTGGGCTCTGCGGCACTGAACGCTCATCTCAGGTATTCTACATGTAGGACTTGTATCCTATTCTATTTCACAAATCTGACCCTAGATTAATGAGAGAAAAGGAATAGCGGACAAATCACATAACAGAGAAACTTGATGGAGTCATATATGGTAATATATGGTCTTAAGGACACAGAAATTATTTAAGTCTTTACACAAGGCTGGCAAAAGTCTGAACCTTGCCATTTAATAAGCGTATGGCCATGAGTGAGTTCTCTGTACAGCGCTGCGGAATTAGTGGCGCTATATAAATAGCTTATGATGATCATAAACAATCCCGTAGGTTGTGAGAATTCATTTGGATATGCAATGTGTGGTGTCTGCTGCTTCAACATGACAATAGTTATATCATAGATCAACGCATAATATAGTCGCCACTATATAAATGTGAGGGGCTTACCCGGTCCCGACGGTCCTCTTGGTTTGGCCGGGACGGTGAGCCAATCAGGGCTCACCTCCAGGCCATCAGAAACCCGGCAGCGGCGGCGGGCCAATCAGGACCCGCCACCTCATTGCGTAGCGTCGACGCTACATGATGACGTCAGCTCGTCGCCGACTATTTAAGTCGGCGCGTGCGCCGCCATCTTTAGTTCGTCGGTGGAGAGAGAAGGAGCAGGACGTGTAGCGGAGAGCTGCGGGATCAAGACCAGAAGAGAAGAAAACAGCGGAGACCAGCAGTGGCGGCAGAGAGCCCTTGTCAGGGCTAAGAGCGCCTCTGCTGCCTGAAGACCGGCATGATCAAGACCAGAAGCCGGCAGCAGAGCGTGGAAGCAGCGGCAGAAGGGGAAGGAGTCCAGGAGAAGCTCCTTGAAGACAGCAGCAGGTGAGGCCCTTGCGGCCAACATCTCTCCCGGGCCCACGCCCGCAGCACACCTGCTAAGGTCGGGCACTAGGCCCGTGGCCACGGTCGGGCACAAGGCCCGTTGGCATAAACTAGGGGGACAAGGCCCAGGGACCGGGCAATAGGCCCTTGGTTGTGAAGTAGTGGGCCAGTAGGCCATAAAGTTGTTAAAGGGCACAAGGCCCTGTTAGCTAGTTAGGCAGGGGGGGCTCAGAGTCCCAGGTGTACAAGGGCACAAGGCCCTTAGCTAGGTAGTGGCCTAGCAGCCATAGGAAAACCACAGGGCCTGGTTAGGGGGCTGAAAGCCCATAGACTGAAGGGCACAAGGCCCTAGTAGCTAGATAGGAAGGCCCTAAGGCCGAAGTAGGTAGGGGCTAGTGCCCCTAGGTGGCAGGGCACAAGGCCCTAGTTAGAGAGGGGGCCAAGGCCCGTAAACAGAGCACAAGGCTCTGTGTGTAGCTGGGCAGAGGCCCATGGTGTGAAGGGCGGAAAGCCCTGGTGGTGTGGCAGAGGTGTGAGAGCCTTGTGAGTGTATGCGCGGTCTTGTGTGAGGTGAGCACACGGAGTTAGGAGGTACAGTAGAGCGGAGGCTCCTGTGGGTGCTATAGCAACCGGCTGGTTGGCTAGCAGCTGTGTGCTCTGGTGAGTAGCGTGCAAAGTACTGTATACTGTATTTATTCTGTCTGTGCGGCGAGTATTGTCTGTATTACTGTATCTTTGGGTGTGCTACATAATTGTGTCCAGGGGCAAGACGTCAGGCCCCCATTAAAGGTAGGCTCTTGTTTCCTGTGCTAACCCGTGCTGTGGGGGACAAGTGTAGTTACCAGTCACATAGTCAGGGAAGAACATACGTAGTTTTCCCGTCCCTTAGGTCCCTGGGGTCACGCTGGTTCCCAGAGGGGGTGACTGAGTGAGTCGGTGGCAGTGCAGCACACCTTGAGGCAGTTCCAGGGGCGGCCCGTGGTTCCCCAAGCCCGAGTTCCGTGCAGGTTATCCTGTGGTTCCGGGTGTAAGGATACGTGTTTGATACCCGAGTACAGGCAGTCGGGCGGTTCAGTTTCGATCGGCTGTTCCATGCGGCAGTCAGCCCGCGGGTTAGTGTGCTGTTCCAGTGACCCTCAGTCGGGCCTGGTGCAGCCGGTCCTTAGGGTCCGCGGGTGACCCCATAGTAAGGAGACAGTCTCTTTGGTTAGACCTGGGTGAGGGGGTTAGGAAACGCCCTCCGGTATAGTCCGTGAACACCGGCTGGTGTTCCCCATAGTGGTTAGTGAGCAGTTCCGTTAGTGCACCATACCTAGTTAGTCATAGTTGTTTGACTTAGTTGCGTTGCCGACCATTAGAGCGTTGTTAGGGTCGGGTCGCTGTTGTAGTCAGTTTAGTTTTGTGGGTGCCCATCTTAGTCTCACTGAGAGTGCAGAGGGAGGCTGTGTGTTCCTTGTCATCCGCAGGTGTCGGGGAGGTGCAGGAGAACCGGATCAGAAGCGGGAGTGTCCCGGTGAGTATCACGCTCGATTCCCCCTTTTGGTTAGGCCCTCACCGGGAGGTGTGCGACTAGTCCTGGTCTCAAGTGCCTGTAGTCCCCCGTGCCTTGGCGAGAGCAAAGTGAGGAGGCGGCAAGTGGGCTTGGACTGAGAGTGTCCTTGTTCATTGCCGTATTCTCGGACAGCCCTTACCTGGTAGGCTCGGTTTAACTCTGTTTCTCCTCTTGGGTGTTATTCGTGAGCGTACGGAGAACTTCCTGATCCGGGACCGAGGTAGGGTCCAGTCATCCACGCGAATCGTGGTAAGTCTTGAGGTACTAGGAGTTAGTCGCCCTGTGAGGCACATCTCCTCGAGGGTCCTTACATTTACAAACAATAATAAATCCTTTACTGTGTAACGTCCTCACTGGGGTGACCATGCCCCCTCTTAACAAGACAGAACCACACCCCACACTGATTTCAAGAATTGGAATGTTGGGTGATGGAATGTTGGGAGATGAGGTGTAAACGTTATGTTATAATGTGTTCCTGCAGTAAAAAATGCTTACTGTAATCCTGTGGATCATGAATTAGGTCTATGCAAAGAGGATCACTGCAGAAGAATCTCCATGAAAGCATGTTTTTGTACTGAATAATTTGTATTCATAATAGAATGCATTTCCTACACCTCAATAGCATACTTGCATTCTCTCCCGGAATGTCTGGAAGACTCCCTAACTCCAGGTAGGTCTCCCAGACACCCGGAACAGCAGGCAATTCTCTCGCATCTTGCCCACTTTGAGCCTCAATGACGCGACTTGCGAGGAACTGCATCATTCTGCCCCCCCCCCCCAAGAACAAAATGTCAATTTTGTTGCGGGGCAGGGCTAAAATGAAGCCATTGGCAAACCCTGCCCCCTCCACCAGGATCTCCCAGAGGATGTGCTCAATAGTCTATTCATCTTTACATCACTACATGACAACAGTGGACTAAGTTTTAAGGTGCATTTGACTAGACAGTGGAGACGTGTACCCTGTAATCAGGACAATCAGATGAATAGGTTAGTCACAGCAGTGCAGAGTATTTCTGGAGGCGAGTGTGCTGATCTTGTGGCTGGCAATGAGCGCTCTAATTGTGCACCTGTGTAATTAAGGGCAGACCTGCTGCTGATGGACCCCGTATGATATCAGCCAACACACCAGGATAGCGGAAGGAGCAGGGTACCCAGAAGTAGTGCTAATCAGTGCACTCACAGTGTAGTGTGCCCCTGTTCCTTTTACTTTCTTACTTGGATTTTTAATTGATTGAAAACACAAATATTATTGCGGCCGGACAGCCCAGTGGACATGGCTTTTATTACGACCAGGGCCCTATCTGTGGTGGGTTTGTAGGATCTCCTCGTGTTTGTGTGGGTATCCTCTGGGTAACATCATGTTAGGAATGGTCAAACAAAACTAAACAAAGAATTCTCAGCGACAGACTAGTATTAACATTTGGCAATCTTTAGCAAAAGGTAAGTGACTACAATTAGGTATGCATTTTGAGGTTTGGGATTAGTTCATCTTTAAGTCATTAATCAGGTCCATTTTGATTTATGCTACATGTAAGATTTGCAGAGGGATCCCACGCTCTCCACCCTCACTCCCAGTGCACCCTTTATGTGGAGTCCAGTGTGATCATACTCATGGAAGCCTGTCTGCATTCCAATTATACAACGTATCCTCTTGGGATCTGTGCACTCCCCAGGGCCCAGGTCTATATGGGTAGATATCAGAAACCTCATGCATGTGCTGAACCATTATATGAAAGTGAAAAGTCTTACAAGCAAACAGCCAAGTGTTTAAGGAGTAAGGGAGCTCTTCCTGTAATGACAGATTAGGGGAACGGACAATGGGTGCAGATGAGTGTGATCATGAAAACAAGAGAGGAGGGAGAGGCAAAGAGTGAGCACAGAAGAGCAAGGGGATCAGGCAATAAGAAACGAGGGTATAAACAGTATTGTCATATTAGATCAGTGATAGGCATCCTGATACAAGGGCTGTATGTACAGTCCTCTAACCTTCTAAAAGCCTCACATATCCATAATCTCTGTAATAAATTAAAACAATACATTTAATCACAGAATGAGACATCAAATGCTCTTAGAACAGATCCCACAAGTACTCCAAAATACCCTTCAGATTTCCCCCAAAACATCCCTAAATGTCATATACAACAACTTTTTACCTCAAAACACCAGTTATACCAACCACTTACCCTAAAACACCCCACATCAGCCTGCTCACCTCACAAATTTCTGATCCATCTCAGACTTCATGCAAAATGTTCCTGAAATCCCCAGTTCGTCCCTCGCTGGGAGTACCAGTGATCCCTTAATGATCTAATAGCTAATAAAACGTTGCTTAAAAATTCCTCTCTTTGCTTTGATGAAGTACGCAGGAAGACACAGCTCTGTCCTGTGGAGGATGGGGGGATATCACACAGTGTAGCCTCTGAGTGACCTACCTGCATTGTGTGGAGGAGGTGACTTTACGGGAGTAGGTCACTTGGCGTGGCAGTCGGCTACTGTGGGCAAATATTAAAATCAAATTCAGTCATATTCTGTACTTTATGACCTGCCAAGCTTCATCCACAGTACCGGCTCTTAGTCAATAAGAGCTGGACCACGGGTGAAGCTTGGTGGGGCATAAAGTAGAAGATAGGTGCTGGGGCCAATGGGGAATAAGCTGGGGGCCACAGTTGAAGGCTTGTTGGGCTGCATGTAGAAATTGGGCTGTCTGTTGCCCATCACTGGTGTAGACAGCTCACTAACTGTATTATTATACATTGCTGTCACTTTTCTAACATTGGGCT
Organism: Mixophyes fleayi; assembly: GCF_038048845.1. Lineage (NCBI taxonomy): Eukaryota > Metazoa > Chordata > Amphibia > Anura > Limnodynastidae > Mixophyes > Mixophyes fleayi. Next base: position 47,316,257 of record NC_134404.1, read on the forward strand.
AAGCTCATACCTCCATAATGTGAGCTCTCACGGACAGGGCCCTCTACCCTCTGTCTCATGTCTGTCTACTCTCTATCGTCCTTGTTGTCCCCATCTTCTCTCTATCTGCTGAATGTCTCTGTGTGCCAAGCCATTTGTTCTCTTCGTTGCATCCATGCATTATTATTCGCTCTGTACCCATGTATATGTTATTATGTATGTCATATTTGTACTAAGTACTATGTCAGGTGGAATCTGTAGCCCCATACAAATAAACGATGATGACGACAGATTTTTAAAAACATATTCAGGGAATTTTGCAATATATTTGTAAAAGTAAAGCCGCCTTTTTGTAGTCTTACTAAAATTCTATTTAAAGGACAAATAATCTCAAATAAAGTGGAAGTAATTTATAGGCAGAATTACACTGGAAGTGCTCAGCTGCAATCTGATTTTCAGAAACGAGGAGCCACTTCTCTTTCATATGAATTAGAGCCTGATTACTGCCATTTTATTCCCCGCATGGAAGAGATTAGGAAGATATCTCTACACAAACACGACATGAAAGGAGAACATTATATAAACTATATCCCTGATTATAGAACAAGTAATGAGCAGTCCTGACACAGACGTAATCTGTGAGTGAACCTTAAGATAGAATGTTCTCAAGCAGGAAAATCAGGAGCAGAGCTGCTGTTCACCATGTTGTTTATTTTATCACTGTGGGAGCTAAGCCGTGATGGTTGATAAATAGGCGACCCCATGCAGAAGGATGAGGAAGTACTTACCGGTCAGAGCCATAATAGATTGGACTTTTTTTCAAGTCACCCTATCTGTGAAGAAAATAGTCCTTTAAGCGGTGTCCACTTCAACTACTATGCCACCACGGCCTCACCCTCCACATCACCTTTTTCTATACAAGAAATAAGAGTATTCTACAACAAAAATACATATAAAGTAACAACAACAACAACTCTCTAGCTTTAAAAATAAAGAAAAGTGTAGCAAAATGATGAAACAAGGGGCAGCCTCCCCAATTTTATGAACCTAATAACTGGACATAGGTCATATTTACCAACTTTTTCCATCTCCCATCCGGGAAGGTGAAGTAAGGGGATGACAATGGGCGGAGAGGAGAATCGCGTCGTTTTGAGGTGGGGGACGGCGTCATGGAGGCTCCCATCCGGCCCACTTCACTAGTTAATGGCAGGATGTAGGAGAATGGCCCGCCCTCTCGGGAGAGTTGGGCAGGTAAGGCATAGGTGGCCTCTCCAGAAATCTGTGCCTGTCTGTAAGACCTATTGTCAGGACTCCCACATTTGAACCTTGATGGGAGACGGGGGCGTGATCAGGTCACAGAGGGACATGACACGTACCCTCGGGGTTATGTCCAGAGCTTCAGAAGCACTAATCCACAACCAACACCCTTCCCTTAAAACCCCTTTTAACGCTGGATACCATCAGCAAGAGCACATGGTGCCCAATAGTGGGAGATATTTCCCAACTGTCCTAGAATCGGGACAAAAGTACTGATTGGCAGACAGTCCCCTCGAATTGGGACTGTTCCACCTAACACTGCAGTTCTGAGGAGCTAGTCCTTTACCCTACGGTGTGCCCTTCATTTCTGCTGTATTCTATGTTTGACATGTAGAGGCTGCTGTTTAAGAGGCTGCTGTTTTATTTCTTACATCTTTACCTCATGCATAACATAAATTTGGGTTTTAGGACCACAGATTCAAAGAAAAAAAACCCACAAGACAAAATCTACTCATTTCTTTCCCAAGGTCGATATGAAATGTCTCTTGAAGGTTTCATAGCTTACTTAGTAAAATTAGAAGTGCCGATATCCAAACTCAATCTATTAAATATATATATATATATATATATATATATATATATATATATATATATATATATATGTTTTTCCTATTATTATAAGCACATAATCTATGTAGACTGGCACCAGTTGATGCAATTTACTGTCTATCACTGTTCAATCAATTTATATAGTGAAACTCAAAGATTGTATCACTGGAACTTCCCATCTGAGAAACGGCCGACTCCAACGCAAACTTCAGTATGCCACAACTATGATCATCTCTACAGAGCAACTTATACATAAGTTATTTTAAGTCAATAAAACCAACACAAAGCTTTATATTTCAAACGGCTGGAGAGGAACAGAGCATTATAAGTTTACTACAGTGTGCCCCTCTATATAGCACTGCACACACTTTACAACTATTAGTAAATATCCATCACATAACATCTATCACACCACCTTTACTCAGCACCGTAATATGTATAAGTTCCACCATATTGCACTATATCAGTTTGACCTGTGATGTATAATGGGGGAGTATTGTATATGTGACTGGATATTCCTTTTAATGGCAAAGTAATAAGCATTATATCCCTCAATCCTATGAAAGACAATTCCATAGACAAAACACATGGGGGGAAGAGTAAGATGACAGAAATATTTATGTAGTTCCATTCTGCTAACAGAAGCAACCAAGTGACAAAATGTCATTATTAAATGTACAATAACTGTTTTTATGCAAATATAATCTGTCCAGTAGGTCATCGGTTATCTTTGTATCCCTTTCATACCAGATGTCCTTTAACTGTCAACACAAAGCTTCTTTAAGGCTTAGGCTTCTCATGCCCAAACCATCCAGGCTCCTATTTGCATCAGATAATTCAACGAGGACTATATTACACAATGGTAGCGGGAGAGAAACCAGAGTGATTGTTATAGCAGCACAAACATAACTCACCTCACCTTGTTAGGGACGGCGAGGCTGAGATTTATGGCGTGCGGCCGCCATTCACAAAAGATAGACACATGGGTTAATGTACACTGCATAAAGTAATTACTGTCAGCAGACTCAGCTCAGCATTAACCCGGAGCCAAGAATCAGGCAAATTGCAGAGAAACTATCCTCTCACAGACTTACTACAGGCACAGAAAGCAGACATCTGCCTGGTACTCTCACATCAAGGGCTAAACATTTCCATATCCATTATTTGTCAGAAAACATTTTCTTTTTTTTGTGAATGATCCATTTTGATATACAGTAACATTACAAAAGTGCACTAAGGGACAATTCACTTTTGGATAACCCCTGCTATTTAGCCAGCAACCCCTATCTCTTAACCATCCACCGATTTAATGTGTACAGCACTTTGGAGTATGTTGATGGTTTATAAGTAATTGCACTGGCGTGCTCAAATGTTTTGATGTCCGCACAAAATGCAATAGTGGATGCCAGGTGTATGTGCAGAACCTGTATTAACAGGTACCTTTTAGATACACTCTGTGGCAGAGTATATCTAACCCACAATTATATATGAGTTGAAATATTGCCATTCATTTTTTTTGTTGATACCGCCAGGAAATCATCTTTTTTTATCTGCATGTGGTTCATTAAATCAGCGGTTATACAGATAAGTCTTTTATTTTTCATTTGAATGTGAGTATTACTTTGTTCTGTATGCAATAAATTGTGTAATTACAATATTACACTATTTGGATTTCTATTGATTCATTTCCATGAGGTATCTGGCTGCTTTTTGGGACCTGGAGACCATTTTACCTGGAACAGAGAGTGTTTGGAGACCATACAGATAAGCCTCAAAGGTTTATATCTGAGGTCTGAGGATTTGTGCATCCAAGAGGTAGATCCGGTCAATACGTTTGTATTGAAGTAGCTACATCCTTCTTTGATCTGATACGCATAGAATTGGACTATTGTGGATTATATAATTGAGCGCCCACTCATTCTTTGAATCATATATATTATATAAAAAAATAAATATAGTCACATACATATACACACACACACACACACACACACACACACACACACACACAATGCATTCTTCCATTCCTCTGAAGCAGGATGCACTGTGAGCATGGAGGTGTTGCCTAAACCAACAGACACAAAGTGACTGACAGACAGAACAGCAATGTGTATATTACTTGATTACTACACCAGGGCAGTGATGTTGCAGTAGCTCCAGTGACTGCTTTCTCAGTTTGTTCTTTTAACTTGACTGAGATCCCTTAAGGACACTGGGGAAAGAGCTTCCATTGTCTAATAGAGTGGTAGAGTGATACTTTACTGGTGAACATAGCTGAAGTAGAGAATCAGGTTACCACTGAAGAATGTATTTACCTTCATGGTTCCCCTTTTAAGAGGTAGAAATCTAAAACTAAATTTTATATATTGGGTGACTAACCTCTGACATTCCTCTGATCGGTCAGGTCACCGTGAAGGTCTGATGCTGTTCTGCCCTGTCCTGCTCTCATTCACATTAATGTAGGATGGTCGTAGGAGAGGGACATCAACTATATTGCTGTGTGTTTACTACAAGCCTGCATGATATACTAGCAGCAGACAGCAGAGTGGCGCTGGACTGTTGGGTTGCAATGTCCCAACAATCTAGTAGGTCTCTGCAAAGGCTCCATCTCTGCAGTTTACCGCAACCTGGTCAACCTCACTCAAAAAACTAAAAATTTAGAGCGCATTGAAGTGAAACCAGACCAACCACACTTATAAGGTAGGTATATTTTCCATTTAAAGATCATATTATAATACAAGTTAACCCGTGCATGATACTCATGCATTCTAGTCAAATCAAGCTACTTAAGGTCTTAAAAAGGTTCTTGTCATGCATTTGGGCCTAGCCCAGGCCTCCTCAGGGGAAGAGCGTTACTTCCCGACACAAGCTCCCTTTTTAATGTGTGTTCATGAGGTAAAATTACCTCACGAAAATGAGTTTGAGCCCTCAACTCGTAAACTTAGCCTTTACTACCCCTCCCACGGGGGCAAGGGGGGATGATGGAAGTTAACTGACTTCACTATTCTAATTTTTTTGTCAAATAATGTCAGTATAGTATAGTAGACAGTATACTTTCTGAGAAAATAGTTTTTTCCACACACACACACTAACACACGCTGCTAGGCTTTTACTTTTATATATTAGATAATGCTAAGAATTTAGTAGGTCAGTGTATAACTCCGCGCAGCAGGTGGCGCTGCAGCTTTTTTTTTTTTCCACACACAGACTAACACACGCCGCTAGGCTTATATATATTATATCCTGTATTGCAGGAGGCGCATTATGTCAGAAATATTTGTTTGCTGTTAATAAAGTTTTCTAGGATGGAGATCTGTATGTGCAATTTGGAACTAATTGCAATATTCTTTTCCAGTATCTTGGCCAAACTCTAATGGAACCATAAATCACTGGATCCAAATGGGGGAAACTGAAATATTGCATTTTATCATTTTCCCTAAATAAAAATATAACTTTCTGAAACCAAGTGCTTTGCAGTAACCATGTCAGCTTGCTAAACAACACAATTCTTTATTAATTGTATACTTTAGATGTATTCATATATTCATGTAGTTTTTGCAATTGGAAAAAAAATGACACTCCACACACAGCCTTAGAAGGTGTCATAACGCCTGCTGGCGGAAGGGCGATAAATGCTTAAAATGCATCTGAAAGGTCATGATACAGTTGAAATTAATCCTTCAGGATCAAAACTCGTTCAACTGGGTATCAGCTGGCAAAGGAAGATGCTGTCCAGGAAGTCACATTAATGATGTAATTAATTTCTACTTTGACGGTAATGGTTGAGTGCTAACAAACATTTACATTCAATGTCTCAGAGGATTTACAACGCTGGGATCTCAAGGGCAGGGGATTAACAAGCTATGCATAACCCTGTAACGCTCAGAACGATCCTGCAAGATGTAATGGAATGGGCTATGTCCACATAGAATTAGAAAAATCACTTCTGAGATAAATATACCTTCTTACTGGGGCTAAACCTAAGGGAATAACCAAGCAAGGTTTCTGAGCTGTGCAAGGTATTTCATGTTCCTGGTAATTGTGTGAAAAGTCCATTTCTTTTTATAGGCGCATAGTTCACTACAAGGAAGTAGGAGAGAGCAAGTGCGCAGGAGAGAGCAAGGAGGTAGGAGGGAGCATGGATGCAGGAGAGAGCAAGTGCGCAGGAGAGAGCAAGGAGGTAGGAGGGAGCAAGGAGGTAGGAGAGTGCAAGGAGGTAGGAGAGTGCAAGGAGGTAGGAGGGAGCAAGGACATAGGAGGGAGCAAGGACGTAGGAGGGAGCAAGGATGTAGGAGGGAGCAAGGAGGTAGGAGAGTGCAAGGAGGTAGGAGAGTGCAAGGAGGTAGGAGGGAGCAAGGACATAGGAGGGAGCAAGGACGTAGGAGGGAGCAAGGAGGTAGGAGAGTGCAAGGAGGTAGGAGAGTGCAAGGAGGTAGGAGAGTGCAAGGAGGTAGTAGGGAGCAAGGAGGTAGGAGAGTGCAAGGAGGTAGGAGAGTGCAAGGAGGTAGGAGAGTGCAAGGAGGTAGGAGAGTGCAAGGAGGTAGGAGGGAGCAAGGAGGTAGGAGGGAGCAAGGAGGTAGGAGAGTGCAAGGAGGTAGGAGGGAGCAAGGAGGTAGGAGAGTGCAAGGAGGTAGGAGAGAGCAAGGAGGTAGGAGGGAGCAAGAAAGTAGGAGAGAGCAAGGAGGTAGGAGAGAGCAAGGAGGTAGGGGAGAGCAAGGAGGTAGGAGGGAGCAAGGAGGTAGGGGAGAGCAAGGAGGTAGGAGAGTGCAAGGAGGTAGGGGAGAGCAAGGAAGTAGGAGAGAGCAAGGAGGTAGGGGAGAGCAAGGAAGTAGGAGAGAGCAAGGAGGTAGGAGGGAGCAAGAAAGTAGGAGAGAGCAAGAAGGTAGGGGAGAGCAAGGAGGTAGGAGGGAGCAAGCAGGTAGGGGAGAGCAAGGAGGTAAGGGAGAGCAAGGAGGTAGGGGAGAGCAAGGACGTAGGAGAGAGCAAGTACGTAGGAGAGAGCAAGGACATAAGAGAGAGCAAGGAAGTAGGAGAGTTCTTGGTCTCCTACTTCCTTACTCTCCTACCTCCTTGCTTTCCTGGTAATTGTCTGAAAAGTCCATTTCTTCTTATAGGCGCATAGTTCACTGCAAGGAGGTAGGAGAGCGAGCAAGAAGGTAGGAGGGAGCAAGGAGGTAGGAGGGAGCAAGGAGGTAGGAGGGAGCAAGGAGGTAGGAGAGCGAGCAAGGAGGTAGGAGGGAGCAAGGAGGTAGGAGGGAGCAAGGAGGTAGGAGAGCGAGCAAGGAGGTAGGAGGGAGCAAGGAGGTAGGAGACTAAGGTATATTATTTCCTTTGTGATACCTTTCTGTACAGCGTTTTGATTTATGTTTGTACTCTTACTGATGTTTTTTTAAACCTATTTTAAAATATTACTTTGTAGTTTTATGTAGTCTTTTAATAGTCTATAGTGCTATATTCATATTACATTCCTAAAATGATTAATACAAAATTGAACGGGCAACTAAGAAAACGAGTTATCTTCATGGGTGATCTTAAACATCCAGATATAAACTAGGACAATTACAAGGAAAACTATTTTATCTATTTTAAAAGACAACAACGTTTTGCAAGTGGTAGATTAACCAACTAGGGAGGGAGGTCTGCTGGACCTGCTACTATCTGATAGAAGAGACATTATATTTAATGTGCCAGTGTGAGGGGGCATTTAGGGAATAATGATCACAACATGGTAATGGAGCAAATTTTAGGTCAGAAATGTAACATAGCTTGTAGTATGAGCTTAAATGGAGGCATAGAGAATAAAATGGGAATTCTAAAATATAATTCAATTAGTAATTAATTTAATTACTATTACAAGTGCAAACCACATGACTACAACATTTCTAGGGATACAAGGCTACCAGTGTGATTAAATGAGTATTTCCGCTCATATGCAAGAGCAGTACGCATCTCAAGATGCCTCAGCATCATATGTGCCTGGTTTACGATATGTCATCATCATCAGCAAGTACCTGCACTGCCCTATGGCAGGTGCATATTAAATGCTTCCTAGCAGGTGTATGCGTGTGTTTGAGCAGGTCTGCCTGAGCTGTACTCGGCCTGTGCTTGCACGCCCCTTCCGTCCCCCCCAACCCACCTCTCCAGGCACAGGCAGAATCACGCAGGTCCGCATAGGAGCATATACGTGCGCCCACTCTCTGGGCATGTGCAGAGTGGTTTCGCGTGAGATACACTGCGCAAACTGGTCTATGTCCCAAAACGTTTTTCAAGCACATGAACAACAACAAGACTAAAACATATTCTGGGACTAAATGACAAAGTAGGAAAATTAAAAGAGAAGATCATACCACCCAACCATCCCGATTTAGCTCTGTCCTGCCATCAGGATCGGGACAGCTTTCCTGATCGGTGGGAAATTCGGGAGGTATTGCCTGTTCACTGTTGCTATGGTTTGGCAGAGTATCATCATCATCATTTATTTATATAGCGCCACTTATTCCGCAGCGCTGTACAGAGAACTCATTCACATCAGTCCCTGCCCCACTGGAGCTTACAGTCTAAATTTCCTAACACACATACAGACAGAGAGAGAGACTAGGGTCAATTTGATAGCAGCCAATTAACCTACTAGTATGTTTTTGGAGTGTGGGAGGAAACCGGAGCACCCAGAGGTAACCCACGCAAACATGTGGAGAACATACAAACTCCACACAGATAAGGCCATGGTCGGGAAATTAACTCATGACTCCAGTGCTGTGAGGCAGAAGTGCTAACCACTGAGCCACCGTGCTGCCAGTACTGACCCGGTCCTGAGCGCACTGGTGCGATGATGGAGGTTATGGAGTGGAGGAGAGAACGGGCAGCCTAGAGCCCCGAGGGTGTGGCAACACCCCTATCATCATAGCCACACCCCATCCCGAGGCCATCTACCCAAATACTGGTAGGTATAAAGAGAAAGCTTATCTTCAGAATGTTTTATCGGCATTTACAAAGAAAAAATAATACCAGAAAAAATGTTGCATAGCCACAGCCTTTAAATGTTACTTGTCTAGCACAGGTGCTCTTATGACTAAAGGAGATTCACCCATGTGTGCTAAAGGAGCTATGCTTGGCAATTGTTAGACCCCTCTGTCTTATATTTATGGATTCCCTCATAACCAGGTCAGATTTGCAAAAAGCAGATGTGACACCAATCTTAACAAACAAACAAAATCAGAACCAGAAAATTATAGACATTGGAGGCTGACTTCTGTTATGGGTAACTACTTGAAGGTTTCTAAGGAATAAGAGTCTGAAATGTATGGTTGAAAATAATATGATATCTCAGAGTCAGCATGGTTTCATGAAGGACCGGTCATGCCTAGCAAATGTGATTATACGAGGTAAGTTTCAGACTGGTTCTTAGTAATTAATGCTATATTATTTCATTTTGTGAAAACTTTATGTACTGTTCCATGTTGCAATCTGATACATAAGATGAGAGTACTAGGCCTAGGATGAAATGTAAGCATATGGGTAAGAAACGGATTCAAGGATAGAAAGAAAAAGGATATTTATAAATGGAATATATTCAGACTGGGCTGAATGTGTTAGTGATGTACCACAGGAATCAGTATTGGACCCTGTCCTTTTTAATGTTTAATAATTACCATTTTGGTGGCCTAGAAAGAAAGTAACATGTCCATATTTGCTGATATACTAATATACGTAGGGTTATTAACACAGAGTAGGATTATTGCTGCAGGAAGATTTAGGCCAAATAGCAAACTTGGCTGTAAAATGGCAAATGGAATTCAGTGTAGATAGCGGTAGAGATATGCATTTGGCCATGGTAGTAACTACGCTGCTTACACCTTAGACAGAAGCAGAAAAACAGAGATGGAAAAGAAGTTCGGAATACTAGATAACAGACAGTAGCAGCACAGTGTCAGGAAGCAGCTGCAAAGGTGAATAAAATCCCGGGATGCATAAAAAGGGGCATAAATAAATGTACTGCAAATATAATTTATCCATTGTATAAGTCATTAGTTAGACCACATCTAGATAATGTAGTACTGCTTTGGACACTGCTTTTGCAGTGAGGTGCTTTGGACACCTCACTGCAAAAAGAACATAGGAAATGGAAGGGTTCAATTAGAATGGAAGGTAGAAAAAAAACTAAATTTCATAGAAAGAAAGATTTGTCTAACAACATTATGTCCAAGGACCATGGAGGGGTCATCAATTGCAAATGGGAAAAATACTGTTTCGCCACGAGCATAGGAAGGGGTTCTTTACTGTAAGAGTGAATGAGTTGTGGAATTCCTCACAACATGAGGTGGTGATGGAAGATTCACTAGCAGAATTTTAAAAAAAATGGACGGGATGTCTTTCTTACAAAATAAATTGTATCTGAAGATATAATTAGATGAGCTCATTACAGAGTGATTGATGCAGGAAATTTATCCGAATGACATTTTTCGGTCAATTATATAACTTGTTTCTCTGATGAAATATAATAATGTCATAAACAATGTGTGTGGTGCATTTAAAGTTTTGCTGAGTAGGAAACTACTTTTTTTGAGGATTCTTATCTCCCAATTGCTAATAAGATAATTTTCCAATTATTGTCATTCAGAGGCGTTAGTCTATAGATCATGGCGGAAAGAGGAGTAATATGCTTTCATAAATTTGCTTATTGGCATGGATTAAGTTTGACATTTTCGTGGTATAATGAGATCTAATAATACTAACCAGTAATTAAACATTGAATGTAATCTATAGAATTATCTCCCACACATTGATTTATCTATATTCCACACACACACATGGGTGCAGTGTATGCCACATGCATCTGGTGAGATTTGATTAAAGGTCCCCTTAGTTTGTTGCTTGTTATGTATATATATTTTGGAAATAGAGAATGCACACCCTTCTCAAAGAATACACAATCTGTCCTTCTGTTCAGCTAACATGAAACGTGAATGGATAGTAGGTGTAAAATATGAACGTTCTTGCTTTATATTATGATTATATATGATTTATATTATTGATGATTATGATACTAAATTAAAATACCAGACACAGAAGATCTAATGGATAAACCTTACAGCGAATAGGAAACCCCCTTTAAAACCATCGTCACTCATTCCCAACATGTGTGCACTGAAAACAAGACACATTCCCTCTTTACTGCATCTTTAAAACACACACACACATACATTTATCTCATAACTTGCTGTGAACTCCTCATACACTAACTTCACATGGAATGTCATGTCTGCATGTTTTGCAACCAATCAGACTATAGTTATCATTTATTTAGTACATTCTACAAAATGACAGCTAGAATCTGATTGGTTGCTATAGGCAACATCTCCAATTTTTCAAACCCGCAGATTAGGTAATACACCCCCTAGTGGCTTAACTCCCTTCCTAATCTCAGATTTCCATTTGTCCCATCCATACAGACTCCCTTCCTCCCTTTACTCACCCTCCCTGTGCTGTGATGTCCTTGGCCGCACACCAATTTTAAGGAAACCTGTTTATTCATGGTGTGTGCACAGTGCCAGGGAGTACACGTGGAAGGAGCACCTGAGAGGTTATCAAGAGAGGGCTGATGTTAAAAGCTTAACAGATGTATATGAAGCATATAACAATTCACACAGCTCTGCAGATAGAAGGCCTCATTAAGTTGCATGTATGTCTATATCAAACATACAAGCAAAAAGACGTACACACACAGACACACAAAAAAAGGCATACTTACATATGTAACTCAAGATGTGCATAACTCAAAAACAGTACTATTTGCGTCAGGCGTCCTAGTGTGTAACCTTGCGCGCATCGGTAGCATATACATGTGGCTTAGTGTTAGGATATAAGGTAATGCCACTTATTAGCATTTATTACTAAGGCAGCGATAGGTAACCTGACAGGCTGCAGGGCCCACTAACTTTCAAAAGGGCTGCACGCTACTCTTAAATTCAGTCATACGTTAAAAAAAATAAAATTAATCAAAGAAAGACACTTATCTGTACGAACAGCACCCATCTCCTGTGTATCAGTTTTTCCCATCGCCTCCCCTGTGTATTTAATCATTGAGCTATTCCCAAGTTTCCACCATAATCCTCTCTCAGCCCACAGGCGTCTGACTGAATCCTCAACAGACATTGGTTCATAAAAACCCCAATGAGCAGAGAAGGGCGGCTTGTTTTGTAGTTTAATTGTGAGCGAGACACAAAAGTTGTCATACAAGCTGCCGACCTTACCCATGGAATGTAAACCGGAGACTAAAAAAAGACCCAAACATGGAGAATGTTCAACAATCTAGGACTTCATGTTTATAAAACTTCTTTTGTATTATGAATGTTATTTCCATTTTAGTTATCTTGGAGAAGACTTCAGTTTAACAGAAAATTAATTTCCAGAGAGAACGTAGTGTGACTTAGATTTCTAAAACGTCCCCGCGGGTACTTCACTATTATTATTGTTTATTTATAAGGGACCGTAGAGTGCGGGTGTGTGATAGACTCTACACACGACCGCTTACCCTCACCTCACCAGAATGTCTTTATTTCTTTAGCACAGGGGTCAGCAAACCTCGGTACCCGTACCCGACGTGGCACACGGACCACTTCTGATGGCTGAAACCATTTGGCTGCTTTAGTGAAGCAGCTCCCAGATGTGTGTGTCCACTCCAACGGTAAGCAGTAAGTTTGAAGTCTAAGTGGGGGCACAGTTATGTGACATAATAGGAACCGTGGGCACAGCTATGTAGCATAATATGAACTGCGGGCACAGCTATGTGGCTTAATATGAGCTGTGGGCACAACTATGTGGCATAATATGAACCGTGGGCACAACTATGTGGCATAATATGAACTGTGGGCACAACTATGTGGCATAATATGAACCGTGGGCACAACTATGTGGCATAATATGAACCGTGGGCACAACTATGTGGCATAATATGAACCGTGGGCACAACTATGTGGCATAATATGAACTGTGGGCACAACTATGTGGCATAATATGAACCGTGGGCACAACTATGTGGCATAATATGAACCGTGGGCACAACTATGTGGCATACTATGAACCACCGGCACAACTATGTGGCATAATATGAACTGTGGGCACAACTATGTGGCATAATATGAACCGTGGGCACATCTATGTGGCATAATATGAACCGTGGGCACAACTATGTGGCATAATATGAACCGTGGGCACAACTATGTGGCATAATATGAACCGTGGGCACAGCTATGTGGCATAATAGGAACCATGGGCACAACTATGTGGCATAATAGGAACCGTGGGCACAACTATGTGGCATAATAGGAACCACGGGCACAACTATGTGGCATAGTAGGAACCACGGGCACAACTATGTGGCATAATATGAACCGTGGGCACAGCTATGTGGCATAATAGGAACCATGGGCACAACTGTGTGGCATAATAGGAACCGTGGGCACATTTATGTGGCATAATAGGAACCGTGGGCACAACTATGTGGCATAATAGGAACCGCGGGCACAACTATGTGGCATAATAGGAACCGTGGGCACAACTATGTGGCATAATAGGAACCGTGGGCACAACTATGTGGCATAATAGGAACCGTGGGCACAACTATGTGGCATACTATGAACCACAGGCACAACTATGTGGCATACTATGAACCACGGGCACAACTATGTGGCATAATAGGAACCGTGGGCACAACTATGTGGCATACTATGAACCACAGGCACAACTATGTGGCATACTATGAACCACGGGCACAACTATGTGGCATAATATGAACCACGGGCACAACTATGTGGCATAATATGAACTGTGGACACAACTATGTGGCATAATATGAACTGTGGACACAACTATGTGGCATAATATGAACTGTGGGCACAACTACGTGGCATAATATGAACTGTGGGCACAATTATGTGGCATACAATGAAATTGGTAGCACTACTGTGTGGCATAATACGAATTGGGGGAACTTCTGTGGCATAATATGAACTGGGGGCACTATCGTGTGGCATAATATAAATTGAGGGTATTACTATGTGGCATAATATGAACTACTGTGTGGCATGGCATGAACGTTTATTTGTTGGTTCCATTACTATTAATATTATTGTATATACACAACTGGCACACCTGGGCTTGACTAGATTTTACCTTGCACACTGATAGAAAAAGGTTGCCAACCCCTGTTTTAACAGAACAGAGCAAATAAATGTGGCTTCATTTTGGATGTCCTGAATTAATCCCTATTGGAATAATTACAATCGGGGGCTTTGCAAAACTGCATCAATTTTAATTACCATTCATTTGAATTTTTACCATTAACCTGTCTGAGAATGCAGGTCATATTCTAAATGCGGACTTAATTAGCAGCCTACAGACAGACTGCAACGCATCAATGTGAGCCATGGCCTTCACTTTTCTAGAAACTTGGCCGACTAAGTTCTAATATAACTTTCTACTAACAAAGTGATCTGCTCGCTGGCTGGTGCACTGTGGATATACACACGGCACCAGCTCTCTTATTCATATCACAGTGTGATTGTTCTTATACTGTATGCTGTATAATTTAATACTTGAATGACAGTACCTAAAATATAAGACAAATGCATGATGCTTATGTCCAATGGTATTGTCATGTTGAAGGGTGTAACCTATGAAGTCACCTTCATGTTCACTAACCAATGTACTTCAGTGTAGTAATTCTTCATCACAGTGCTTTAGAAAAAAATATTAAGATAATGAGATAGATGCAAGCCCTTGTTTTTACTTATATATCCCCAAGTGCTGTGAACACTAGAAAAAAATGGGTATATTTGGGGGGTGCTCATTTTATGCGAAAAACAAGCAAGGACATGCACTGCGGTAATGAGAAATCCCCATGTTAGAAATAGCACTAGCGCTGTAACTCATTATGTGCTGGGAGCTCTTCAGAGAAGGGCTAGTTTAGCGTCATTCTAAAAGGTTTTGTTTTTTTATCAATCCAGGATCCCGTTGATGTATTGTGGTTGTTTAGTGCTGGTACTAGTAAAATCAGGTGGACCCACGCTTTTTGGCCACTGATTTTGATAGTACCAACCTAATCTGGCAGCACTAGGGTTGATTAAGCTGTTTGGGGGGGGAAGGGCGGAAACAGGCTTTGTTTTTTTTAATCATTATTTCTGGGTATTTATTCATTTTTAATGCAGTGCCGGTGGCGGCCAATATACTTTTTAATTTTTAGTGTAGTGCCAGCGGAGGCGATGCCGCTTTCAATCTAATGTATTATGTCGACATTGTGACTGTCGACATTAGAACCTGTCACACTGTGGCCCTTTTAACTGTGTTGAGGTTCTGATTGTCAACAGCATGGTGTCAACATTCTGAATGGCGACATCTTCATTGTAGCCATTACGACTACATCCCCATGTCTGACACTGGAGTCTCTCTGTGAGACTCCCAGACTAAAAGTCCGGGCAGGAGACAGTCTCCTGGATCAGCCTGTACACTGACCTTTTCATAACTCCTCTATGTTTGGAGAATACCAGTTCTGTGCTTTTGTTTGTATACCTGTTTACAGAACAAATTAGTACTGTACAAAAAAAACCCATCATTTGGGCTATAATCCAGGTATGTATTCCTACACCCATCATTAAAAGTCAATTTATCAAAGCTTTTTTTGCAAAACGTATTCAGCTACCCTAACAGTGAATTATCTCCCTGGAAAAGTAAACCTGTTATATAAGCTTTGCTTCATATAGTATTACATCCGACAACACCATCTTTCCTCACCAGTATGACAACAGCCTCACAAGTGTTTGTAGTGAGTTTAGCCCTGAAAAAGTTACGAAAATAATTGAAAATAAGTCTGCATTTAATTTTTGACCTTTGGGGCATTGAGTAGTTAATATTTGCGTAGAGTAGCCTTTTGCCACTAATTCTGAAATCCCTATCAAATATTACAATGACTGCCACAGTGTTTATCTTAGTGTAAGTCCATGGCATTATCCTTAGAATTATAACCACTCCTTAATCACATCCCTTTATCTATATCACCCTCTCATTACTCTAGTCTCATCTAATTAACACTTACAAACTTGTTTCCAATGTTCCTTCCTCCACTGCAATATCCTCAACCTGTAGAGACAAAATAATGCCATATACATCTTTTGAATCTTACAAAAACACTACACTGTCCTATCCTGGTACTCATCGCACCTATCAAACTCCTCATTCAGTGATAATTTCTTAAATGACTGACCAACCTCCTCTCCGTTTCCTTTATCAGTTAGAACACTATTGGAAGGCTCGGTCCTAGGCCATCTGCACTTCTCTATCAATGCGTCTTCTCTTCAGAAATGAATTAACTCCTTTGTATTTCAGTATCCCCTCTCTGTGGATGAGACCCACATATCTATCTACTCCAGATGCTTATCCCCTCCTCAAAATCAATCTCAAAAACTGAGCTAATACCCTTTCCACCAGTCAACAGAAATTACCTGCTTGACATCTCTATTTCTGTTGATGACACAACAATAAAGCCTACCCCTAAGCTTGCTGCCTAGACTCAGAACCGTCCTTCGTCCCCATATCAAACATTTATCGAAATCATGTTACATACTCTTAAAAAACATCTTCAAAAACACACTTATCTCACACAGGACATTGTCTATCTACCTTCTCTTCTGCTCCAACTTCAATATATTTGCCCTGCTTGGAGCCTCTGAAGTCCTGGTACTACTCGTTTATTGTTTTGTACTGTTATTCCCTGTACAGTCCATTGTTTGTACTGTGTACGGCGCTGCGGAAACCTTGTGGCGCCTTATAAATAAACGATAATAATAATAATAATATCTCGTTGAATAGCATCATTTTGGTCATGCGCCACCCACCCTGTGGGAGGTCGGAAGGGAAGATTATAAAGTTGATAAGTATGTAAAAAAAAGATATTTTAAAATCAAAAACAGGTTTACTCTTTTAGGAAGATACAATTCTTTTATGGGTGATCAGAATACGTTTAGCGACAAAAAAAACTGATTGATTTTTTTAGGCGTAGAAATACATACTTGGACTATAGCCCAAAGGATTTTTTTTTCTTCCTACTATAAACGTTTGTTCAGTAAACATGTATGCAAACACAAGTACAGAGCTGGCATTCTCCAAGCACAAAGGAGTTAGGAATAAAGGTGAATGTGCAGGCTGGGGACTGTCTGCTGCCTTCGGTCTCAGAGTCTCAGAGAGGTTCCAGTGTCAGACATGTGTCAGTATGACCTTCAAGAAGAGATGATGAGCCTCCCACAATATGGCTGCCTCCACCGTGTATGGACCTCTGTACAAGAAGAGATGCTGAGCCTCCCACAATATGGCTGCCTCCACCGTGTATGGTCCTCTGTACAAGAGATGCTGAGCCTCCCACAATATGGCTGCCTCCACCGTGTATGGACCTCTGTACAAGAAGAGATGCTGAGCCTCCCACAATATGGCTGCCTCCACCATGTATGGTCCTCTGCACAAGAAAAGATGCTGAGCCTCCCACAATATGGCTGCCTCCACCCTGTATGGCCCCCTGTACAAGAAGAGATGCTGAGCCTCCTACAATATGGCTGCCTCCACCGTGTATGGTCCTCTGTACAAGAGATGCTGAGCCTCCCACAATATGGCTGCCTCCACCGTGTATGGACCTCTGTACAAGAAGAGATGCTGAGCCTCCCACAATATGGCTGCCTCCACCATGTATGGTCCTCTGCACAAGAAAAGATGCTGAGCCTCCCACAATAGGGCTGCCTCCACCATGTATGGTCCTCTGTACAAGAAAAGATGCTGAGCCTCCCACAATATGGCTGCCTCCACCCTGTATGGCCCCCTGTACAAGAAGAGATGCTGAGCCTCCTACAATATGGCTGCCTCCACCGTGTATGGTCCTCTGTACAAGAAAAGATGCTGAGCCTCCCACAATATGGCTGCCTCCACCGTGTATGGTCCTCTGTACAAGAAAAGATGCTGAGCCTCCCACAATATGGCTGCCTTCACCCTGTATGGCCCCCTGTACAAGAAGAGATGCTGAGCCTCCCACAATATGGCTGCCTCCACCATGTATGGTCCTCTGTGCAAGAAAAGATGCTGAGCCTCCCACAATATGGCTCCCTCCACCATGTATGGTCCTCTGTACAAGAAAAGATGCTGAGTCTCCCACAATATGGCTGCCTCCAATGTGTATGGTCCCCTCTATACAAGAGATGCCAAGTCTCCCACAATATAGCTGCCTCCACTGTGTATGGTCTCCTCTATACAAGAACTGATGCTGAGCCTCCCACAATATGGCTGTCTCCACCGTGTATGGTCCTTTGTACAAGAACAGATGCTGAGCCTCCCACAATATGGCTGCCTCCACCGTGTATGGTCCTCTGTACAAGAACAGATGCTGAGCCTCCCACAATATGGCTGTCTCCACTGTGTATGGCAAACAGGGACAACTTAGCAGATCACTTTGTTAGAGCTGCAGACTGTGCAGAGAGTGGCCAAGAGGAAGCGAGAAACAAGGCACACGTCCGCTTGGAAAAGACAAGCATGTATTTTAAGAAGTAAAACATTTCCTTCAGACAACAGGTTTCAAAGAAATGCCTGCGCTTATCTCCTTACAAAACACATTTCATCCAGAACAGTGCATCACTTGAGTAAAGAGATGCAAACACACCATCAGTAACATCACTAAGCACCTTAATCTATCCCAGTGAGAGTGTGGCTGGTTATAAGGAAACACAAACTCTCCTTACTTTGCTTTTATGCATTTTCTACCTCTATAAAATGTATGGTACGGAATACACAAGGAGAAAGTATTCTGTACATAGCATGTTTACTCTAAATATTTCTTATATAGACATCAGTGACAAAATCATTTCGTCATGGAAATAAAATGAAATCCATAAGAAACGCAGGTGTGAAGGTTATACCCCCCTCACCACTGTATACAGTACGTATAACTCCACTTATATAAACCATGATAATAACACCACCATATTATGCAGATTATATTTGTCATTCACATCAGTCCCTGCCCCAGTGAAGCTTACAGTCTAAATTCCGAACAAAACAAACACATATTAGGTCCATTAGTACTAATTTAGCCTATCATGCACGGGGGAGGAAACTCACACAAACACGTGGGAGAACATACAAATGCCACACAGATAGGGGCCTGGTTGGGAACTCATGATCCCAGGGCTGTGAGGCAGCAATGCTAACCACTGTGCTGCCCCCACTTAGTGCAGAAATGATAACCCCCAATGAAGAGCATCTCACACAGCTCTCATCTGAACAGCATACTCAGGGTCGCCGAGGGGGGGGGGGGGGGACGGGGGGCGGGTACATTTTACCCGGGCCCGGCCATGCCAGGGGTTGGGGTGGGGGGTATTCGTTGGTGGGGGGAGCTGGAAGAAAAAAAAACAAACGATACTCACGTGATCGCGCGGCGCCGTGTCCCTCCTCTCCTCTTCTCCATTCACACTGACTGCCGGGCGTGACGTCATCAAGTCACGCCCGTCAGTCAGTGAGGAGCGCCGCAGCCAGCAGGAAGAAAGAAGACAGAAGAGGAGACAGAAGAGAAGAAAAGAAAGGAAAGAAGTTGACAAAAGGTAAGTAAAGAAACGGAGAGGCAAGGGGAGGAAAACAGAGAGGGACAGTACTATAAAGAAAGGGGAGAGAGAAACAGAGGAGGAAAAAAAGCAGAGAGCCACAGAGGAATAAAAAAAAAAGTGGGAAAGAGGAACAGAGGAGAAAAAAAAGGAGAGAGGAACAGAGGAGAAAAAAGTGGGAAAGAGGAACAGAGGAAAAAAAAAGGTGGGAAAGAGGAACAGTGGAGAAAAAAAAGTGGGAGAGAGGCACAGAGGAATAAAAAAAGTGGGAGAGAGGCACAAAGGGAAAAAGGAGGGAAGGCAGCATGGAGGGCGCAGTGTGAGCATAAGGGGCACAGTGTAGTTGTGAAGAAGGGGCACAGTATTGTGTGTGTGATGGCACAGGGGGCTTGTTGCAATGTAGTGAGTGTGAGGTAGGTGGTGGCTAATTAATGGGTGCTATTTTGTTTGTAGGGTGATGGTGGGGACTATTAATTTAAGATGGGGTGGTTTGGGGGCTATTGAATGTTGGGGTGAGTTTAGGGAGAATGAGGTCTATTTATTAAATGTGACTGAATTATTTAATGGCAGTGATGATTGCAGGAAATAGGTACTGATGGGGCTGTTTGCAGGAAGGGAAATAGGTTTATTTATATATTATAGGTTTATAGTCCACTTTAAATTCATCCTTTCATCCTACAGCTCTGCCCTCTCACTTGCTAAACAATCTTTCTTTAAATCCCTCATCTCTTCCCAGTCCTCTAACCCCCGCCGCCTCTTTGCCACCTTCAGCACTCTCTTGGCCCCCTCCCCTCCCCCCCACCCCCTCCTCCCTGACTGCCTCTGATTTTGCCTCCTTCTTCTCCTCTAAAATCGAGGCCATCCGACTTGAAATCTCCTCCTCCACTCTCTCTTCCACCCCTCCCACTCTTCTGTCCTCCCCCCCCAACCACCTTCCCCTCCACTCCTTCCATCCCACCACCGGCGAGGAAGTCCACTCTCTCATTTTATCCTCCCCCCCCCCCACTACCTGCCCCCTGGATCCCATCCCCTCCCACCTTCTTCGCTCCCTTTCCCCCACCACCTGCTCCCACCTCACTCACCTCTTTAATCTCTCCCTCTCCACTGGCATCTTCCCCTCCTCCTTCAAACATGCTCTCGTATCCCCCATTCTTAAGAAACCTAATCTCGACCCCACTTCTCTCTCGAACTATCGCCCCATATCTCTTCTCCCTTTTGCCTCCAAAATTCTCGAGAGGCTCGTCTGCAGCCGTCTCACCTCCTACCTTTCTGAATACTCCCTCCTTGATCCTCTCCAGTCTGGTTTCCGCCCCCTCCACTCCACTGAAACTGCCCTGGCTAAAGTCACCAATGACCTCCTCTCTGCAAAAGCCAGGGGCCACTTCTCCCTTCTCATCCTCCTTGACCTCTCTGCAGCCTTTGACACCGTTAACCACCCCCTCCTCCTTCACACCCTCCAGTCTTTCGGCCTCTCCGGCCCAGTCCTGTCCTGGTTCACCTCTTACCTTACTCACCGTTCCTTCTCTGTCACCACCTCTGGGTCTCTCTCCCCCCCATCCACCCTTCCAGTCGGGGTCCCTCAGGGCTCTGTTCTGGGACCCTTACTCTTCTCTCTATACACCTCCTCCCTGGGTGAACTCATCAGCTCCTTCGGCTTTAGCTACCACCTTTACGCTGACGACACTCAACTATACCTCTCCTCTCCTGATCTCTCTCCCTCCCTCCTCTCTAGGGTGTCCGCCTGCCTCTCTGCTATCTCCTCCTGGATGTCCTCTCGATTCCTCAAACTTAACCTTGCCAAAACTGAGCTCATAGTTTTTCCTCCCTCTCATACCCCATCCCCTTCTGACCTCTCCATCACTGTCGACAACACCTCTATCTCCCCTGTCCCCCAACTTCGCTGCCTTGGTGTCATCCTCGACTCCTCTCTCTCCTTTGGCCCCCACATCCTCTCTCTTGCTAAATCCTGCCGCTTCCAGCTGCGCAACATCGCTCGCATCCCGCCCTTCCTCTCCCAAGATGCCACCAAATGCCTTATCCACTCTCTGATCATCTCCCGCCTAGACTACTGCAACCTCCTCCTCACTGGCCTCCCCCACTCTCATCTCGAATCCCCTTCGATCCGTCCTTAACGCTGCAGCTAGGCTTATTTTCCTCTCTCGCCGCTCCTCTTTTGTCTCCCCCCTCTACCTAGCCCTTCACTGGCTCCCATTCCCCTTCAGAATCCTCTTTAAGCTCCTCACACTCACCTACAAGGCCCTCGCCAACTCCACTGCGCCCTACATCTCCACCCTCCTCTCTATTCATGCTCCATCCCCCCCTCTCCGTTCTGCCTCTGACCGTCGCCTCTCTTCCCCCCTTATAACCTCCTCCCACGCGCGTATCCAAAACTTCGCCCGCGCTACCCCCCTCCACTGGAACAAGCTCCCTCCCTCCATCAGAACTTCCCCTAATCTGTCCAGCTTCAAACGGGCCCTAAAAACCCACCTTTTTCTTAAAGCCTTTCTGTCTCCCACTTAACTTCCTACCTTATCTTCTGCCTCTGTCCCCCTACTCTCCCTCTCTCCCCTGCGTCTCTCTGTCTGTCCACCCCTCCCCTTAGATTGTACGCTCCTCTGAGCAGGGCCATCTCTCCTCCTGTTTCCATAACTTCTAACTCTGCTCTCCAGCTACTTAGCCCTCCTCCTCGAGGGTCCTCCACCCCACGTCCACTCTCGCTCCCTCCTCCCCCCTGGGGGTCTCCCTGTCTTCCGCGCCCTCCTTCTTGGGCCCCGTCGTTTGCGGATCCTCCCTCCCCCTTCCCCGCCCTCTCTAGCTGTGCATTGAGCGTACTGAGTTGCTGTGTTTACTGTACTGTGCTGTCTCCCATTGTATTGTGATTTTGTTTGTCTCTGTACGGCGCTGCGGATGCCTTGTGGCGCCTTATAAATAAATATTAATAATAATAATAATAATAATATTTATTAAATGTGAATAGTATTATTTTAATGTTGGGGCTGGAGGAAGACCTAATTATTAATCGTGAGTGCTATTGATTTAACGCCGGGGCTGGCTGTAGTTTTCTAAATGTAGCCATTTTTTTTTCAAAATAGGTCCTTCAACATTCCTGGATCCGGACAAGCCACAACTAAAGAAACCAGCAGCCACAGGTGGAGAAAGTGAGAAGAACAGGTAGGAGAGAGCAGCACAGTGTGTGAAATGTTGTGATTCTAGTAGGGACAATGGCAATTTTTGGTGAATGTTGTGCCCAATGTAAGGTGTAGGCCAAGACTGAACTGTTTGTGTACACACTGCATTCTTTGTATACTACACTGTGGTGGTAGATGTCCTGAAAGTCAGGAGTGCTTGAACATATGTGACGCTCCGGCGAATTGAGAGTCTAGTGATTATGATGCTAGCCACGCCCCAACGGCACATTTGCCACGCCCCCAAATGCATGACCACACATCCGAAAAATTCTGCACCGCCGTTAGGCTAGCCACGCCCCAACGGCGCATTGCCACGCCCCTGAATGTATGACTACACACTAAAAAAAAAATGCGGCTCCGTAAGGCGGTGCAAATTTTTTTTGGGGCTTACTCGACTATGAGGGGGGGCCCCATGAATTTGTTGTACCCGGGCCCTGAATTCCTCTTGGCAGCCCTGAGCATACTATGTAACTTGCTATGTGACTGGTATACCATGCAGTCCCTTCTTGCTAGAATAAAATACAGTCCTCATCCAACGGTTAAGTGTAACCCGTATATACTTCATCTGCCCATACTAAATGCAGGAAAATATTCATCATTACTCCTCCAGCTTTACGAGCTTCTCATTAAGACCATTGAGTTTATATTCGCATCAAACCCGTGCTTGTAACCGGTGCACAGGCTGTTTGTCCCTCAATGACCTCCAGCAGCTACTCACAATTCATTAAACTATTTTAAGAAAGAAAACTTAAGGACCCAATGTTTGTATTGCTACAGCCTGCTACAATCACAAGAATACAAATAAAATAATCTAGGTGTGTTAGGGTCATTGCTATGTATGTCCTGATATAAATAATGCCCCACAACATGCCAGGATCCTGTACACAGGAAGGAAGATGAAACGGACACAAGGCTGAAAATATACTTCCTGCAATTCCTATGAAAGATAAACACATTTATGTCACCCATCGCCCTGCTTCACTTATTTCAGCACAAGGAGGACTATTAACATGGACGGTGTTCCTAGCCTGGATGTCAATTGACAGAGTTATGAAGACAAAGCAACTTTTTCGGTGATTGAAAAATAAAATAGTGATCACTAATAAAATGATATCCACATGTAAGCTCAGGCCCGGCGCTCCCATTAGGCAAGGTTAGGCACTTGCCTAGGGCGCCGGGCTCTGGAGGGCGCGCCGATTTTTGCAAAATGCCTAGGGCGCCATGGACCCTAGCACCGGCCCTGTGTAAGCTACACACAAGATGTGAAATAGATTACAACCTGTGTGTCTAGCGCTACGTTCGGTACAGCAGCCTGTAGTATGTACTGAGGGTTCCACTAGATTCACTCACATTAGACATACAGTAAATGGTTTTGTACATACAGAAAAAGCGCTCTCCTAGTTGCACTGCAGGTCACATCAATGTTGTGGGTGAACATAAACATCAGCATCTGTGGTAGTTTGCTGAAACATAAAAGCTTATCATAGCGCAATACTGTAACACATATGGAGCAGAGTTCTGTGTAAAACGGAGTTGTGTCTTGATCTGAGGGTCACCACCAGTCACCTGTGCTCCCCTTTCATTTCACACCCCAATGGGTTTATGCTCACAGAATTTAGATGAATATATCGCCCCACAAATCACGAGGATCCTCCTTCCGACTATTACGTGGATATCTGGAGTCTCATACACGCCTGGTTTATTCCCGGCAAACAGCCAATTCTTAGGATCAACCAGTAGGTACACTCCACCAATATTCCATAGAAGGTGTCATATAAAAGAAAAGGAATACTCTAGTGTTTCACCTTTTAATAAAAATTGCTCTAATACAATCTTTGAGCTTTAAAAAACAAGGTTTTAATCGTTGGACCTGACAGCATTTCACATCAGACGAGACTGCGGTGAGCCCATGTGATTCACGTTATGTTTATGCCTGTTTTGATTTGTGACATGGTACGGGTCCTGTTTTTTAAAGCTCAAAGATTGTATTAGAGCAATTTTTATTAAAAGGTGAAACACTAGAGTATTCCTTTTCTTTTATATGACACCTTCTATGGAATATTGGTGGAGTGTACCTACTGGTTGATCCTAAGAATTGGCTGTTTGCCGGGAATAAACCAGGCGTGTATGAGACTCCAGATATCCACGTAATAGTCGGAAGGAGGATCCTCGTGATTTGTGGGGCGATATATTCATCTAAATTCTGTGAGCATAAACCCATTGGGGTGTGAAATGAAAGGGGAGCACAGGTGACTGGTGGTGACCCTCAGATCAAGACACAACTCCGTTTTACACAGAACTCTGCTCCATATGTGTTACAGTATTGCGCTATGATAAGCTTTTATGTTTCAGCAAACTACCACAGATGCTGATGTTTATGTTCACCCACAATATTGATGTGACCTGCAGTGCAACTAGGAGAGCGCTTTTTCTGTATGTACAAAACCATTTACTGTACACACAAGATGTAACACGCGTGATTTGAGCCTAAACAGGGTTATACTACTTTTATTCAGATGGCAGGAACTTGGTAGAGCAGAGGTACAGAACACATTTACCTACCTCATTCAGGCCTTAAAAGTAATCAAGAGAGTGAAGGGAAAGTGTTGTCTTTATAACATGTGCACTTTTGTGTGATTGAAGATCTGTTTTTTACATTGGGCAAAGTGCGATTAGAATTGTGCTCTTAATATAACCGACATCGGCTGCAGTCACTGCGTGGCCTGCACTCAGCAGCTACTGGTGTCCTCTGTGAATGGTGGCACAAACACACACAACAGTAAGATGCCCATTTGGCTGAGCAATACTTTTCCTTGCCATTGGACGAGCGAGCACAGGGATGTACATGGTGTGCATTATATGTCCTCTCAGTCCGACCCTGAACGCAGCCTATTAATCCACTGGGTGCAAGTGACGAGACACTTTAAAACAGGGGTAGGCAACCTGCGGCTCTCCAGGTGTTGTGAAACTACAAGTCCCAGCATGCTTTGCCAGTAGATAACCAGCAGATAGATGGCAAGGCATGCTGGGATTTGTAGTTTCACAACACCTGGAGAGCCGCAGGTTGCCTACCCCTGCTTTAAAACATACTTGTCAACTTTTGTGTATTGGCCTTCGGGAGATCCCGGGGGTAGGTGGGCGTCATTTCAGCCTCACCCCCAAAATAAACATTTTAGCTTATTACAACAGGGGACTGGCCACAATGATGCATGATTCGCATCCCTAAGCCCAGCCACCCCTCACTTCACTAACGAAGGGGGCAGGATCCGGGAGGTTGCCCTGCTCTCTTGGAAGTCTGGAAGGGCTCCCAGAAATTCTCAAGTCTCCCGGATATTCCGGGAGAGTAGGCAACTCTGCTTTAAAAGTACGGGACTTTTACAGGAATCACTGTACCAACTGGATGGGAGAATTTGGGAGGTAAGTAATGTGTATTATTTTATTTATATCCCACTTTATCCACCCAAAATTAGCTTTTTATTTTTGAGTGGAGTAGAGTTAGCCTTTAAACCTGAGGAAAAATTTGGGAAGATAATACTTCCCCCTTCAACAAAATTGTATAAGTAACAGAATGGAGAAGAAGTTATAGTCCATGGCCAAGCTGAGGTTATACACACGTCACGATCGCCCACCCTGTCTCAGGTACAGCAATGTGAACAGCTGGCCGTGACTGGTGTCACTTTAGTCACTTAACAATGAATACACCTTCTCTGCCACAACAAAGAATTTATTATGGTGTTCTTACATTCACCAGAACCACGTATTAATGTTTCACACTTAAATCACATACACATGAAACATGAGCTTCCCTGGGCTTCATAAATTCACAAAGAATCACAGAGAATCACTAGAATAAATTTATTTAATCTGAAAAATGTTTCCAAGGCTTATTTACAAAAATGAACAACAAGACATACAATATGTTGCACAAATGAGTTTCAGAAAATAAAATAGGAAATAAAATCAGAGTTACTACTTACTAGATAAGACCTGATGTGTGAGGGAACACAATTGAGAAGGGTGGGACATTTCAGTCTTGATAGATTCCCTCATGAAAATGTATACTGTAATACTGATACAAGGGATTTTTAAACCATTTTTTGTTGGCTCTTCACCCCCCCCACCTGAGAAATTTTATTTTCACATAAGTTAGATGGATTCGCAAAATGACACAGGGCTTTCGAAGTAAATTATGGATGTCCTGAGAGCAGGCATTTCATAAGACCGGAGTTCTCACCTCTGCTTGTTCGGCAGGGCTAAGTCTAACTCCTCTTCATACACAAACTACTCAGAGATTTTATCTGTCTCTGGGCTTGGCTACTTTCAAAAGACCATTAACACTTGCCTAGGTCAGACTCAGGTCAGTTAACCAAATACACTTTGAAAGGTTACATAAAATATTCAGTGTTATACATAAAAACAACAGAAAATAACAATCAGTCATTAGATAAACTACATTTCGTCACACACACACATTATGGCCCTACTAGGGCTTTACATATCATTAGCATACAGGGAGGCGTTTGCCAAAGGCTTCTAAAAGAGGAGACCGGTATTTAGCTGGCAATCTGCAGAGAAAGGCTGCAACAGAGTTACACATTTGTGCAGTAGTTCACCTAAGTTAAAGAGATACAGGTGGAGGACATATGTGTGACAAAATAATAGTAAAGAGTCTGATTTAACTTACATGTTTTGAAGTGGTTTAAAAAAACATATTTTCCACAACAGGTAGCAGCCCGACATAAATAAATAAAACTGATAACAAATAAAACTGATGCTGTTATAAGTAGGCTACAAACTCACCTATGATCAGTATGGGGGAAGAAGTATCTCCCGCAGGAACCTTATACAGATGTACACAGAGAGAATGCCACTTGCGTGCTGTGGGAAAGAAAGAAAAAAACATGTTAAATGAACAGGGAAGAAGATAAAAACAAATCACTTGAAGTGTATTTAGTGGGACTGTATAATTGTCTGAAAAAATAAGTATCCTACTAAAGTGAGATCACTCCTTGTTACTATCATCATCTCTATTTATATAGCGCCACTAATTCCGCAGCGCTGCACAGAGAACTCATTCACATCAGTCCCTGCCCCATTGAAGCTTACAATCTAAATCCCCTAACATACACACACACAGAACGAGAGGGACTAAGGGCAATTAAATAGCAGCCAATTAACCTACCAGTATGTTTTTGGAGTGTGGGAAACCCACGCAAAGACAGGGAGAACATACAAACTCCACTCAGATAAGGCCATGGTCGGGAATTGAACTCATGACCCCAGTGCTGTAAGGCAGAAATGCTAACCACTGAGCCACCATACTTCCCACTATCATTCTTACTTCCTAGAATAAAATTATATACTTTGTTTTTATACTTCTGTCACCTGGTATCACCCTCACATAAAACCACACTGAATTCTGCTCGCCTATGTAATGACATGCTGATAAGCTGTTTGTCAATTCTACAATCTATAGAGAAAATGTTTGTTACTTAGGAGACTGCAAACTAATCGGTCAGAGGATTAGTGGAATAGCTCCTCAGTAACTGCTCTGATAATGTCTTATTTACATCCACCTCTTCAATTTATAGAACCCATTACAGACAAAAGCATGAAACCAAGACTGGCAATCCCCACACCGAACTATACCCTGATGACCTGTCTATATGTTGGCCAGCAAGTTCGGTGCTGGTCACCTCGTCTACACCCCAAACTTCTTATTAAACTGTAAAAGACATCCATCCTACCTACTAGCTGACACTTCAAACAGCCGTGTCTCACATCTACTCCTAATCATCACATGACTAATACTCCCTCCAAGCTTCATCTTCCCCTCATCTCAGTAACCTGTCTCACACACAGCCTGCAACTTGATTGACACGCTCTATCCATTACAGCACACAGTATGGCTACCACCCCTATTAATACTAGACTCCTGCACTAGCCACACTAGCTAGAATGAATGATTGTGGAGAACTTTGCAGAGATTTCTAAATCATGGCATGCTTGGTAGTTTTTATTAGGATACGGGGTCAAGCAACGACAACAGTCCTACTCAGGGGCTCTTGCTAGTTGACCTCTTGATCACCTATGTAAAGGGTCCATTAAGAGTTGTTGGTGCATCACACTTGTTTCATTGTGAATGACATGCGATAGGTACATAAAGACATGAGAACCTGAAAACGATTACAATAAAAACCAACAAACTAGACTCTAGAAATAGACTTTATTAGGAGTTTTGAAAGCTCCTAAACTATCAGCACACGCCTCTGAAAACAAGAACCAGATCTGAAAGAATTAACTCCCTTTGTAACAAAAGACAGATGTAAGTTTATTTTCTGTCAGGTGTGTCCTTTAATATTCTATTTACAAAAAAACTAACACCCACATACAAAAATAACACCCTTTCACCTCCCTAAAGTTAAAAAAGTTAGAATGAGCGAGCAATCCTAAAATCAAACCATGACAGGACTTTCGAGCAGCTAGTTAAGCTGTAGATAGTAGTGCGACATGGAAGTAAGTGATTAATAAAGATTCTTTAGGCCTGAGTCATTAAAGAGAGCAAAGCAAATGAAATGAGTAAGTTTTCTCCTGGACAAACCATGTTACAATGCAAGGGGTGCAAATTTGTTTATTATTTTGCACGTAAGGTAAATACTGGTTGTTTTTTCATGTAGCACACAAATACTTCATAGCTTTATTTATACACTGAAATTTAAAGTTGATCTAGGACATACCCTATCACAATTATGAATCTGTCCCCACATTTTAAATTTACCTCCCCTTCCAATGCAACATGGTTTTGCCCAGGTGCAAAGTTACTCCTTTTATATACTTTGTTCTCCTCAATGACTCCATGTCTATACATGAAGGTCATTGAGTTCACTTCTGCAGCGGTACGTACTGTAGCAACTTCAGTAACATTATGAAAAACCTTTACCATTAGCGGGTCTATTAAAGGGATAAAAGCACCATTACCTATCTATCAAATGCTACCGCCATGCTATCACCCGCAGAAGTTCCACAACGATAAAGAGATTCGCTCTCGTCTCCAGTCAAGCTTCCCCATGCAAACCATGTGAATGTGTATTTAAGAAAGATACATTCATAGCTGTACAAAAAAAAATTAAGAAACTTAGCTACCAAAAAGTTTTTTTGTACAAAATCTAAAGAAAAAGAATGCAACAGCCAGAAAAAAACACTAATGAAGCAGAGTTCGTAAATAAACAGAAGTTTTAAAAGAGATCCACGTTTATTCCATCACACATGAGAGGTTGTCGTGGACAGTTTTGTAAAATTAGTATTGGACAATCTGGAAGCATTATATATAAAAAAAAAAAAATTAAATATCGCCCAAATCACTTAAGATGGAAAGGGAAGCGCTTAAGAAACTACAGTACAACACGGAATGTGTAATTAAGTTGGATGATAAAGGAGGGGGTTGTTATTATGAGTAAATGTAATTATGAGAATGAAGACCACTCAATGACAGTAACACCTGTAAAAGAATCAGGAAGGAGCCAAATGAAAAAATGTATGCAAAATGTAAGAAATTTATTAAAAAAAAATAAAAAATTGATAAGGATAATTTGTTGATTATTTAACATTCTTCTATGCCAGTTTTGTATGTTCTTCCGAACAATCCATAAAGATGAAAGAAACCCCCCCAAGGTAGGCCGATTATTACAGGCACTGATTCCATCACTTCAAGCTTAGCCACATTCATTGATAACCCCTGGTTACTAAAAACACATCCTATTTAAAAGTCACCAAGATTGTGTTGAATAAACTTAATGAATTAAACTGGAAAGATAATGTTTTTGGTTGCAGCAGACTCGACCTCTCGACACAAAAGGCACATGGCGTAAATGCAAATGAAGGGCCTTATGATGGAAAGTTGAAGGAATTTATAATTGAGGATATCCTATTTTCTTAAATTACAATTATTTTTATTTTATTAATGACTATTAATGACTAAGCATGGTGGCTCAGTGGTTAGCACTTCTGCCTTACAGCACTGGGGTCATGAGTTCAATTCCCAACCATGGCCTTATCTGTGTGGAGTTTGTTTGTTCTCCCCGTGTTTGCGTGGGTTTCCTCCAGGTGCTCTGGTTTCCTCCCACACTCCAAAAACATACTGCTAGGTTAATTGGCTGCTATCAAAATTGACCTTAGTCTCTCTGTCTGTCTGTGTGTGTGTATGTTAGGGAATTTAGACTGTAAGCTCCAATGGGGCAGGGACTGATTTGAATGAGTTCTTTGTACAGCGCTGCTGAATCAGTGGCGCTATATAAATAAATGGTGATGATGATGATGACTATTACCTACAGGTAGGCACAACCATGGGCACTGGCTTTGCCCCAAGCTATGCTAACTCATTTATGAGTTTTTGGGAAACCACTCCTGCATGGATTAGGCATCCCTGTGGAGGATGGTGGAGATTTATAGATGATATTCTGTTTGTTTGGGGGAGCGAAAAAGATTTAAAATTGTTTTGGCTCCCATCTTAATGAAAACATATATTCATATGAAAGTACAATAATCAGGTAAGTAACTCCACTATCCATTTTTTAGTCTTGACCATATATATTAAATAAGGAAAATTATGTATCCGCAATTACAACAAACCCACTGATTCTATTATCCAACTGCTTAGTGTGGTACCGCTTGTAGCCTCAATGTAAATTTTAGAGAGGTTTAATAGAAACTGTTCGGAAAATACGATATTTGTGGAACAAGCTAATATCATGAAGGAACAATTTATAAAGGATATGCTAATGCAAAAAGTGAAGAGAGCATTTTAAGATGTGGAAAAGATGGAAAGAGAATGTTTATTGTCCCAAAAAGAGTAATGTAGATAAGAATAAAGGGGGTTATGAGCTTGCCTTTTACGCAAAGTTTAATGATCAGTATAAGGGTGCTTAACATATATTTAAAAGACACTGGAAAAAATTGCTAGAAAATATACAATTTTAAATAGGATTTTACCTAGTAGACTGATATTTGTATATAGGAAGGCTTCACGTTTGAGAACTAAGTTAGTGAAAAGTATGTGATAATACAAGAGAAATACCATAAAACGTGGGTCTCCACCTATGTGGAGAGTGTTTGGCCTGCGTGACCTGTAAAAGTGATAATCATTTGTTGAATTAGTAATTAATGAATGGAGTTATTCAATAAGGGAATTTGTAACATGCCACATTAAAATGTTATTTATCTGATAAAGTGTAGCTGAGGTTTATTTTACGTAGGACAGACATCTCACCTATTACAGATTTGCTTGGCAGAGCATAACAGGAACATTAAAAAATTGATTGGACAGTCAGTCATTCAGTCTCTGCACATAATACCAAAACATCATAATTGTTCAGAGAAACACATTAAAACATTTGGGGGAAATTATTATAGTTAGAAATAGTTGGAGGAGTAGAGACACAAACATCAGCTTCGCAAAATCAAAAATGAAGTGTGCACATTAATTAAAAACTCACTTTGAATCTCTTAAAACATGAATTCAAATTAAATTGTTTCAATCAATAGACCCAGTTATTGATAATATTATCATATAGAGTTTTGTAGTCACTAATGGTCTACAATAGTTTTTATTGGTTTGAAATATCATATGACCAATTGAATTAATTTTATCAACACAGAAACATAAGTTTTCAGTCACGTTATCATGAAAACAGAATTGTTCCCATATGTGATTTTAATTAGGACAATGAAATATTTGTCTGACTTTATAGATTTTGGTCCACTTATACTGGAGATTTTGCTTTCTTTGGAAACTATACCTACTACCTGTTTACAAACTTAATGCTTTGGGACATTCAATGTAATGGAATCATTGTGAGTTGGCAAAGCTTCCTAATTGATTTGTAAAATCAGATGACCCCCAATACCACTTTTATTCATACAAAATACAAAGGTTATGAGCTGTGTTCCGATGGTTCGAAATGAGTTTCCTTTGTGTTTGGTAAAATAAAATAAACAATTGTAGTAAAGCACACGTTTTAATTTGAAACCCATATTGGAGATCTTAATATCATGTAAACAATATGCCATCTCTATTTATGACCTGAATGTTTTTGGCCAATCAATATTACGGATATATAAAGCCAACCGGATTGGCTTACAGAATCATCACCAAATTCAACTTTATTAACACACACAATACAGAAGTTTCAAGTTGTGCTCCTATGAAAACCTAACTGTTTTTGTATATTATTGTGTGGCTTACTGACATTTTAAGGAACTGTACTGTATAAATATAGGAAGGTAATATTATTATGGAATATTTGTAAATATATTTGATTTTAAAGATATGATATAGCGGACATCTGATTAGATTTATAAATCTGAAGTTTGCCATCCTCATCACCTTGAAAAAGAGTGGAGGAGGTCAAAATGCGTTGGGCGAGTTCACAGTCATAGGCCCAACCCACAGTTTCCTCGTAAAGATTGTCTAATACTTTATGTTATGTGACATCTGGAATCTGTTGGTTCAAGTTACGTGAAGAAATTTGAGAAGAATCAGAGAAATAACTCAAATCAAACCGCTTCTGGCACTTTCATGGGGATAAACATCTCCTTTAAGGCATTTCAAGCATTTTTCCCAGTAACTGCATTCAAGAGAGGGGTGTGGGTGCACGAATATAGCGTGCTGTGCAATAGTACAGGAGGGGGTGTAGTACCAATAACTGCTGGTATTCACCACACATCGCAGTGGATACTTTGGAGAACAGGAAGTTTTCAGTTACTTGTCACTTAAGGTGGAGGTAATATTTATGAATGTGTGCCACTATATATTATAGTTCTGTCATTCTATTAACAATAACCCGCAAAAAAACAATAAAAAGACACACAAGCTTTATATGTTGGTTTGAGATGAAGACGGAACACATGAAAGAACTTTTGGACATTAAGGGACTGATTCATTAAGGAAAGTAAGGCAAAAATTATTGGTAAATTTTCTCCTGGACAAAACTATGTTGCAATACAAGGGGTGCAAATAAGTTTATTATTTTGCACATAAGTTAAATACTGACTGTTTTTTCATGTAGCACACAAATTCTTGAGAACGTCGTTTTACACTGAAATTTAAAGTTGATCTAGAACATGCCCAACGCCAACTCTAAATCTGCCATCACTTTTTAAATTGAGCTCCACTCCAAAACAACATGGTTTTACCAAGGTTGAAAGTTACTCAATTTTTTTGCTTTACTTTCCTTAATGAATCAATCCCTAAAATTTGGAATTTTTTTCTGCATTAGTAAGGTGGAAGTGTCTAGACATTTATATTTTTGTTTATGTAATGTGGATGCCTATTTTTCAAGGCTCGCAGAGGTACAAGCAAGCCAGGCTATGCATGAGCAGACGTACCAATACTGGCCCGGGAACAGAAAATCTGTGTTATAGCCACATAACAAATAGGGGCATAGATCTCTTTCCTAGTAGAACATTTTTTTCTTCTTTTGAGGGTGAATGGATTAAAAGCAACAGGACTATGTGCTTCCCAACTAACTATCCTATGGCGCTGCATTTGTGACTTGGCTTATATTTAGAAATTCACTCATTTTAAAAGTACCTAGTTCTTATAGTCTGCAGAAAATGTAACCGGCAAATAACAGAGTTTTGTTACTCTGTGATGTTTGTGGCTTAGTGTAAGAGACCTGTGCTTTGGCAGTTTTATGAATAAACAGAAGAAGTGCTGAATTATACAGTTTTCTAAGGCAGTAGGAGAACTCCTGCTATTGCTATTACTGCTGTATGTGCCACAAATAGAAGTCCAGCACCTACCGCAGATCCTCATCATCATTTATTTATATAGCGCCACTAATGCCGCAGCGCTGTACAGAGAATTCATTCACATCAGTCCCTGCCCCATTGGATGAGTTACTATGCAATGGGAAGGTAAGTACATAATGTTTTTGTTTCTTTGTACATAGCTGCCCACCCTATATTAAATTATACTTTTTGAGTAGGGACACTATTTAAAATGTAAAATTATCTGAGTTATTTAAAACAGTTTTAATACGTTTAAATCCTCCGTACACTCATATAAGCTCAGGCTAATTACCAATAATGGGCGGGTCTGTCTGGTCCTTGGAAACATGAGCTACTTGTTACCGAAAGTTAATTTGTTTTGTAACTGAGGGCTTTTCCAAACTTCAATCTTTATATAATGATTGAATCAACTGCCTATTGGAAAGATTAACATCTGTTTGGTCAGTTATATATGTAATTTTTGTGGTCTGGATATCACTCACAACTTCCTCATCATGCATCCTACTCGCCTTTGAATT
Source organism: Mixophyes fleayi (assembly GCF_038048845.1). NCBI lineage: Eukaryota > Metazoa > Chordata > Amphibia > Anura > Limnodynastidae > Mixophyes > Mixophyes fleayi. The sequence goes on from NC_134404.1 coordinate 47,351,222, forward strand.
ATCCTATACTATTGACCACGCATGAGTGCCCGTATTAGTAAATTAATGCAGACAGATCCGGGATAATAGTTGGAGGTCCAGTGTTCTCCCCAGCACCTATTTCCCGGGTGCTCCATCTGGCTGTTTTTACTTGTCACCCGGCTCTTGCAGCCCAACAGTCCTACTATAATAGAATACATCATTGTATCTCTTATTAGAACAGGCACTATGTGAGCACTACAGCCAGCAGTGTGTATTAGACCACTGACCACCAGTCTGACCAGTCCTGGCAGGTGTGGGCAATAACCTCCAAAATGTTTCAATATTATTACAACTGCCCCTACCCGGCTGCTTCTTAATGCCACTCAGCTGGCAAAGTTGCCTGGGGAGAACACTGAGGGGGGATGAATAATTTTGAGCCAGTTAATAGTTAATCCCAAGATAAGAAAAGCATAATTCAGTAAATAAAGGAGACTGACCGGATATACCTCTAGCAAATGGATTGTACCCAGGTGGCCATAAACCAGTTTATCAATACCAGGTCAATACCTGACAAGCTGACTACAGACACGGGATTATTGGTGTGTAAGGCACCAACTTTCAAGTAAACACAACTCTTGGAGGACAAATCCAAAAGAGGTCAGTGTATATGGTATTACCACAGCATGCGCCCTACTCCAAGAATATAGGTCACCCCCTCCGAGAACCGGTCCATTCAGTTTGTCTCCTATGTACTTAACAAATGCCTTAAGAGCCTGATAATCTGAACAGCAGACTTCTCCTAATCAGAACAGAGACGCCCCTGGAGTTGGTGGATAAACAGTATTTTAACTGGGGGGCACCTATATGCCTGCAATGTGTCAGGGAACATGTGCGTCTTTTGGAGATAAGGAATTGGTGGTACTTTATAACAGAACCGAGAACCAAAAGTTATTTGTTCCTTGTCCCTCATATTTCTCACATTCCAGGAGATAACACTTATCTTCCTAGTCTCACATAACATATGTAAAGTACCTGGTGGATATACACACCCTGAGATCATCAGAGATATAAGAGTACAGAAGATAGCGATATTGTAGTAAGAATGTTGTGGATTCGTACACAGTGTAGTGTGTAAGATGTATATTCAGTTCAAGCAAACAGAAAGGAAATACATAGACATTTACAATGATACATCTTGATATGCAACATGCCAGGTTCATATTTCAGGAAAAAAAATATAAAACAAACTAAATAGTCCTCATTGAACCTCTCCTGTACCCAGCCTGCTTATTCCATTTGCGGGCAAATATCTCGCACCTTGTCGAGCCACTAGATCAGGGGTGTCCAACCTTTTAGCTTCCCTGGGCCACATTGGAAGACGACGAGTTGGTTTGGGCCGCACATAAGATACACTAATAATAACGATAGCTGATCATCCAAAAAAAACATAGAAAACATAGTTAACATATATATTTATATATGAGAAAAAAAGTGATTATATATATATATCACTTTTTTTTCAAATCCCCATATACTTACCTTTCAATCGCCCTGTTCAAAAAATCCTCTCTAGTTATTATACTATAATCACTTTTTGTATTGTTTCGATGCAATATCAATAAAGTGCATTTAAGCCAGGCATTGTATATCAGGGTGCCCTGACCAGGCCTGCGGTATCTGACATATACATCACTGTGACCCCAAATTGTCACCTGTTTTGATAATTACACCACTATGTTAGTTAAGGGATAACAACTTATAATGGGCCAAAGAGAATAATATATAATGCCCCATTAGTATTACAAGTACAAGTATGTAGCAGGGAGATAAGGTCCATGATGCTCCAGGACCAGGTGACTTTTATTCACTTGTCAGTGTCCCTTGAAATAATAAAAAAAATCCCCCTAACTTACCTTTTAATCGTCTTGTTCTCCTGTCCTCTTCTCTTCTTTTCTCCAATTCTGAACTGCTGATTGTTCTTCTCGCGCGGGTGACTCCTCTGTGCTGCGCTCCGCAATGGATGTAGGGCATGATGACATCACGCCCGACATTCCCTGCGAGCACCGCACGGAGGAGGAGACAAGGGAGGGAGCCGGAGTACCAGCTGACGTGACCGCAAGGTATTTTCTTTTCTTTTTTTTTGCAGGATTTTTTTTTTCCATTAACAGCGCTGCCCCCTTGCCACAACCAAAACTCCTTCTGGGCCACATTTACAGGCGTGCTGGGCCACATGCGGCCCGCGGGCTGCGGGTTGGACAACCCTGCACTAGATTATTAGTGCTGCTAAATATCCAAAGTCTCAAAAATTGTAATCAGCAAGGTATAATTTGCACAATAGTATGAAATATTAACAATGATACCTCTACGCCTTGCATTGGAAAATGTGTTACTCCCAAAACATGAGAGTACAGAATAGAATGTTCCATCAATGTTCTATCGATAGTATCGCTGTTCCAGGCAAATCAAACAAGTGGGTCTTACAATCAGCCTATCTGGGATATGACAGATTCAGTGAGTGCACTGATGACATTTTGCTCTTTATCTGGACCTCCAAAGTCAGTCAGTCAGGATAGAATAAAATTCTGGCTCCATGTAGAATGATTTGCTGATTTTCCATGGCTTTTCTCAGAATGACATATTTGTCCCGGTAAGTATAAGCCAGCATTGGGTGTGCGGTGGTCCAGGCTCCAATGCTCTTGGGCACTATGTGCCTGATCAGCAGAAAAAACAGGTATAGGTCTAAAATTACTATTTTACAGCACTGTTGAATGTATTCTGTTTTGAACTCATGGAATGGAACACAGATGATTCACGATCAGAACCACCACAGTGGTTGTCTCGCTTATTACTGATGACATACCAGGGAAACAGATGACACACAGAGTGCTATGAGGACAGGCAGGCTGCCCAGAGTCACGGTTATAGTGCTGTGCGGCTACCAGCAGACTGTGCAGTGTTGTAATTTATCAAGTGAGATGACCACTGTACAACCCCAATACCCATATACAGTTCAAATTACTAAAACTAATATAGTTTCTATAAATTTGCTTATTACACTAGAGTAAAATTTACAGTATCACCTACAGTCTACAGATGATCTGACCTGCAGTAACTGGGACTACATAGCTCAAAGGTTAACACCCACCAGTTAGATACCAACACAGTAACACAAGTGTAGTGATTTATTATACAAGTTCTCTCTCTAACCACAGTAATTTTATAGTGACTGGATGGAAAAATATGAAGGGACGAACATTCATCTACAATGAAATGTCTGGTGGACGGAGCAAATGGAACTCTGAATCTTCGATATTAACCACCAATACCATACAGTACACACCATCGAGGACACACCACAGAGTACACACCATAGAGTACACACCACAGAGTACACACCATAGAGTACACACCATAGAGTACACACCATCGAGTACACACCATCGAGTACACACCACAGAGTACACACCATTGAGTACACACCATAGAGTACACACCATCGAGTACACACCACAGAGTACACACCACAGAGTACACACCACAGAGTACACACCACAGAGTACACACCATTGAACCTTCACCTGAAGTTTTGGAAGGAAATAAACTCATTTCGAGGGAGTCTATGAACCTTTGCATTGTCTCTATATTAATTATCATTTCTTATCTCAGTGATAAGAAATTAGTTAACATAGCAATGTATCAAAATTGTTCAGCCGTGACAGCGGCTCCGATAAGAGCCCGTACCGCTGAAGAATCTATAGTAAAGTGATTGCAATCACTTTACTTCCAGTTTCTGACTGGAGCTATGAACTGCGCAATTAGTGGAAGAGGAGCATGAAGTCTACTGGGGAGGGATCAGTAGATCCCTGTCCTGCGATGCTCTCCCCGTAGTCTAGGACAGCTAACGCCATCTTCAGATGACGATGGCTATCGGGATCAACTCCGAAAAGCTAGGCTTTGGAAACTTGGTCCAGACAGTAGTTCCAATTGAGATCTAATCTCGGATATCGCTTGCATTAGGCTTTGTTAAATAGCCCCGATAGATAAATTTGCCTAAACCATGCAGAGACAACCGTTTCCACATGTTTAAAGCTTGATAAATAGGTCCAAAGGAGAGGTGAACCCAGGATCAAAATTTGTCAGGGGCAGCCCTGAGGACAGCTACAAATCAAATGTTCACATGGGCTGTCTAAGTGTCAATCTACATGACACCATCACTGACAATAGCTAAATGGTGAGTAAAGTGTGATAATGCAAACTAGATGAATACATTTGCCCCTTTCCCAACAATTTATACATTACACTTTTTCTCTTTACTATATTTAGCAGTCTACTTACTAGGAAAATAATGGAAAATACCAATGCCACATACCATGAAGCAGTCAGGTCCCATAACATACATACATTAATGAGGACTTTCAATTTATTTGGCAGATCAAAGAAAAGGACTCTAAAAATTAACCTCATGTCTGTCTATTGTAAATCTGGAAAACATTAAACAATGATTTACAGATAATAAGATACAATAAATAAAAGTGAAAAGTAGTTATGTTCTGTGTCAGCGAGAGGCCACAGATGGAGATAATTATTTCAGTATTGGAAAATAGTAACAACGGAAACGATGCAACATTCAGACGTCCTGCGGCTTCCAGCTTTCGGGCTGAGACTGGGAGACAAAGAATGGAGGCCCTGGAAAAATGGCTGCAGAGAGTATGCCCCAATAAGAGGTGCCCTAGACAGGTAGCGGGGGCAAACGCAGGCTTTGTAGAGGGGGGGTTTTCACACCACGCCACCAGTGGGCGTGACCAGCATGCATGGGGGCGTGGCTATAATATCAGACAGCGCTTGGCTGCTCTTCAACTCTTCCTATCCCTATAATATACATGCGTGCACTACTGTTCGCTACAGCTCCCTTTTCAAGCAGAGCCGTATGAAGCGGGGGCAGGGTCCAGCCACCTCAATTATACAGTGCCCTAGGCTTGAAGGCTAGTGTCCAGGCACTAGGAACCCCCCCCCCCCACCCTCGGTTTGCCTATGTCAGGGGGATTTTTTTCACCCTGCCAAGGAGTAAGGCTTAAAGCAACTGCAGCCATTAAGAGTACTATGACATCAGGATGATTTTCTAGCTCGCTGTTTGTTTCCCTTGTTATGACATGCGCCTATCTGGCTCTCTCTATAGGCACTAGTATTTGTCTCTTGCCGCTCTTTATAGATGGACCTGGATGGACGCATGCTGGTAACTTCGACCATGCCAAAGTGCTGTCATTAGTGTTCCTTCTTACAGAACTCCTTCTATTTAGTTACCAGCTTTACAGTAGGGCTGACTTGGGTAGTGGCATTCCATAGCAAAGTCCAAGAATACTAAGTTTTCCATTGAATTCCACACCTCATGCTAGAGAGCGGAAGCTGCCAACGGAGACTGCAAGCAGCACAGTAAGGTCCAGTTTTCAGTCCGAGTCATTACATAGACCTTATGTTGCATTTAGTCCCCAACTGACTGTCACACTTTTCAAAATGCTCTAGGTCTCAAGTCCCTGCCATAAGTTGTGGCCAGTATGATTTAAATGTATGCATACTAAAAATAGGGGTATACTAATTATGCTACTATTATGATGTTATTTTTATTCATTATTTGTTGTAATATTCCTAGATAGCCTCGTTAACGTCTTGCACCCTTTCCATACTTAGCACTGTGCTATTTACACCAACCATCATTCCAGTACTTTGTAACACTTAATACACAAAAATCTGTGCAGTTAACCACAAAGTCTGCATATCAGTAATCAAAAGTACACACCAATATTAGTTATAGATAACCCACAATCACAGTGCAGATATACAAGACGGATCATTTCTTACTTAAAATATATCTTCAGAAACATACAGACAGTACACAAAGTCTTACACACAGTACACATATGTATAACACAGATCCACAGGGAAGATACAATACCAGTGAACCACTCATGGATGAAAATCTAGTCATACCCAGAAATATGCTGTTGCTATCACGTATGTGGCTGATTATATGTGTGCTGGTCTTTTTCTGTGTTGCTATATTCTCTATTACTTTCCTTTGAGTTTTTTTTATCTTTGCTTCCTCTCTGTAGTATGCTCTTCCTAGTTTCTTTATGTGTATAGTGTGCTCCCTTTCTGAGTATGTGTGCTTTCTATAGAGTTGCTGCTATTCCTGTTTAAGCATAGGTGATGCCTCTTCATCAGTGTGTGTCCATTGCTAGTTACCTGTAAGGACTTGAAGCTCTGGTCCCTGCTGACAGTGGTCTTTGTAGTTGTACTACTATACTCCAACCTGAGGTGCTCCTGTATCTTGGATTTCTGCTGCTCCAGCTATGCAGCAGTAAATCAATGCTGCTGCTTTCCTCTGCATTTATCCGGCTTCACCTGTTGCCTGATCGGTGAGCTTATTGTGTCACAGTTACAGTTCCTGTGATCCTGCTATCCTAAGTTCCTGACAACATGTTACCAGTGTGCTAATCTGAGTTACTGACACCCTGCTATCAGTAGGCTATCCTAAATTCCTGACAACCTGCTACCAGTATGCTATCCTAAATTCCTGACACCCTGCTACCAGTATGCTAACCCGAGTTCGACACCCTGCTACCAGTGTGTTATCCTGAGTTCCTGACACCCTGCTACCAGTGTGTTATCCTGAGTTCCTGACACCCTGCTACCAGTGTGTTATCCTGAGTTCCTGACACCCTGCTACCAGTGTGCTATCCTGAGTTCCTGACACCCTGCTACCAGTGTGCTATCCTGAGTTCCTGACACCCTGCTACCTGTGTGCTATCCTGAGTTCCTGACAACCTGCTACCAGTGTGCTATCCTGAGTTCCTGACACCCTGATACCAGTGTGCTATTCTGAGTTCCTGACACCCTGCTACCAGTATGTTAACCCGAGTTCCTGACACCCTGCTACCAGTATGTTAACCCGAGTTGCTGACACCCTGCTACCAGTGTGCTATCCTGAGTTCCTGACAACCTGCTACCCGTTCTCTCCAGCCTAAGGACTCAAAACTATTTTCAATTCTTGAATGTTTTCAAGTGTAAGACTCCAACACTGCCACAGACCTTTGACTCCATAATTCCTCACATTACCTCTTTGTGCCCCTCCGTTTTTAAGCTCTTCCTTGATTCTATGCAATCCCTATGCTTTTCTGTGTGTAGAGAGCAAATTAGAGTTTGTATTCCTTATACAGGGGTGGAAACCTGTGAGAGAGTTCAGAGTGATGGGCTCTAGTTTATACGGGTAAGACCAGTACTCCCAGCGTTCACATGTGCACAACTACATCACTCACAGTGGATGCACTCCGGACATGATATAATGGTACATGGTCAGCGAATTCCAAAGAAATGTGGATGCATGCAGAGTGTGGACTCACCTCAGCATGTGTGTCAGGTGGAAGGCGTGGTTGTACATATGCATTGCACAAAGACATTGCACCACCTATAACCATCTCTATTTCACTACAGCTCATCCGATATAACCATACTTGCCTACTTTTGAAGGCAGCTGTCTGGGTGGGGGGCCATCGAGAGGGCGTGGCCATGCATGGTGCACTGTTAGGCAATGCCCCTTTTAGCCCCGCCCCCACCCTCCTCAACAATGAAGGTGGCTACATCTGGGACGTTTGCCTGCTTTCTCGGGAGTCCGGTAGAACTCCCAAAAATTCGGGAGTCTCCCGGACATTCCGGGAGAGTAGGCAACTATGGATATAACTAGTGAACCACCCACATTTTGACGTTACTACTAGGGAACCAACATATCTACGCCCAACACATATACTGTCTTGTTGAACTATGGCTAATGACCATTTCCATCATTTAATAGTTTACCAAACTTGATTATAATAGGCTCGTTTCATTTTTAAATATTTATCTGCAACAAACAGTAACGTATAAGGCATACAGTGTCAGAACAGCATCTAATATGAAGACAAAAATATTTTATTATGCACCTGGAAATCAGAGACAGTTGGCAACTATAGTAAACAATGACATAATGTATTTTGGCATACATTAACAGCTTTTGTTCTACAATCGTTCCTTTAAGAGGACAGTTTTACAAGTATACTTGTTTTTAAAGTCATCGTACAATACATGTAATCTCTCTTGGTGAGAAAGATGCTGCTTTTTAAGTTTACACATCGCCTCTGCCCAGTGTAAGCGGCCATTTTGTGGTCTGGGCCAGTAATCATAAGAATACAGCCAATCAATTCACTAGGAAGTAGTGACATCACTGAGGGATGAGTCACTGTACCTCTGTAGTCATTAGTTCTGTGTGAACTGATCAGCTGAATACAGATACCATGTAGGTGACAGGTAAACTACAAAGGAAAGAAAATGATAGTTACATGCAATCAATGAATACATATAAAGAAAACAAGGTCATATTTCCATAAACAATTGGGTCTGTTCTTGTTTACTTTAATAACACATCAGCCATTGTCTGATAACGCAGGTGTGACAACTCATGTTTAGACAAGTTCAAATTTAATTAAAAGACAGTAAACAGGTTGAAGAATAGCAGTTGCTGCACCAAACACAACATTTCATTCATAGCAGAATCATTTCCAAAAAGGAAATTAGTAGAGAAAGTCTGATTCCTTTTTACTCCCAGCAAAGAGACTGCAAACAGGATGTCCGCAAATGAAGCAATATTTAATAGCTAGATCCTTGATAACACAAGGGACCTGGACATTATATTTTAACCACGTCCACTCCTTCTAATCCACCTTTTTGGATTCTGTATGGAAGTACATATTAGTATGAAGGTTTAGCAAGATGTGACCATCTGTTGTTTTTTTTCCATTTGTAGGTAAAATACTATTGTGTTAAGTCAGATTTGTCCCTACAATGTGTTTTAAGAGCGCTCGTGGACATGGATTAAGGTGCACCTGCTGCCTACTCAGTGACGGTAGCGATTTTGCGAGCTGAAACTATTTTCGTACAAATCCAGTCTATCAATGGGGTATGAGAACTCTAAAAGTCAATAAAGTCTTCGGTGACCAATCTCACAAACCAGAACGACCAGTCATGGAAGCGAAAATACTGCAAATAAGGGAAGGAACATGGAAACAGAGAGACCAGGCCTGTTATACTCCCAGATGATAGACCAAGAAAGATCAAAAAGCTTAAATAACCATCTACCTTAGCACAGATGACTAACAAATTATGCACACATACTGCAAAAGAATGTGGGAAGAGCTACAGAAAGTGCATGAAAGAACAAATCTCAACAATAAATTGTATTTAATAAGAAAACTATATCCTCCAATGCTGATTAGAGGCCAAGTTATGGAGGTTATAATGAGTACCTTAGAAACAGTAGTTTGCCTGCGCTGTGCTGGAAAATAAATAATATACTTCCTAGTAACGGTGTTGCTACTTAGTGGTCTTCCAAACAACTTTGGAAAGCTTGTGACCACACTTAAGGCTGGACCAGACCGCTAGCTCAATTTGTGTGGTTGATAAATGATGACCCTCACCTACAGATGGCAGTCTTCAGCTGAATGTATTACTAGGGCATACCCCAGCTGTGTCTTGTCTAATAGGTTAGAACACAGAAAAGTCTTTCATTCTGAAGAGCTAGTTATTCATGGTAAAAATTTCAATCCTGTTTATGCTGACAAAACTCCAAGCTGAGTGGGAACAGAGATAATTACATCGGACACCAGTGATTGGAATCATTTGTTTTGGCAATGAAATATAGTCATATAACAGCAGCATTTCTAAAGAAAAAACCCAGTCTCCTTTAAGTGATATATACTTCTGTGACAATAGGAGGCGTTAATGCACCTTATAGTGATATCTGTAGATTCTAAATCTGGCTTAAAGAGACCTTCCAAGTATAATCCCCTTGAATCAAAAGGAGAAAATATTGAGATCGTTTACCAGTTGGTGAAGAAAGACCTTATTGGTATAAATAGATCTAAGAAATTTAAAAAGAATCTCTCTATTTTGGAAAGGAAGGCACTTAAACATCTTATGGATAATGATGAGATCATAATTAAACAGGCCGATAAGGGGGGGGGCATAGTGATCCTTGCTAGGAATGACTATATACTGGAAGCAAACAGAATTTTAGGGGATCCAAAATCATATAAAACTTTGGAGCAAGATCCCACTGATATATATGTTGATGAATTAAGGAAGCTACCTAATGAAGCTCTTGCTAGAAATGTTATCAATAAGGATGAGTATTATTTTCTCTTACAAGAGAATCCAATTATTCCCATCTTTTATTTTCTCCCGAAAATACATAAGTCCCTAGTTAATCCTCCGGGAAGGCCCATCATTGCTGGAATTAATTCTTTAACTGCATCAGCATCCCAATATGTGGAAATTTTTTTTAAAGAAGTATGTAACTATGTTGCCAGCATATTTGAAAGATACCACCTCTCTGCTCCAATTGTTGCAAATTCTCGAGTGGAAAGAGAGCTATAGATGGGTAACTATAGATGTGCAGGCTCTCTACACATCTATAGGACATGCTCAAGGGGTTAAAGCTGTTGAACATTATTTGGAACTCGATAGTGATATTACATCACTACATCGAGATTTTATTTGTAACTTGGTACGTTTCATTCTTACACATAATTATTTTAAGTTTTTGGACGCATTCTTTATTCAGTTGTGTGGCACTGCCATGGGCACAATTTTTGCGCCCAGCTTTGCCAACATTTTTATGGGGAAATGGGAGGCTGATTTTATCTATTCCAATAACCCCTTCAGGTCCAATATCATTTTCTATAAGCGTTACATAGACGATATCGTCTTAATATGGGAGGGCTCTGTTGATAGTCTTGATTTGTTTTTCAATTATATTGAAGTTAATACACTGAATCTGAGCTTCACCCATAAGACTGACAGTGTTTGTATAGATTTTTTAGATCTAAATCTGTTAATAAAAGAGGGGCAAATTGAAACTAGCACGTTTATAAAAGAAGTGGACAGTAACAGCTATGTCCACTACGAAAGCTGTCACCAAAAAAAATGGAAGGATAACATCCCATTTTCCCAATTCAATAGAGTTAAGAGGAATTGCTCTAACAATGAAGTTTGTGAAACCCAATCTGAAATCTATTTTAAACGATTTAGGGAACGTGGCTATCCTGTTAGTATATTGGATGATGCATTAAGTAAGACTAGAGAGAAGGGGAGAGAGGAGATTTTAACTTATAGGAAGAAAAATAATAAGGAAATGGTTCCATTTATAACAGAATTCTGTATTGATGAGAAGAGGATTAAACATTCTCTTAATAAACATTGGAGCATTATTAAAATGGACCCTATTTTGGGGGCAGAACTAAATGATAGACCCGATATTGTGTTTAGGAGAACTAGGAATCTTAAGGCCATCTTGGCCCCTAGTATGTTGTTGAAAAGGGTTGAATCGGTAAATAAAGGGAATTTTTTGGCAGATTTTAGTGCAGGCTTTATGAAGTGTAGTAGATGTAATGTCTGTAAATGGGTTGATCCCAAGAGTAAAACCTTTTTTGATTCCACTGATGTTAATGAGTATAAAATTAAGGGTGGTATGAATTGCATGACTACATCGGTAATTTATATGCTCGAGTGCTCCTGTCATTTGAAGTATATCGGAAAAACTAAGAGAATGTTGAAGCTTCGGATTCAGGAGCATGTACGAGCTATTAAAAATAAAATAGAGACACATGCAGTCTCTAAGCACTTTTCAATTTTTCATAATGGGGATCCTAGGCATCTTAAATTTAAAGCGATAGAAAATGTATTTTTAGGCCCTAGGGGTGGGGATCTTGCCCGTAAATTATCATGTAGGGAAATGTATTGGATTTTTAAGTTGAATACACTTGCTCCATCTGGCTTAAATGAAGCATTTGAAATAGCCCCGTTCATTTAAGTTATTAATTTTCTCTTTTTTGTTTTTTTGTCTTTTTCTCTCATGATATTTCCCTTTTTTTGTCTCCTCTACGATCAATATCATATATATGATTATCTGCTAGTTTATATGTATAATTATTGTTATAGATTTTATGCACTGAGTAGTGATATATTGGCTCTCTAGTCAGTTTATCCTCTGTATAGCTTAGTTCCTCCATTGTCCAGATTTTGTGTATTGTACTTGGAGGGTATAGAAATGATGGATTGTTACATAATATATAAATACTTACCTGCTGTTCCTTGTATGTTAGGTCCTAAGTTATAAAATAATTTTTATGGTTGATGTTAACTAATTTTATTGAAATCTATTATGTGGATAACTATTTTGGTCCAGTTATTAATAATACTGTTTAGATCCCCTATATAAGGGAGACAGTAGTGCGATTTATACATACTTCGTGTTTTAGTAGTAAAAGTTTTGTATCCTTGAATTGAATGATTTGTAATGGAAGTGACGTTTCTGTGGAAAACGGAAGTTGATTGGATAGTCTGAAGGGCGGAAGTGTTAGTGAGGCAGCGCTTCATACTGGCACTGACAACTTCCGGTTTCCGGCGCTTCTAACGTGGAATTGATGAGAAGTGGGCATTATAAAAGAGGGCTTGTTATGTCTGGCAAATATTCATCCTTTTGATAAAGTCTGATAGACGAAACGCGTCAAGGATCTTCTCTGAGGTGCACTCGTTTTTGGAATCACCAGCTGAGGACGCTATTGTCACTTACTTGAAAAGGGCTGAGGAATCTTATCCCCTGTCGGTATATTGATGTCAAGGAGCCAGGATTACCGGTGTCTGGCGAGATCATAACTGGACTGTGGATGATTCTAGTGCACAGATAAGCTTGAATTGATTTTATATAATGTACGGGCAATGAATTTGCTGTTTATGGATACAATTTTATGAATTAAATGATGTTTCACTTTTGTTAAAACGCACTACTCTATTGTTTGCTATTTTCTATCTGAGTTCTAGTCTGGAATACCCTAATCTGCATAAGAAGGATTTGGAGTTCGCAGAGGGATACTATCTCAGATAAGCGAAATTATATTATTCATCTGGTACGAGGATAATTTGATAATCAATCTGATCACTGCTCTAACTTGGCAATATCACACTATGTTCTGGCGCTTCTTTTTCTCATTTGTTAATGCACCTTATTTCGCCCACTGGGACCAGTTCATCTTCAGATACCTCACTTATATTTTCCCAGTACTAATCTATTACGTTTACTGTGTCTAAACTATGATTTGTGCATGTAAAGTCAGGGCCAACTCCACCATTAGGCAGCTGCCTAGGGTGCTGGGCTCTGAGGGAGTGGCACTGTGGCTGGGTACACACACATTAGTAGTAAGGCGGCCAGGGCGATGCAATCTCTCGATCACCTGCCAGCTCTTTACCCATGCTGCTGTCCCTAACTGTAAAGAAAGGCAGGGTGAGGGGGCACCAGAAAATGTGGAGAGAGACCTACAGAAAATGGGGAGAGAAGGGTCTAGAGGAAATGGAATGAGAAGGGGGTACAGAAATTGTGGAGAGAGGGAGCTGAAGAAAATAGGGGGTAGGGGAGGGTTACATGCATTAATCCCCACAAATTACATACTAATAAGTTAAAGGAACTTAAGGTTTTATTAGTCTGCAGTTCCGTACCTTGCAAACAAACTGCAAAGGGTTCACTCAGGGAGGTTACCACAGCTAACTTCCTCAGCAGTTATTAGGCTGCATTGTGGAGAACTGTTGTACAAGCCTCTTATCTCCAGACTTTGTGGAACCAGCACCAGCAGGGTGTCCAGGAATGAGAAGTGCCTCTCCTAGGTCCCTGTCCATTCACCTGGAGATGAGGGTTACCAATTGGGTGGCCAGCAGAGAAAGTACCCTCCGTGTACCCAGAAGCCACGATTGTGGGAACCAAAGCCATGATAAAACACTGTGCGCGGAGTCCAAAATAGAGACTCAGTGATTCAGCTGCAAGATCGTGGAAGATGAATGTCAGGACTGACGAGAGGAAATGGCTCCTGCTGGACTGACCAAGAAACAGAGGTTACAGCGATGGACTAAAAGGACCAGCAATATTCTTCCTTCATCCTCATTCCCTGTGGGTCTGTGTGCCCGCCAAATGCAGGCGGATATTGAAGCAGGACTGCTGGCATGCCAGCAGAAATGTGAGAGGAGTCTTGTTATTATTATTATCATCATCATCATCATTTATTTGTTAGGCGCCACAAGGTATCCGCAGCGCCGCACACAGTAGACTATACAGGGTGAAACCATACAGAACAATGAACAAAAAGTACCAATACTTCAGAAACTCCGGCTAGTCATATGCAGTAAAGACGGAGCGGAAGAACAGGTAAGGAGACAGGAGGGGAGGGGGCCCTGCTCATACGAGCTTACATCCTAAGGGAGGGTAAACAGACCAAGCACAAGAGGAGCCAGTTGAGGCAAGAGGAGAGAAGGGAGGAGGAGCTAAAGGGAGGAGATGGGGGTTAAGTAGATGGTTGGTAGGTTTTGATGAAGAGGTGAGTTTTAAGTGTACGTTTGAAGGAGCACAGAGTAGGAGAGAGACGGATGGAACGAGGGAGGTCGTTCCAGTGAAGGGGGGCTGCACGGGAAAAGTCCTGGATTCTGGAGTGGGAAGAGGTGATAAGAGTGGAGGAGATGCGGCGGTCGTTGGCCGAACGCAGGGAGCGGGCAGGAGTGTGAATGGAGAGGAGGTTAGAGATATAAGGGGCAGTAGAGTTGGAGAGAGCCTTGTAAGTGGTGGTGAGGAGTTTGAAAAGGATTCTGTAGGGGAAGGGGAGCCAGTGTAATGCAAGGCAGAGAGGGGAGGCAGAGGAGGAGCGGCGTGAGAGGAAGATGAGTCTTGCGGCCGCATTGAGTATAGAGCGGAGGTGGGAAAGACGGGAGTGGGGAAGGCCAGTGAGGAGGAGGTTACAATAATCGAGGCGGGAGATGATGAGTGCGTGGATGTTAACATCAGATTGAGCTCAAAGTGGGTACCCCAAGGAGACAGGAATGGTATTGTGCTGTGTTTCTTGTGTGTTATCTGTTATAGTGTGATTGGTATCACCCTTCCATAAAAGTGCTATAGCAAGGTTGATGATTTGTGTTAACAAAATAAGAATATATAAGCAGATATTTGCCCGGGTGTGAAAATCCATCCACGCCGTTTGTGGGCCAGATGGCATGTGGCAGCCTGGTGAGTGCTGACTTTCAATAAGAGTTTAAGCCGGTTAACCCCAGGTGCACTCTCCACCAATCAGTGCAGGCAAATAGCCTGGGGGGCATCCCAATATAGTCATATCTCCAAACTGTCGCAGTTTAGGCGGGGCATTCCAGATTTGAAGGCTTTGTCCTGCCATCCCAATTGGGACAGCTTTGTCACGCAGTTGACAAATTAGAGAGGTACTGGTCATTCATCGCTGCTCTGTATGGTATGGCAACAGCCTAGTGCTTCAAAAGCACTAGGCAAGAACCCAGATGTGGTCTCGCCCCAATCTGAGGTGATAACGCCCACATCGTAACATGACTATGCCCCTATCATGAAGTGGCCACACACCCCTGTCCCGATGCCAAACTTTGTGAGGAATGTATGGTGACAGCATCTTGCGCAGTTGTTGCCACTCTTTACTACCCAGTTTTATTACGAGAGGCTTGGAATTATTATTATTATATACAGTATAGCGTACCACAATATTCTGCCACTACAATGGAGTATTATACATAAAACATAGGTAAACAGTAATAAACTAGTAATAAATTAAATAAAAATACTGAACAAACATGCAGCATAATATGGAACATACAAGAAATAGAAGGGTGGACATCTTGATGTCATGGGACTAGACAAGAAAACAGGAGGAAAGAGGGCCCAGTTCACGAGAGCTTATAATCTATTGCAGTTTAACAGCTCTAAGTAAGGAGTATATACAGTACTCTACTGCATTGTTATTGCTCTGAAATCTTATATATAAAAATCATTGATCTGTTTGTCTGTCCGGTTATACATTCGGACACCCCTACACCGATTGGGATGAAACCAAAGCGAGGTGCTCCAGTTGGATCCTGGCCAGGTTTTAGGGGGGTTAGGGTGCCGTTCAGACCTCCCGCTGCTGTACATTGGGCAGAACGTTGACCCAGCAAGTTTGTTCTGGGCCTTCCACTGGATGGATTTGGACAAAAACTTTACAGAGTGGTAACATTGGATCCCAGAAGACGTACTAGTGGGTTTAAGTCCCGTTTGGACTTCCCATTGGTGTACACAGGGCAGAACGTTGACCCGGGGAGCCTGTCCTGGGCCTTCCACTGGATGGATTTGGATGAAAACCTTACAGAGAGCTGCCAATTGGTCTGGGATGCCTAATGAAATGGTTGGGGTCCCGGTCGGAACTCCTGTTGGTGTACGCTGGGCAGGCAGAAATTTGACACAGGGAGCCTGTTCTGGGCTTTCCACTGGATGGATTTGGAGGACATCTTAGCTGCTAATTAGTTTTAAAATGTTGACAGTTACATCCAGCTCATTGATAACTTCATAACTTAAAGATTTAAACCCGGGCAACGCCAGGTACTTCAGCTAGTTGTTTCATATATTATATTGTTACTTATTTGTAAATGGAGATGTAACACGTATAATACTGCATACACTATGTATTATGTGGCTATTAGGAAACATCCTAAGAACCAGTATAGATTGAAGACACTGTCTATTCCTACTGACAAACCCGGCTTCTGTGCCAGACAACTACAAGCCCCCTCCCTGGGGGGGGGGGGGGGGGGGGGGGGGTACACGTCACCTTTACGGATTTGCTGCAGCTGCACAAAATGTGACATCTGCATCATGAAATGCTAATAATAACTATTCTTACAGCAACTTTGCACATTAATGTGATTGAGAAGTAAATGGAGGGAGGCATTTATTACATGATAAATAATATAACAGTTATGCAGCAGATGTATACATTATCTACCACTGCCATTAGTCGTATGGCACATTTGAGGCTTAAGAAGACAAACTGTATTATTAAATTATGAGATGAAACAGATCTACATTAAAAAGAAATCTGTCACATTTTTCTGTTCCTGAACATCAAACACAACTTTTAAAATAACACAAAACAGAATCTATAAATAAAGGGTATAAATTCTATCCTTTGTCTCCTGATTAATTCACAGGCAAAATGCCAACTAATGATAACCATAAAAACAGGGTAAAAAAGGAAACTTGTCCACCCTTACCAAGAAATAACACTTGAACAAGACATTTCTAAGACCTGGGGGTAAATGTATCAAGCTGAGAGTTTTCCGGCGGGTTTGAAAAACCAATCAGATTCTAGCCATCATTTATTTAGTACATTCTACAAAACGATAGCTAGAATCTGATTGGTTGTTACAGGTAACATCTACACTTTTCAAACCCGCCGGAAAACTCTCCGTTTGATACATTTACCCCCTGGCCTACTCTGGTTATTGAGATTTTGTCTGGTGTTTATCATTTATTTATTTTTGTAGCCAATATGGATCCAGTCATTGGTTGAATTGCAGTCACCAGTTTCCAACAACATTCCTGCTGATAGTGCAAATTAGCAGGCGACAGTCCTGTGATTTTAGCACCAAAAACGGTTATGGTCTCGGCTGAATGGGCGTGGTTTGGCCTAGTTGGGACATGGTTTGGGATAGTTGAGGCACAAACCACGTAACAAAACACAAGTAACCCTCTAGGAGGTTTAATTGGCGCTCACAGGAGATCACGACGGGAGGACAATCATAAATCCTGTAGAACTAATGGAAAAGGAGGTACTCCTAATGGTTGGTTTCACAACTGCTGCGAACCCGTAGTGGATTGCTGTAAACCACTAATAGAGGTCAAAGACACAATAAAACAGACATAAAGGGTTGCGCTGTTGAGTCTACACAAAAGGTAATGGGTAATAGCATATGGACTCTCTAAAGAAATAGAGAGAGGCACTGGGTATAGTGATAAAAAAAAGTTATAGTTGAGGCACAGCCTAATTTGTCCTGGGAATGTTGGATGGCATAAATCGTTCTACAAAAGCTGAATGCAGTGTTTGTAATACATTATTGTGTACATATCGTCACCATTTATTTATATAACACCACTGATTCTGCAGCGCTGTACAGAGAACTCATTCACATCAGTCCCTGCCCCATTGGAGCTTACAGTCTAAATTCTCTAACATACAGAGAAAGAGAGAGAGAGACTAAGATCAGATTGATAACAGCCAATTAACCTACCAGTATGATTTTGGAGTGTGGGAGGAAACCGAAGCACCCGGAGGAAACCCAGGCAAACACAGGGAGAACATACAAACTCCACACAGATAAGGCCATGGTCAGGAATTGCACTCATGACCCCAGTGCTGTGAGGCAGAAGTGCTAACCACTGAGCCACCGTGCTGCAATGGTTGAAAGTGTAATCACTGGACAAGTCCATCAGATGTGGTACATGAACCTACAAGGTCTTCTTATCATATTTGTTAACCCCTTAGCTGCTGCTGGTTTCCTCACCCTGCCCAAGGTTAAAGTGTTTGTACAGTATATAAAATGCTGACTCCTCAGTAGGAACTCTACCTAGACTTCATAGAGCCTCCTTCCTGCTTCAGACAGACTCATCGCTTTCATAATTAACAAAAATGACCTAGCCAGGCCGGTGTGAGGCGGTAGACGTGATCATTTGTATAATATGCTTGTTTAAAATATTATTATGTAAATTGGTTATATTGAATGATGGTCAGTATGCAAGAAAAGTGTGACTGAGTGAATGTACATCTGTGTTTTTGTAAATTTCTCTGTATTTTTTTTTGCTTATTTGTAATCTTGTATTTTACTGTGTGGTTTTGTTTATAAATGTTTGTTTTAATTTGTGTCCCAATGACTGTGCGTCAATGTTCCACTGCCCGTCATCCCATCTAGGAGCCACATTGATGGAATATTGTCAACTGTTGCTATTCTGGACTGAAAGGTTCTTACTTTCTTCTTTCTCCAACAGATAAAAAAGTAAATGTTAAAACAGCACATCTTTAGCTGCGTTTACAAATGATAAATTACAATGGACAAGCAGTTCACCAAAAGAATGTCTGCTAAATGCGCATTTCTACAATTTTAGCTTTGACACGGACGATAAGTGCAATTTATCTAGAGAGGAAAGTAAATGAAGTTTCCACCAACAAAAGAACTTTTGGAATGTAAATCCTTCTTTATGCAATGTTTGTGAACATTTTAAAGTGTACAATGTAATATAAACCATGAAATAAACAAAAAGTACACAAAGTAATAGAGGCAGTCTGTCCCTTTTCTGCTCCTAATGCATTTTAATGCTAAAGCAAGTAGTGCTTTAGGAGAATCAGAAACCATTAAATTAATAAGGGGGGTGGCCCTGAAGTGGAAGTTAGTTGGATTTTGATAGGTTACTGTGTGAACTCCGCTAATTTTTTCCAGCTTCCTCAAAATCACAAATATAGCATAGATTGATTTTTACATAGGCGATCCCAAAGATAGAATGGGCGTACCTTGAAGTACGGTTGTGATTACAATTGCAGCAAGTGACTCGAAAAGAACGGATTCTCGACCAAATCTTATCAGGCAAGATAGTAGATGTGGTTCAAAGATACCACTATCGACCTGTGTACGTGTTACCACCTTACCACCTACAGACTGTATTAAATGGCTCCAGAGGTACCTATAGATTAAAGGTTTTGATTTTGAGTGTATTGTGCTCTGTTTAGTGTTTTGCTGTGTGAATTATTCACAAATTGTTGCTTTTAGCCTCTTTCTGTGCTCCTAGTGATTTTTGCAGTGATATAGTAAATTAAATCTTTACTGACAATGTTTTTTTTCTTTAAAATAGTTTACAGTCCATATTTTATTGCTTGAGATTATTGTCTAAGTGTGGGCTTAATGCATGCTCTGTGACCCCCACTGGGGTGTATCATCTGCAGGCGTGGCAATTGGGCAAGAAAATTCCCTGCTACAGATTTTTACTCAGGGAGTTTGCATATCCCTTATTTTATAGTAATACTATATCCATGATTTAGTAATAATACTATATCTCCATAATATAAATCACTGTGTTCTAAAAGCCAACTCACATGACTAGAAGGCAGACCCCAACTTTCACAAAGTTAGAATGACTATTTGTGGATGTTGTCTGGGCAGCACGGTGGCTAAGTGGTTAGCACTTCTGCCTTACAGCACTGGGGTCATGAGTTCAATTCCATGGCCTTATCTGTGTGGAGTTTGTATGTTCTCCCCGTGTTTGTGTGGGTTTTCTTCGGGTGCTCCGGTTTCTTCCCACACTCCAAAAAAACATACTGGTAGGTTAATTGGCTGCTAACAAAATTGACCTTAGTCTGGGTGTATGTGTTGGGGAATTTAAACTGTAAGCCCCAATGGGGCAGGGACTGATGTGAGTGAGTTTTCTGTACAGCGCTGCTGAAATTAGTGGCGCTATATAAATAAATGGTGATGATGATGATGATGTGGTCACTATAATTCCCAACTAGTATATAATGCTAGTAAGACTGGAATAAATCTCAGCTCACTTAAAAAAAACAAAAACAAAAAAAACAGCAGCAAACACAACAACTGAGGCTGTTTACATAAACAGTAACTAAGGAATGATTAACCATGTTGAGAGAGCATTGTAATAATAATTACAGCGTTGGAATAATGAAATGAAACATAAAAGTAAAAAGGAAGAACAGCTGCTTCTCAGCGTGCCCTGAAGGTGGCTCACACAGAGCTATCCCTTCACAGTGTACACATTACCTATCACACGGAAAGCCTGGAGCCTGAAATGTATTTACTCTATTGCACTAATGGTATAATTCCATTTCTCTGCACGGTATGAGAAACTACAGATGAGTACAAACCTAAGAAGGTAGCTCTCCCCCATCCCAATTTTCTAAACCACGTACAAGCCACAGGCTAGAGTGAATGAATGTAACCTCCAGCAATTAGACATTGAATCTGGAGCAGCGCTTACTATAATGCTACACAAAGATGTTTACTAGTCCTAACAATACAAAATAACCAGGATGCAATGCTGCAGTAACTATCTCTTATAAAAACGTATAACAGTAATAAAGTCCAACGGCAATATCTGTTCTTGTTTAACAGTTGGATTTAATGTTTGTTTATAATAGAGTAAGCAGCATTATGGGTTTTTCCAGTGATCATTTCAAGCCGTGGGTTTGGAGTCTGAAAATTGTACTGGAAAGTGCTCTGCATGACCTACATAAATGCATCTGCTGGAAATTAAAAGGCGGCTTTAACAAAGTACACATTTTAGTTGCTTGTGATCAGGAATTATTTAAAAATTATTTAAAATAAATAAATAAATTTCTTCAACCCCTGTCATTCATCCAAGAGAGCCCTAAAGGGACAGGACATAGCATTCTGATGGTTAGCCTGGGCTCTGCTCTGTCTCACACATCACCGCTACTGGAGATCTAGACCAGTAAGGAGCAGAGACGGGCAGGCGGGAAGAGGCACAGGCAGAACGGGACGAGACACAGGCAGAACGGGACGAGACACAGGCAGAACGAGACGAGACACAGGCAGAACGAGAAGGGCAGGTGGGAAAAGAATTGGGTACTAAATTGCGACTATCATCACACCGACACTATTTACACCGATATCCTCATCACAAAACTGTTATTCACATCTCTTGAAAAAGCTGACTTGCAAGAATTTCCACCCACGTACAGTCCGGCACATAGAATGACGTCAGTTGCAAGCGTGACCCTATTATTGGTGGCGTTAAGGGGGCAATGCAAGTACGCGCTGGCTGGACAATACTTTTTAGTAATCCTTCTACATCAGTGTTTCCCAACTCCAGTCCTCATGGACCCCTCTAACAGTGCAGGTTTTCCATATCTCTTTGCTGGAGCACAGGTGTATTCATTACTGACTGACACATTTTGAAAGATCCACAGGTGGTATAATTATTTCACTTGTGACCTGGAAAACCTGCACTGTTATAGGGGTCCTGAGGACTGGAGTTGGGAAACAGTGTTCTACACTGTCCAGCCGGTGTGTACTTGCATTGCCCCCTTAACGCCACCAATAATAGGGTCGCGCTTAGAAATAACGTTATTCTGTATGCCGGACTGTGTGTGGGTGGAATTTCTTGCAAGTCAGCATTTCACGTGTCAAGAATGCTAAGATGTCGGAAATAACAGTTTTGTGAAGAGGATATTGTGGTAAGTAGTGTCAGTGTGATGGTAGTGGGAGAATGACTACCACCGGTGGAAAGGGACAACCAGGTGGAACGAGACAACCAGGTGGAAAGAGACAGGCAGATGGAAAGAGACAGGCAGATGGAAAGAGACAGGCAAGTGGGAAGAGATTGAATTATTATGGTTATTGACATTGATTTATATAGTGCCAGCATATTCTGTAGCGTGTTTTAATTGGAAACAAACACAGCAATAAAACAAGACTGGGTAATACATACAGAGAGGTAAGAGGGCCCTGCTCACATGCTTAAAATCTATGGGACAATGGGAGTTGATACACGAGGTTACGTGCTACATATTGCATATTGGTCCGGCTAGACTGCATAGGTAGAAAGTGTCCAGTGGGTATATGACCCAGACACACAGCGGTGAATCTCTTTGGCTTTGAAAAAAAGAAACAAAAAACACATCTCTGTAATAAGCACTTGAAGTGGGTTGAAGAGGTCAGTGCTCGGTAAATTCATATGTAACGTACACAGAAACAAATAGTTCCAGCACATCCAAATGCCAGAAAAACATTCTCAACGGGCAGCTAATCTGGGTATAAACAAGCCAAAAATGCATAACAAATGTATTTATATACTTATATTGCTTCTAAAAATGCCTGCATAAGTACACTAGAACATTATTTCACTGAATAAATGAATGTAACAAAGTACGGTAACAATGTTTGCCTCCAAAAGCACATTTCTATCAGGGGCCGGCTGGCAAATTTAAGCCCAGGGGGGAAATAATACTCAACTCAGCAGCCTGTTAGGAACAGTCTAAAGGAAAATAAATGCAGGTGGTCCAGTGACCCATCCCAGGGTAGTCCACTATAGGACCGGCCTGGGATAACCCCCCAGCCAAGCCTGCCTGATTTCTATGCATAGTTGGAGCAATGTGATAAAAAGCTCCCACGTGTAATAACGACAGACCGCATACCCCCCTCACTCTCACCATTCATTTAGACTTTAAAAGAGGTTAAACTGAGCAGTATTTAAGAGGAAATATATGTGTTGGGAGGAGTTATGTTTACACTTTTGCACAATAAGAAGAAAACTTAATGTTAAAGCTACATCATCGCTGAGGAAATTCTTTTCCTAGGTGGCCCCCTTCCTCTAGCCGGAGCCTCGGGGGCTGCTCTGCGCAGCCGTTGTCCCGGATCTCCTCCGTTTCTTTCACAGCTCTGGCCAGAACCCAGGAGGGAGGGGTAGGTGGTGGTTCTCAGCTTCTGATTGGTCCTTACTCTCTCACATCACCTCTGCTGCCATTTATAGATGGAGACCTTATTTTATTTGCCGGATCTGTATTACAGAATAGGCAAATCTGCAGAAAAAAAACAATTGCATGTAGCAGCCCAACTAGGAGGACAGGCCACCTTACCTTGGTGGTAATGCAGCTTTAATAAAAATATATAGCCTCCCCCACTCCTGCTTCACACCACTCCCCTTACACCAACTTTTTCCTTTGCATAAATACCCCAAAAATCACAACCACTTGTTTTCAACCCAAAAGCCTCTGCCCTTTCCTACTGGTACCTTTAAGTCTATCTTGCCTTTACTCAACCTCATGGCACAATTATAGTTCCATTAGGCTGGTCCTATGAATCTTACAATCTTTTATAACCACCTTTTACTTAAAACGTTTATGGTCTGTGCTTTTGTCTTTTAAGACACACACAACACTATCAATAATATCGTAAAATAATAATTCACTCAGTGTTTACTAACATTATTTTTAAGACTGTTAGGGGCATATTCAAATGTTTGTTTTCCGCGCCACGGAAAAACTATTACCGTTAATACAGTAATAGTTAGCTGGATTTCAGCTCGCGGCTCAGGGAGCTGTGAGCTGAAATCCAGCGAGAAAATTACCGTATTAAGGTTTTTTCCGCGCACGATTACCATAATAACGGTAATTGCGCGTGGACCACGAGATTCTCTGCGTTTTCGCCGAGAATTGAATATGCCCCTTAGAGGCACAATTACAAAAAAAAAGTGTTCTGTGATTATGAATACAAAGGTAAATAGCAGCTTAAGTACCTTTTCATCATTATCATCTATTTATTTATATAGCGCCACTAATTCCGCAGCGCTGTACAGACAACTCACTCACATCAGTCCCTGCCCCATTGGGGCTTCAATTTTGAACACCCTAACATACACACACACACAGACCGAGAGAGACTAAGGACAATTTAATAGCAGCCAATTAACTACTACTACTGGAGTGTGGGAGGAAACCGGAGCACCCAAAGGAAACCCACACAAACACGGGGAGAACATACAAACTCCCCACAGATAAGGCCATGGTTGGGAATCAAACTCATGACCCAGTGCTGTGAGGCAGAAGTGCTAACCACTAAGCCACAGTGCTGCCCTTTAAAACATGCATCTGATTTTTTTTATCTTAGCTGTCCTTATACAAATCATTATCTTGTTTTCAAAATCTATCTGGAGGTTACAAAATAAGGATGCCAGTTACACAGGCTCACAGCTCTCAGTATGTCATGTGAAAGCAGAGGAAGGAGGATAAAGGGGAGCAGACAGAGCTCAGAGAGGAAGCCTCTCTGCTCACTACGTCTTGGCAATGTATTCACATGGCAATGTGACTGTGGTTGCCATGGTGGCCAATGACACTGTAAAATTATAAATCATTAACAGCAGCCTGGAGAAAAAAAACAAGCTAAATGTTAAATGTCCACATTTTTTATAGCCTGCCATAGTGATTTATGTTAAAATAAAAAAACACCTCATTTTTCATGGGATTTCCGCTTGAACTTCATATGATTAGTGCTAAAATTTGTTTGTTATGTTTGAAGTTGCTCTCTCTAAAGCCACAAAAGGATAAAACCTTCATTTAGGTGTTCCTTTAACAGTAATCTAAAGCAGTTAGGTTTCTCAAATGGCCGTTTCAGAATCAGCCCAACTCCGTACAAGGTCTGCTACTCCACATAGCCCTGACGATTGTTAGGTTTTTTCATTTTAATCCAAGGTCGCCATCCATTATGAAGAGAGAATCAGAAGTGTTTTAGGTCGTAGGGCTAGTAGGATTCCAGGAAAGAGTAGACACTGTAAATGGTATTGGACTTCTTGTAAAATGGAATTGCTTTCATGCACTATGAAGAATTGCCTTTTTTCCCCCACCAGTGTAAGTATATAAATAACACTGGAATTTTCTCAATTGATTTTAACTTCTTTATTTTATATTGTTACATTTGCTGTTCGTCATTCATTTCATAATCCATTACTTGTATTTAAAATTACATTAACTATTCCCTACTTATGTTACACTATTTGAAAGCCTTAGCAGCTGATTTTGAACATCCCAAAGTGAATAGTTTTACACGCTGTTACCAGAATTTATCTCCTCCTAGAAGAACATGGGCTACACTTTAATATGGCCATAATGTATATTTTTCTGCATTTGATATTCATCTCAATAAATGTTTATACCTTCTTGTATCTGTAAGAACAGTTGCTAATAAGCGACACTGTTCTTATGTTTAAATATTGACCAAATGCACAAATTAGAAATGTCCGATGTTCTACTGGCTGTAGATATGGTTTTGAAGTGGTTTGACCAATATAAGCCATAGATTAACAAAATGACCTAAACATGCAGGAATCATGTTGGCCATTCAGGCCCTGTGATATTACAGCCAATATATGTCAACGCTACCGACCCGAAAACAACATCTTTATGAATGTTTGCTCAGTAATAATGATCCTATAAAAATCATTGTACCTGGATATATCTGTGAATGCGATTGGAAATTGACTGCGGACGGCCAAAGATAGATCCTAACCAATTTTGTGACCTATATATATGGCCCAATTGGATATTAAGCCTGTTGCCTTGTGTTTGCACATATCAGTCTTAGAAAGATTTAAAGAGAGGGGAATGATAAACATCTATTGACAGTGTGGAATGGCTGTAAATTCCAATTTTAGTCATCATATTTACCTTCATCTTTGAGGCAGAGTCATAGGAATTAATCATGACCACATGGAAAAATGAGCATCTAAGGTAGGCGTGTTAGTACTGAGTAAATAAAGCCACCACTTGAATAAATGATCATTTTTCAAGACGTAACAGTTCAAAGTAAACTAAGTGCACAGACAACGCTATACAAACAAAGGAATTACTCGACTACAGACCTCCATTTGGTGGGACAGTATTTCTTTCCGTCACAGAAGTGGTTCCGTCACAGAAAACGTACAGAAGATTGTATTAATAAAAGCACAATACAGCAAAAGCCGGGTAAATACATTAAAACTACATCATCACTAAAATGCGTTAGTTTTACTGCGTTTTACCCATTTTCCTAGCACATGTGTGAACGAGCCCTAAGGGGGGTATTCAACTGACCACACGTTTTGTTTTTTTCTCGCCGCGTTAAAAAAAAAAAAAAAAAAATCACCCGCAGCTTTTTAAGTGCTATAGCGACCGTTTTTAGTTAACGCAGCGTGAAAACTTGTGCAATTCAATTGAAAAAGAGGGAATGCGCGTTAATCATTGTGTTTGCGAGTTTTTAGGAGAGTGAAGAAAAGTCTTAAGGCGGCCATGTATAACACAAAAAAAAAAGGATTGGAATACATTTTCATACATTTTATTGCATTACACAACCATTCTAGTTGATAATCATCTATACCATGTCAAAACACATTAGTACAAACCTATTTGTACCAAACACCCATACAGAAATATATTTAATTATTGAATTTTTTTTTTTTTTTTTTATGATCTTTTTTATTTCATTACTTTTTCACAAGAAAATCAACTTTTACATGTTAGGCATTACTGACAAACATGTTTTATCTTTTTTTTCTTCTAATTATTACATGATTTCAAATAGTTTGATGTAAAAAAAACGGAGCGTTAAAAATACAATTGAATCGCGGGTAATGTTAACCCGCTCGAAAATGATGGGGAAAAAAAACCCAAAAAACAGCGTTAAAATGACAACACGGTCAAAAAAAATAATTCGCGGTCAATTGAATTCCCCCCTAAGTATGCATCTCTTCAGTGACTGCCACACAAGCTGGATATGTTGGCTTGCACTGAATTAGCTCCATACACTCACATTCAAGATTATGTCTGTGCCCCTTGGCTCGGTGCAGGCAGTACAATCCGTGCCTCCGGTGGCTCATTGCACCAGACTTGCTCTATTACTATAGATTACTGCAGATTTGGAGTTTTGTTTTTTTTAGTAAAAAAACATTTGCTGCCTTTCAACAATCGACTATTTGTACTTTGTCGCAATATAATCACATCAGTTACTTTTCACCAATTAATATTTGCTTGAGTAAATACAACCTCTTTATGGCTGTTCTCTGCAAAGTAAACTCTGCAGGCTTACAGGGATTACAGCTCTTCCTGCCTGAATAACAATGTAGCGCTGAGCTCTTTTTAAGCATCGGCAAACAAAACTATTGCAGGACAAACCGGCCTGCTCTGATTCATGCGTAAATGATAAGGCCTCCGTTTCTTGGGCTGACGGTGTAGCCATTCCGCTCCCAATGCGGACTGTTAGTATAACATTTACTTTCCATGGGTCACGGAGTTAAAAAGAAAATAAAAAAAGACCAATGCGTTGAAGAAAAACTAATCACAAATGAATGCATACATAAACAGTGGCAGTATTAATAAATCAGGACAAATATGTCTGAAATAGACCAAACATTTGCTCTCGGTATTATTTTTCCATAAATAACCATAACTGTAATCAATGACCAGAAACTGATTGCCAACAATGACCAGCATATTATTCCACTAATGACCAAGATATTATAGTCAGCAATGAGAAGGACATTATTTCCCATAATGCTCTGCAGATGCAAGCCAAGTGACTAGCATGTTATACCCAGTGTTTCTTCTCCTCCTCTGCATCCCCTCTCTGCCTGGCCCTCACTGGCTCTCCATCCCCTACAGAATCATTTTCAAACTCCTGACCACCACGTACAAGGCTCTTTCCCAGTCTACTGCCCCCTATATCTCTAACCTCCTCTCCATTCACACTCCTGCCCGCTCCCTGCGTTCGGCTAATGACCGTCGCCTCTCCTCCACCCTGGTCATCTCTTTCCACTCCAGAATCCATGACTTCTCCCGTGCAGCCCCCCTTCACTGGAACGACCTCCCTCGCTCCATCCGTCTCTCTCCCAATCTAAGCTCCTTCAAACAGGCACTTAAAACTCACCTGTACCTTAAAGCCTACCATCCTTCCACCTAACCAGTTATCCCTTCTCTCCTCCCGGTTCCTTCTCTCTCCCCCATATACGTCAACTGACTCCCTTTGTGCCTGAGTCTTGTTCACCCTCCCTTAGGATGTAAGCTAATTTGAGCAGGGCCCCCTCCCCTCCTGTCTCCATACCTGTTCTTCTGCTCCGTCCTTTCTGCATTAGCCTGCCTGGAGCCTCTGAAGTTTTGGTATTTATTGTTTATTGTTCAGTAATGTCTTACCCTGTATAGTCTACTGTTTTTGCAGTGTACGGCGTTGCGGAACCCTTGTGGAGCCTAACAAATAAAGGATAATAATAAATAATAATAATAATAAGAAGAATAATAATAATAATAATATACCCAGCAATGACTAGTCTATAGTAACCCAAAATGACCAACATATTATTCCTCACCTATGACCAGCATGTTATCCAGCCCTAGTGAGCAGCATATAGCATCCAGCTGTCTAATATTTGTTTGACAACTACAATCTTCACCAATGTTTCATTAAAAGGGATATAAACCATAACATGCACTGACTGACCCCATACTTTCGAAGCTTGGAATCATATAGGGAACGGTTACAGGTACATAAACATGGAATCCAAAGTATTTCATGTGAGGTTTATTTTGGATTTCCCTAAAAATTGCAGCGTTAAGACAGCCAGGTAAAGGTGAGATATTTCTGTGTGACACTGTTGTGTTTTCTTACCTCCAAGGATGAATCATTGCCTTCGTGTTTGGTGCCTATGACAACCTGTTACCTCTGTTTTATCACCACTCAAACCAACACTCTGGAGAGAGTCACTATGACAATCAGCAAATTACCAGGAACAGCGCAACAAAACATCATTGATTATTCCTCTGGAAGATTATGAGGGATTGTGGTGATACTACTGGTAAGATTGCAGGAGCTTCTATATTCCATAATAAACATTTTTATGATTTGGCAGCAGGATGCTTCTTAGTTTGTGACATGTGATAGGCAGAAAAAATGCAGGATTTCTAGAGCCCCCCCAAAACTCGGTTTTACAAGAAAGCAAAAAACAAACAAACACCAAGGAGTATATTTACTAAACTGCGGGTTTGAAAAAGTGGAGATGTTGCCTATAGCGACCAATCAGATTCTAGCTGTCATTTTGTAGCATGTACTAAATAAATGACAGCTAGGATCTGATTGGTTGCTATAGGCAACATCTCCACTTTTTCAAACCCGCAGTTTAGTAAATCTAACCCCAAAACTTGCTGCAATAAGCCTGCAACACTTTTCTTAAGTAGTAAAATAGTTTTACTATAAATAACAAGTAGAGATGAGTCAAAAAGTGCAGTGGAAGTTTCTATTTAAGTGGAAGATCTTATTTACTAAGACAGACTATATTTTTTAAAAAAACATTTATGCTTTTACACAGTACGCTTATGTGACCTCAATATATGGGTCGTAGGGGGCAGAACAATGGAAATACGGAATCACAGGAGGTCGCTAAGTGTGGTGCAAACAAAACAGAAACACAGTAAAATACTTGCATTCGAAAATGACAGTATGAGAATACTTTCAAATATTAATATGCACATATCTGAACTGGTTACTTTACCCAGTATAAATGTTTAATTGGATTCGGATCATGTACAGTCAGAGTAGTATATGCATACCAGTGATGGGCAACAGGTGGTCCAAGGGTGGCATGTGACCCGCTGACCCTTGTCATGCGGCCCCCAGCTTCTCCCTACTTCAGGACTCATTCTTCCTTTTCTCATGACCCATCAGTCTCAACTCTTATTCTCTGCTTTATACACCAATCTTCAACCATAGCCCCAGCTAGGGTGCCAGGGACGTGGGTAAAGCTTGGCATTGTATATAGCAGAGAATACACTGAACTTGATGTTATTGTGCACGTGGGATCTATTCTGAAGACATATGACATTTCTTTAATTAAATATACAGTTTTGACTTACTGAAATTAAGGGTAATGTGGCAGGGCCGTAACTAGGGTCTGTACGAGCCGGGCATCCTCCCAAGGCGCAAAGATGAAATTGGGACAACATGGTGGCTTAGTGGTTAGCACTTCTGCCTCACAGCACTGGGGTCATGCGTTCAATTCCCGGCCATGGCCTTATCTGTGTGGAGTTTGAATGTTCTCCTCGTGTTTGTGTGGGTTTCCTCCGGGTGCTCCGGTCTCCTCCCAAAAACATACTGGTAGGTTAATTGGTTGCTATCAAAATTGTCCCTGGTCTGTGTGTGTGTGTATGTTAGGGAATTTAGACTTTAAGCTCCAATGGGGCAGGGACTGATGTGAGAGAGTTCTCTGTACAGCGCTGCGGAATCAGTGGTGCTATATAAATAGATGAAGAAAGGGTCACAGGGTAATGAACATTGTAGGTTAATTTAATTACATTGAGGGCTAGGGGCAGGGATTTTTTTAAGCACTAAAATTTCTAGTTATGGTTTTGATGTTTGAGTTGCATTATCGCTGACATAGTGGAACTAGTCCTTGCACAAACACACAGACTTTCTCTTATGCATCAAGCAGCTAGTACTCATTAAACACTATTACTTTGCCATCATTCCCTTTTCTTATCCCAAATGCACCCTCTAACTGCAGTAGGAGGGGCTTAAGCTGCTGCTACCACTGGACTCCTTAACGGCATCCAGAACCGCGTTCCTTCTGGGTAACTGCCGCTGTTAGTGTACCTGCTGGTGCACCTGGGCTGGTAGCCCTGACCTCTTCCTGTAGATCAGGGTTGCTGTGTATGGATCCCCCCTGGCCTATCACACTGGCCAGAGCTGCTGGATAGCGGGCAGAGCGGTGGTATCGGAAAGCTGGGTCCAAACCTCAGAACAGATGGAAACGGATTAGATTTGGGTCTAATCTGTAGATCCCAGGAAATACAGCAGGGAAAAGTTGTCAAAGCAGGATCTTGAAGCAAGTGATGTCTATTTAGCTCAAGTGTCCAGACAAGGACAGTTCACACTGGTTGAAGGTACCAGTGATCAGAAAGTCAGATGCAACAATAATGATACATTTCAGTACAAACCAGTGCTGTTTTATAGAGTTTTGTACATAGCCTCGCAGGTAGTAAGCCAGCCCCCTGAACTCTTTTCTGGCACCAAGAAGTTAAGAGTTATTTTCAAAATCAGGATGAAATATGTTTCCCCAAAAATGGATTTAAATGCAATGCAAAGTTAACAAAATTTACACTAATTTGCTATATCCCAAAACCTTCTGTGTGCATTATTCGGACAGGATCTAAGATGCAGGATACAAGCCACACAGATAGAGAGGCAGCGATGCCCCCCCCCCCTGCTGTGTATACAGGCTGAACAAAAGTGTTGGCCACTGTGGTCTAATTAACATGAGGGACTTTCTTTAGAAGAGTTATACAAATCCAATCATGACATCCTGTCTCAGAAGTTACAAATCAATACCTCAGAAATGAAGGCATTTCCTATACAAAGTACCACACAATATAAAGAAATAAGTACATTTCCAATACACAGTATCAATAATCAGTACATTTGCAACAGTATAAATTGGCACACTGTGTTAAAAATTTAAACATAATATTACAATAAATTATTTATAAGTAATCTAGCTACAGTCAGCACAGTGGGTCTAAAAGATACGTGTGAAAAGGCGCCCTTCCAACAAACACAGGACTTGATTCGGCAGCATCTGCGTTGGAACACCCTTTACTGTACACGCCTACGCCCCTTCCACCAATCAAGTTACAGACGTAAGATTCAGTTGTGTGTGGACAAGAACTGCATGCAATGGTGTACATGAATCATCTTCTGTTCTTCAGCAGACAATTGATCATTTTTCTAGTCATCATCTATTTGCCACTTATACTCGGACCAAAGCATCAAGACTAAGTGCCCCATTTTATATATTAAGCACTCAAACGATAGCAGAGCAATCCAAAATATTTGCGTATCAGCCAATTTACCTCAGACAAACGTTCTTTTCATAAAGTTGACAGTTTTAATCCAACAGCGAAAGATACAATCTGAATTGTTTAAATCTGCAAGAAATAGATCTGTCAGCAAACAGATGTTGAAAGTTTCTCCACAGCGACATGAGTCAACGCACATTTAGTTTGTCTAATTTGCACAGTAACTGTGAGCCTCAGGGATCAGTAAGGATGGAGACAAAGTGTTTATACAGCAAGCTGTCTCGTGTCACTGTATTGAAGTCACTGCTGATCAGGACAAACTTCAACTGCAATAAATTGATACTTTACTAAAAATGATGCTGTGGTTTCTAGATGTACGACAACACTCCGGCCTGAGTCATAGGGTGATGCTTTGTATATACAACACTTTAATAGTTTTTAAGTGAAAATAATACCATTCTATTTTTATTTACATTCAAAGACCTGATAAAGAATGTATTACTTCGTACTGCAGTTACCAGTGCAGAGTTTTTAGGCTTTGTCCTAAATGGCAGGAGGTTGCAACAGGTAAGTTAATTGGTAGGACAAACAGAGTGAGGAAGAGAGAAGAGGGGAGAGAGCCAAGAGAGGAGAGAGAGCAGAAGAGGAGAGCGAGCGAAAGAGAGAAGGGAGGAGAGCGAGCGAAAGAGAGAAGGGAGGAGAGCGAGCGAAAGAGAGAAAAGAGCAAGAGAGCGAAAGAGAGAAAAGAGCAAGAGAGCGAAAGAGAGAAAGGAGCAAGAGAGCGAAAGAGAGAAAGGAGCAAGAGAGCGAAAGAGAGAAAAGAGCAAGAGAGCGAAAGAGAGAAAAGAGCAAGAGAGCGAAAGAGAGAAAAGAGCAAGAGAGCGAAAGAGAGAAAAGAGCAAGAGAGCGAAAGAGAGAAAAGAGAAAGAGAGCGAAAGAGAGAAAAGAGAAAGAGAGCGAAAGAGAGAAAAGAGCAAGAGAGCGAAAGAGAGAAAAGAGCAAGAGAGCGAAAGAGAGAAAAGAGCAAGAGAGCGAAAGAGAGAAAAGAGAAAGAGAGCGAAAGAGAGAAAAGAGAAAGAGAGCGAAAGAGAGAAAAGAGAAAGAGAGCGAAAGAGAGAAAAGAGAAAGAGAGCGAAAGAGAGAAAAGAGTAAGAGAGCGAATGAGAGAAAAGAGTAAGAGAGCGAATGAGAGAAATGAGAAAGAGAGCAAAAGAGAGAAAAGAGAAAGAGAGAAAAAGAGAGAAAAGAGAAAGAGCGAAAGAGAAAAGAGAAAGAGAGCAAAAGAGAGGAGAGAGCAAAAGAGAGAGAGAGAGATTACTGTGTTATCTGTCCATAAAGCTCCCTCTTTCTCTAACTGTACCTTGTTTGGATGGACAGCACCTCTTTTGGACCCAAATCCCCCTTTCATGTGTACATGCATATGGGTTAGGGAGTTGGTGTTTGTTGATGTGAATAACTAGGTTGTTGCAAATTTGCATCCAAACATCAGAGAAAGCAATACAGCCTGTCTATGCATCTGGTCACAGTGCTCTTAAACGGCTTTCTTTGGCCATATAAAATGTAGGGAGGTGAAGGACTGAGGGGAAATTTACCAGCAGTATATTTTGTTTTTTAGATGAATAAAACATATAATGGCAGGTAACCATACATTTTGTACCCTTTCATAAATAACTTCGTTAACTGAGAGCAGAACATTTTGAGCTGGGCTAAAAAAAAAAGAAAAAAATATTTTGTAACACAAAAATCAATTCAGCAGCAAAACACATTGTGAGAAGCATATCTAACACAAAAAGATACTTTAAAGCAAAACAATTTTGTAGGCACAAATTGATTCTTTTACTTAAGTCACAAAATTACTTGCATCAAAGTAATGTCATAACATGATACAACTTTATTTTGTAAAATGTAATTTGCAGACACAAAATCAGTGATGTCAGAAATATGATACTACAGAAATTGCAAATAATTACTAAAATAATCTATAGTGTCAAAATAAACAAACAAAATAAAGTATATCCCCACGTTTAAACAAATAGGAAAAAAAATATTTGGCAATTTGCAGAACCAGTGACATACAAAATCAATATTGTTCATTAGTTGGGTTTTTTTCCCGTTAAACATGACATCATTTTTGTCCATCAAATTATTCAAGATTCCTATATACTTTTGCTCCTGTGTTTAATAAGGCTAACTTGGCATGGAAAAAAGCTAAAGGAACAATAGATTTGCCAAAATATAATCATAGTTTGTCAGAAAGAAATATCTTCCATCGGTACATAAGGGTAAGAATTAAGGGCTAGATTTACTAAGCTGCAGGTTTGAAAAAGTGGGGATGTTGCCTATAGCAACCAATCAGATTCTAGCGTTCATTTATTTAGTACATTCTACAAATTGACAGCTAGAATCTGATTGGTTGCTATAGGCAACATCCCCACTTTTTCAAACCCGCAGCTTAGTAAATCTAGCCCTTAATCTTATTTTATATTTCAGCTTACAATTTTTTTTTTTTTTTATCTAGGAGATCTGTGGATTACCTTAGTGAAATAACTTTAAAAGAGGAGACTCCCCTCTTTCAAACAGGAGGGTTGATATTGAAGTTTTATTTTATGGTCTCCCCTGTCCACATTCCATTACTAGAAGGTTTAATGTTTGGTGGACCCCTGCCCTGGTGGCTACATGGCAATTGCCCCCTTTACCCATTTGTTAAATTGGCCATATAACCTACGCAGACTGTGTATTTCACATAGTAATTGTCAAGATATATACAATTGATTGAGTAAATAGGTCAACTGTCATTGTGCCACTTTTTGTTCCCATGGTTTGGATTGGATAGCTTCACATGATGAACTGAGCCAATCAACTATCTTCCCTTTGAAAATCGTCATTGGCTATTGGTCAAGCAAGGTCTTCTATGATGTCAACCATTTCCTACATCCAGCCTAGAGCTCTGTGTTTCACATTTTACTTTTAAATTAGCAGAGACAGGAGTGGGGGACAGAACTGACAGAAAAAGCAGTGATGACTGCTACCACCACTCCAGATCTGGCGGTCACAGTGTTGTTGAGTACTCTGGGTTATGGCAGAGAGGTAAGCACATACATGCCAACTCTCCCGGAAAGTGTGGGAGACTCCCAAAATTCGGGTCAGTCTCCCGGGCTCCCAGGCAAGCTGGCATTTCTCCCGCATCCTAATCTCACCGAGAATCGCGTCATTTGACGCGATTCTCGGCGAATCACGCCATTTTGGAGGGCGCGACGTGAATTACGTTTTCGCGCCCTCCAGTCACGCCCCCTCTCCCGGGAGTTGGTAAGTATGGGTAAGCACCGGGAACCTATATCAAACTATAGGCTAAATGCAGGACATAATTTAACTGTGTGGGGGATGCTGGTTAAGTCCGCACATACTAGCTATGCCCTGACATTGAATGTGACGATGTGCGAGAGATATATCTAAGTACAGTGGCTATATTTGGTTATGCACAGTGACACAGTGGTTAGCAATGCTGCCTCACAGCACTGGGGTCATGAGTTCAATTCCCACCTGGGCCCTATCTGTGTGGAGTTTGTATGTTCTCCCCGTGTTTGCGTGAGTTTCCTCACACACTACAAAAACATACTGGTAAGTTAATTGGCCTCTGTCAAAAATGGACCCTAATTTTAAAACATTTGTAATTAACATGATTTTGGAGTTAAAATAATTTTGTAACTGAAAAAAACCACAAAATCATTACACAACTTCATTTTGTGACATTGAAGTAGATTTTGTGTTAATAAATTATTATTACACAGAAAACATCTATTTTTAGCACAAAAAAGTTAAATATATTTTATAATAAAAGCCTGATTTGTGCATCTGGGGTAGTTTTGTCAGAATTAGTTTGACACATGTTTATTTTGTGGAACAAATAATGTGCAGGTTTACACCTAAATATGATGAAAATTGGATACAGACACCTGTTTTACAATGTATGAAAGATCTTATGGGGGTAAAGTAATCATTCCCTGGAAGCTTCAGGCAAAGGAACACTGATAAAACAAATACAATTGGCTAACCCAGAGCATTGCTTTGAAGGGCAGAGAAAGGTTTAGCTATGGTACAGTGTCTCTTGGCTATACTGTAGTCTGCGTAGAGAAAGGTGCATTAAAAGCATACAAATATATATTTTATCCCCTAAGAGAAATCCCGGAGGGGAGGAGAAGTGAAAGTGTGGAAGGGGGTGGGGCGTAAGAGAGGGGCGTAGGATCGAATCATTTTTCTCCGTCGCCCACCCCAATGTAGCAATGCCACCAACACGTCATTTCACCACCGGGTGCAGGCCAAAATGATGCATTTCAAGGGGAATTCCATCTTCGAGGACCACTTCCCTAGGAAGTGGGCAGTAGAATGGCCTGCTCTGCCAGGAGACCTATCCGGAATTTGGGATTCTCCCGGACATTCCAAGAGAGCGGGAAAGTATGATTTAAAGCACCTTAAAGTCTTGGGACTGTGACAGTAGATACTTTGACAATGGTTTAAAGTGTTGTGTTTGTAACAGATTACAAAGCTAGGAATTTCAGTTGCAGTACATCCCAGCTAATATTAATAGTATTTGTAAATCTTTGTTTTTCAGCTTCTGGTGGAAATAAAGCACATAGTAAAGCTGTTTTATCTGCAGACTTCCTGTTTTACTTCTATCAAGTGAAAATGAACAAACAAGTCTTTCACACTCCCTCCCATTCCTAGCTCTGACTCATTCGCCACCACAAACCTTGTTAGACACCCAGTAGAGGTATTTGACCTTTGATAAAATTTATAAAGAATTACCCTTATACTAGTCACACAGACAGGTCGATCCTGTCATTTGGGTCTAAGCTGGCCAACGCCATCATTCGGCCAAGACTGGATCCATTCTTAACTTGGCCTCTCACATGGGCGGCCAATTTGGACAGATACAACTATCTGGTGTTCAGGCCGAACAATCAGATAATGGTCAGTACATGGCCACACACATACACAGACCAGTAGCAGGCATTGATATCAGGCCAATTAAAAGTTTATGTATTATGATAACAATATACCATTTTCCATTAGGTGTACTCTAATACACAGTGAGAGTTAGTTCACTAGATTTATAGCGAACATACCGTATAACCTAAATGGGAGTCACCGAGTGGAAAGTGCCACAAACCAGTCTCTGCATGACACAATCACGAGGTATGACCAGTATACATTAGATAACAATGTATGTTGATACTCATGAATATTGCAGAAGCCCACAAATATGGCGGCCTCTGTTTGTCTACGGCTCCGTGTGTCCTGGTTTTCACAGGAATGATCCTGTTTTTCCACACAAAATGCTCAATTGAAAATCACGATGCACCCAAATTAAAAGATAAATGGAAATAGATTCTTAGATCTGCTTTACCTTACTTCAGACCTAAAAGGAAGTATGAGGTGGATTTTTTGACAGAATTTCCAGTCACATACAGTGTTTCATAAAAGAAGAGTTACTGTCAATAGGAGCTTACCACCTGCATACTTTGCAAATATTTGTCGAACTGCAGCAGGTGTGATCCCAAATAAAAAACAGATAATCAGAAAGTACGGAAGCACCACAGAAGCCTGGCGTTCGGCTTTCTGACAGTTATATAATAATTTCACAATCATAAACATCTAATATTAAGGGAAGTTCACTGGAGAGTATGGAGCAAAATTTCATTAGCAATAAAATAAGTGTAAAAAGCAAGATCAGAGGAGGGTGTTTTGGGTCGAGATGACCTGTACATACTAATCTGCGCCGCCTGATTCATTCAGCAAAGCTTATTCCACAAAAGAAGTCTACATTGTATGCCTGACACACCGCTCTTTGTGTTCACAGCTAATCCTTTACAGCAGCTATCAGCAATCGTATTCCATTTATTCTGCTGCAGAAATACACCAAGCTCACAACACGCTTTACTTTGTTTTCAGTCTGAAAAATAGAATTAAACCTCTAGCTCCCACATAGAACGTGCATCATAGGATACCTCATGCCTCAGTCAGGTCGTGGTTTCTAGGCTTCATTCTTGTAAATATTGGTTCAGCTACAAAATGGCTGCCTCCATGGTCTGAAGGCGTCGGTTGCCCTTTAAAAGCTGCAGATTTTCAGGAAGCGAGGAGTCAAAATAAATGTAGATACTAATCTTAGAGATACTAAAATATATACTAGTATGCAGGTAACAGAAATCTCAAGTAATTACGTCAGAACTCACTGTTTATACAGATATCACTTACAGTAGTTTATAAATACATATTGATATCATTCAAAGGTTCTTGCTATGTAAAAAACAGCTACTGTTATGTTGTCGCCGGCAGCAGCCTAGGCCAGTTAAGAGATTTACTGGGGGAAAGGGGGGTGCGGCTCACAGGGGGGGCCTCACGGGGAAATGGAGGCCCCCTTAGCGCAGGGGCCAAGGGCAAACGCAGTATTTGAAGAGGGGGTTTCCACACCACGCCACTAGTGGGCGTAACAAGCATGCATGGGGGCGTGGCTATAATTTTAGACAGTGCTTGGCTGCTCTCCTACTCTTCCTATCCCCATAATATACATGGGCAATGCTGAGTGCACTACTGTTAGGTAACAAGCTGTGTGAAGCGGGGCAGGGTCCAGCCACCTCAATTATACAGTGCCCCATGCTTGCAGAGGGGTTTCAAAGCACTAGGACCACCACCCCCCCCCCCCTCGGTTTGCTTATGGGGGCCTCCATTCCTTTAACCTGGCCCTGGATATACCGAGAGATAAAAGCCTTATTTATTATTTAAAGCATTATTTCTAAACAAAATTATTTTAAAAATAATGTTTTAAACATTTTTTTTTTCTTTTTTATAAGTGGAGCTGGAGCCAATACTTGACGTGCACCGGTAAAGTTGATTGCCTCGGCGATATTTTCTTTCTATCTGCGTCGATAACCGATTTTCTATTGCTGAAATAAGTAGCGATAGAAAATCTGTATCTTATTAATAGACAGAGGTCTCCTTCTTGCAGTATAATTAATCACCGTGGGGTTGGTCACCTGTCTAATTCAGTAAAACTTAGGCTAATTATTCTTAGGAATATAGTCATGGGTTCCATAAATGCTAACTTTTAGAAAATAATTTACAATTATAATTCTAACATAAACATACTAGTAGGTTACTTGGCTGCTATTAAATTGACCTTCGTCTCTGTTGATCTGTGTGTGTATGTTAGGAAATTTAGACTGTAAGCTCCAATGGGGACTGATATAAGTGAGTTCTCTGTACAGCGCTGCGGAATTAGTGGCGTTCTATAAATAGATGATGATGATGATGATGATGATAAGGGCGACGACTGTCTTTTCCTGCACCTCCAATGTCTTAATTTAAGTAGACAGGTGAAAAATGATGTGGGGGCAACAATTTATACCACATGTTCTCACAAAGGAATATCCTTAAAGCATTAACTTTTGAGGAAACAACAACACAGGGATTGCTTATTAAATCATTATTTGATCCTTTAAAAGCAAAGCAGTTTTATGTTGAAATGACAAATCAATTTTAATCATCCTTTACAGCCCTAACTTTTGCAATGCACAAAAAAACAAAAACAAAAACAAAAAAAAAACAGGAGAGGATGACAAGTCTGACCTTACCAAAATGGAGACTTCTGCATCAAAACCCGAGTCGGTGCAATGTGAGACTAGTGGAGTGTGATCCTGTAGCAAAAGAAATAACAGAGAGTACTTTAACATCAAGCCACAGGGTATTTAATGCATAGTCACATTCTGAACATAATAAGTCTGGTCAGGGTAGAGTGACAAAAATTCTCCACAGCATATTACAAAAGAGGCTGCCAGCACTATTCATCCCATTGTCATACCCTGGCTAAAGTGTAGACGAGGATTATGGGTAGAGACATGCATATAAAACACAAATTAGTGCCTAACCAACCTGTGCATTCTTCAAAGCCTACAATGCAGCCACCTGATCAGGATTACATGCAGGAATTTTACAGGGGTGTTTTTGGCTGCTACAAAACTTTTTCTATAAAAGGTCTGGAGACACACACTTGACATGTGTGTTCGTGTCTGTATATTGGAATGTTTAGGACTTTCCAGATAAGGTTTTTATGTAATTTAAAGCAATAGACTTAAATACACAAGATTAGATTTAAAAATGACCCCCTACCTTTCCCAGAAAATGCCTGAACATTCCCTTAATCATCATCGTCATCATCTATTTATATAGTGCCAGCAGATTCCATAGTACATTACAATTGGGAACAAACAGTAATAAAACAATACTGGGTAATACATACAGGCAGAGAGGTAGGAGGACCCTGCTCGCAAGTTTACAATCTATAGGACAATTGGAGTTTGAAACACATGGGCATGTGCTACATCATATTGCACATTGGACCAGCTAGAATGCAGAGGTAAAAAGTATTGAGTGGGCTGTGTAATCAGTCACACAGCAATGTTGGTCAGAGGATTGTTGTCTTGTGTTAACTGTGTAGAGGGTGGTAATAGGGTAATCTAGGGAGATTAAGAGGCTGGTTAAGGAATATTATAAGCTTGTCTGAAGAGGTGGGTTTTCAGTGAACGCTTGAAGGTTTGAAGACTAGAGCAAAGTCTTACTGTGCGAG
The DNA here is from genome assembly GCF_038048845.1 of Mixophyes fleayi. Taxonomy (NCBI): domain Eukaryota; kingdom Metazoa; phylum Chordata; class Amphibia; order Anura; family Limnodynastidae; genus Mixophyes; species Mixophyes fleayi. The sequence goes on from NC_134404.1 coordinate 47,392,082, forward strand.
GGAGGCAATTCCACAAAGTGGGTGCAGCCCGAAAAAAGTCCTGTAACCTAGAATGGGAGGATGTGATGAGAGACGCAGATCTTGTGCAGAACGGAGGTGTCGAGTTGGGAGATATATTGAGACAAGTGAGGAGATGTATGTCGGTGCAATATTGTTGACGGCCTTGTGTGTTAGTAGAATAATTTTATATTGGATTTGTTGAAAAATATGCAACCAATGTAGAGACTGACAGAGTGGCTCAGCATTACATTGTTTAGCTGTACACCTGCCGGTGATCATAAGAGGTGTTGCTCAGTGGTCAGATTTGATTGTAAGATATTGTTATCCAGCAGCAGCAATTATTTACTTTTTTATGTGCTGATTTTCTGAATTTACTAGATAATGAGATTGCGGATAAGAGATCTTAATTATATAGATATGTTACACACACGCATAGATAGGTTGTGGGGGAAAAATGGAAACACCGTGGGTAAATGTGCCTATAGCAACCAATCAGATTCTAGATATTTATTTACTACATTCTATAAAATGATAACTAGAATCGGATTGGTTGCTATAGGAAACACCTCTACTTTTTCAAACCCAGTTTAGTAAATATACCCCCTAAATTTGAATGAGGTGTGACTGAAAGGGGTGCGTTTGGCAGGAGCTTCGGTAAACAAGACAGCTCAACTTCTTAATGTTTCGCGAGCAACAGTGTCTAAGGTGATGTCCGCATGGAACTCTGGAGGAACAACATCAGCAAAGGGCAACAATGGGCAGAACAGGTTCGTGGTATCTGTGAATTAACTTGTGCAACACAATATAGGTGAACAGCTGCAGATCAACTGACTGTATACTTCCAGCTGCAGTGTGAGCAGACGGTTTAATCAAAAATGGTCCGAGGAGGACTCCAAACAGCAGGACATCACAGTCAGACTAATACATAACCGCTCATCAAACCCGGCAATGCACATTTGTGAGTTTAGCGGTGATCAGAGCACAGACCTACTGACAATGAGCAGTGGAGGTAAGTAACATGATCAATCATCCTTCCCCACGTTCCTGATGGACAAGTGCACATGTGGTGCCAACGTAACCAACTCTGCAGTCTTGAGTGCTGGTTTCCAACAGTAAAAGCTTCTATCGGTCAATATGTTATCGGGTGCATTTTCCTGGAGCAAATCATGCTAAATATTTCATGTGGGTCAAACCGTGGAGAAAAAAAAAAAAGAATGCAGTTGGCAGATATCCTCTATCCGAGTTCTGCCAAGATGCTATCTGGAGGAACCTACCAAGCCTGGATAAATGATTATGGGTAATGAAACATATTTTCTTAAAGAAGTATTAGAAGTAAAGTTGTCAGATTATGGAGAGAGACGACTGAACGTTTGGCCAACACATTAGAAAACAGGGGAAGGTTTGAAAACTCTCATAGAAAACTTGAAAATTAACATAAAGTAGTTAATTGATAGTCTATGTTTGATGTTTTTCACAGGAACCAGTAAATAGAAGTGTAAAATCCTGGCAAACGGGGAAAAAAATCTAAAAAAGCCCCTAACGTCCAGTAAAATAAAGCAAAGCACGCAAGACAATTTGCAATTGACGACATTGGATTATTCTGTTAGACAATTTGTTCCAACATGCAAAATGTCTACAAATAGTGGACTTTTAAAAGCAAAAAATAAAATAATCTAAGTTTACCTTTATATGAGCTATCACGTACTTTCTTATATATTGTATGTACACTAGTTAACTTTTGCATTAGTTATGGCACTGAACACTTTCAATGATACACAAGAAATATACTGTACAGCTATATGACCACACAAAATACTGTACATCATCTGGGTAAAGTTTGTGGTGTAAATTCGGAGAAGAGGACCCGTTGGAATATATCGGTGCTCGAGGAAACCCAGAAGAAAAAGTGTAACTTCCAAGAACGTGTAAAATCAGGGAACATTAAATGCAGACTTGACTGTACTTTAATAGTAAACTCTCTCTTTCCTCTGCATCGCTATCAACTCTTCCCAAATGCCACTGACATTCTATGCAAGGCAAAGGAGACTGATTCATTCTAGCTTTCCAGGATCGTAATTAAGTGTTAATTACAGAGGATGGTTGCAATGTTTAATCAATAAGGTAAATTCTTATGTTTTAATGACAAAGGTGTGATTTAGAGTTGCACACACATTTGCAAGTTTGCGCCCACACAAATACACAAGGATGCAAGTTAAATACGTCCGCGTATTTAGAGTTGTAGCGCGCTCAGGCGTATCCGGAGGCGCAAGTTAGTACTTGTATGGTACACGTAGAACTGGCACTTACTTTGTGTCGGGACCAAAAATACAACTAAAAACCCAGATTTCAGATGTAACTCTAAACTGAAGTGTGTGTATAAATCAGGGTGACGCAATTATCGAGGCGGGTGGCGCAGTTATCTTATCTATAACACACTTTCCTCCAACTGCAACCATCCACCCTCAAAGTCTTTACTCTAAACAGTTCAAAGCAGCTACAAATATAGGAGTTGTCCAAGAGTGAACTCAGGTTATCCCAAAGAGGATCTCTTTCCATTTGTTTAGCTGCATAACACACACCCTTTTGGGATAACTGTGGCTACAGAAGTGTATATCTGACTTCTGTTTCCCAAGCACCGAATACTTTCCTTTAACAAATGCTATAGAAGTTTTTGACCTTCGTCTCAAAAAACAAAAACATAACATTCTAGCCTTCAAAAGACTGAATTTATCTGATGGGTACAAATAATTTTTCAAGTTTAAGGAGGCCATTACAGTGCTTCACAGATGTCCCATGTTTATTTACATTCTAAATGGCTAAAGCTGTATTCTTGTGTGCAGAAGCAGGGGGTTTAAAGCTACGTGCAGTGTGAGATGTAGAATTAAATAACAAGAATTTTTAGAATGTTATAAATCCTGCCCATGCCAATATCATTTGTCAAATTTTATTAAAGGTGCAGGAAGTTGGGATTTCTGTTTCTAATGAGGAAACAACTTACACCCTCTTTTCTTTACTTACTGAATTCTATGACAATTGACACAAGGCTTGCATAACATAAATACTTGGAATTTTACCAGTTTCTTAGCTTTGATTAATGGTTGTAAGCATGGAACAAAAAAAAAAAAAAAAGCGTTTATAGTGCTGGCAGGGATAAACTATGACGATGGTAGTTGGAAAGAAGGGGGAGGGTTTGCTTAAAAAATTGTTTTGGGTGGAATTAGTGTTTAAGGCATACCGGAGCTTTCATTCCGTACTTTTTAGTATGCATGATACTGTTTAGTGATAGAAGACACGTGAAAGTGTTGATGACCATATATGCAGTACAATAGCAATAGAAGCTGCTCTGACTAAATATTGTTTTAAATGGGAGTTTTAAACTAGTTCAATGCTATGAAGCAGCTGTGATGTGTATGAGCATCAACCACAGAGAAAAACACATAAGACGTGTAAAAACAATCTGTAATTGTTGGCGTTGAAAATTTTGTTGTCTTTAAAAGGAACGTAAGATTAAGACTGATATAGCACCAGTTTCATCCATGTGAGTTAAGGGAGCTAAAATCAGTAACACTATTTTCCTGGCCAGTCGATGGCAGGTTTTTGGTCTATTTACATTCTTAGTGGTGGTATTTCTTGCCTATAATCCCTCATAAAGAATATTTGCCAGAAGGTCTGTGGGTGGCCCAGACTCCGGGGTTTAACTTCCTGAAGTAGCAGCCGAGTTGAAGGACGGTGCTGGGGATTTTAATGTCCAGAACAGACTGGTGGTGGCTCTTAGAGTGCAGGGCAATTGTAGTGGAATTCATAGGAATATTTTTTAATTGTTCTTGGCGTTGGTGAACACAGAGGCAGAAGGGGCAGTGCGATAGCACTTTTGCCTCACAGCGCTGGGGTTATGAGTTAATTTCCCGATCATGGCCTTATCTGTGTGGCGTTTGCACGTTCTCCTTGTGTTTACGTGGGTTTCCTCCGGGTGCTCTGGTTTCCTCTCACACTCCAAAGACTGGTAGGTTAATTGGCTGTTGACAATATTAACACTAGTCTGTGTGTGTCTGTGTGTTAGCGAATTTAGACTGTAACCTCCAATGGGGCTGATGGAACTGACAAATATTCTTTGTCCAAACGCTGCAGAATCAGTGGCACCATATAAATAAATGATGATGATGGGAAGCTGCCCCTCTTCAAGATGGCAGTACAAGCTCACTTTTCCATTGAGCATGCTCAAGGAGGACAGGGACTCACCAAGCAAAAATGTATCATTTCTGTTCCGTGGTGTGGTTGTTGTAGTACTAGAAACACTTACAACCAAATTCTGCTGTTAACACATACACAATTTTGTGGCAAAACAAGATGAATATTTTGCAGCACAGTTTTAAAAAGGTCTCTTTAGCTCCTATTTACAACCGATCACATATCTAGACTAATCTGGCTAAAGTATTCCAAAATGTAAACCATGTTTCTAATTCAAAGACAGAACAATTCTGATGGAATACTTTACAAACTAACTTGAAACGTCAACATTTTATAGGTGACTCTTTAGTTGCAATTTCCTAATGAATGCAACATTAAAATTACAGCCTCTTTCACGTGCAGCAGTTTAGCATCAATTATTAACTCCACTACAAACACAGCAAACACTCCAGCTACTTAGTTACACTGAGTCCTTCACATTATTTATACAAGACAAAAAAAAAAGTTTGTAATTCATCTGGCTGAGTAGCTGGGTACACACTACAGAAATTTCAACCAACTTTTTATGCCGAGCGATTTTACATGCGATCGATGGTCTGATCGCTCGGTCCATGGACTGCATACACACTAGCCTTGTTTAGGACGATAAAGGGAAGAGTGGAGGTCCCTTTAGCGACTTTTTACAGCCATGTTGTCGTGAGCAATGACTGTAATTTCATACTCACTGTTGTGGATCGGTCGGAAGTTTATACAAACTACACAACGGAAACGAGATTGGAATGAAAATATTAAACGGTACGACCAACCAAATGAGGCGACAATCGTCCATTTGGGCAGACTTTCGACCATCGTGTCACTGCACACACTGACCCGACTTTTGAACGAGCGGTCGTATGTCGGCTGATTTAGCCGATTATTGGATGAAAACTGTGTAGTGTGTACCCAGCTTAAGGAACAGTAAAATCACCACATTTATGTCATTGTATGTGAAGTTCAATATCTGCCGGTGTTCATAATCCACAGTGCTCACAGCATACCAAGAAATATTGTCAATCATTCCCCAAAAATAAGAGATTTAGATAAGGTTAAAAATTTGGAATTTGCTTGTCCAACGCATCAAAAATTCATAACAATCTTTCCATATGCATGCAGATCCTGATGCTTATGTGACTGAATCTTTCCCCAATTTGTCCACCCGTGTTGTTGAAAAGATGAACATTGATCAACATTTGATCTGTCCGCTAGTATACAATGCAGACCCCAATCTGACAGCTAGTGTACAACACAGACACTAGTCTGGTAGCTAGTATATACACATTAGAAGCCTATCCTGATGTCTAGTGTAAAAATCAATTCTTAAACTTGGTGACTAATATATAAAATCTCCACAAATTTTAAAATGATCTGATCTGACGAACCAAAGGAAGATCCAAATCTCTCAGATAGTATACAAATCATACCCCAATTTGACTAGACTAAAAAAACGACCATAGTCTGATGAATAGGGTGCAATACAGAACTAAGGGCCTGATTCATTAGGGATCTTAACTTAAGAAACTTCTCATTTCAGTCTCCTGGACAAAACCATGTTACAATGCAAGGGGTGAAAATTAGTATTCTGTTTTGCACATAAGATAAATACTGACTGTTTTTTCATGTAGCACACAAATACTTGATAGCTGATTTGTACACTGAAATTTAAAGTTGATATTTGTGTGCTACATGAAAAAACAGTCAGTATTTAACTTATGTGCAAAACAGAATAATAATTTACACCCCTTGCATTGTAACATGGTTTTGTCCAGGAGACTGAAGAAGTTTCTTAAGTTAAGATCCTTAATGAATCAGGCCCTAAGTCCGGTGGCTAATATACACTTCCGATTCCAATCCTGGTAACCACTAAATAAAGCAAACCCTCCCCTAAATTATATATATTATATAATTATATATTAGGGAATTTAGACTGTAAGCTCCAATGGGGCAGGGAAAGATGTGAATGAGTTCTCTGTACAGCGCTGCGGAATCAGTGGCGCTATATAAATAAATGATGATGATGATGATGATAAAGAACAACCCGGGTGTTTGATTTTTCCAGAAAATAATTTCATATACCTCACAATATAAAGGGGTAGATTCAATTTACTTGGAAGTAGTGACATCACTGAGATATTGGGCACTCATGCCACAGTGAACTGATAATCAGACCATTGAGTGGATGACAAAATGGCTGCCTCCTTTATGTGGAGACAACAGCCTACACTTTAATGTCACTATCTTGCACACACTGTGTACATACTACAGCATCACATAACAACTGACAGATCAGCAAACGAGAGACCAGAAAGTGAAAGGTTAAATATTAATCCTGCGAGCTGTCCTCTCACCCTTCTTAACTATCACAACCTGTTCTAATGCTATGTGTAGTTTTTTTTTTTTTAAATATAGTAAATCTTGTTAACTCTGTGCTGTAACTGAAAAGATGCCTAACGCTTCCCTAATGCAGATTATATAAAAATAGCACCACCTGAGAAAAGCTGGAGGATAACAATGTTTGGTAATCCCAAGCTATTACAGGATGAACATTACAGAACGTAATGAATATGTTATCTCCTATATATGGCACGGTACCTTGCTCTGCCTGGACCACAACCAGCTCAGTCATTTACCATTCTACCAAACAAAAAATACAATGTTGCAGAAATGATTCACATTTTTCAGTTTTTTGCTTTTCTGAACCTGTATTATTATCCGTTTATTTCTATAGCTCCTACATAGTCCACAACGCTGTACAATCAGAGAGCACTTGACTCCCTGCCCCAGTCAGGCTTACAAACTAATTGTTCTGCAACAAGCATGCAAATATAGACCTTGGATTTAGTTACAAACCATAATGACCACTGTCATTTTATTCTATAAATAGTCCCAAAAATGTACATTTTATTTGTATGCAGCTTTCTAAATACCAGGGCCGACACAAGTACGACAATGGCACTAGTCAGTAATAGAGAAACAAACAGTATTACAGTTACATCACTACACTTGCCTTCCCTATTTATTATATGGAGCTGAATCCCAGTCCTAAATGCCGCATGCTAAGACCTATTGCTGTGTAACTAGGTGTGAAGAGCATTTTACTATGAAACTAATACTGCGCTATTATCATATTCGTAACTCCCCTCAATAGAAGTAACATCCAGTCGTGATGGGTGGATAAATCTGAATCGCAATGGGTTGGCCGGAATCAGATATTAATCACTAAAGAGTAGAGCTGTAACTTAAAATTTTAGTACCTAGGGCGAGAAGGAAAACGGTCGCCCCCTTCCCAGCCCTCAATTTCAACCAAATGAACCTAAAATATCCATAAACTGTGTGCCCCTTCAGCGTCGCACCCTGGGCGTTTGCTCCTGTCGAATAGCCTTGGTTACCGCCCTGCTAAAGCTCGACTGTGTTCAAGTCACAGTGTGATTGTCCGCCTAGTGCTGGACAACTTTGAAGTGGCTTTCCCTTGATATACTGCAGATTATGTATTACAGGGTTGTAATAAGATGTCACATGTAGATTCCATACCTCCCAACTGTCGAAGTCAGCAAATTGGATAAAGTCATTTCAATTGATATCGAGCAGATTTGGTTGTCTTTGTCTGAAAAGATGCGTATTGCACGCTACAGCGTAGAAGGGCGTACGCAGCCGTAACACGTGGCAATAGCGGTTTTTACACATTTACACACAGTCGCACCAATACGCATCTTTGTAAATAGTACACATTAATTATAGTCACAACACATAGTTATTTATGTCAAAATATAGTAGTGTTTATGTGTAATATTATAAGTTATATGCACATTAGTAATACATATGGTACAGGTTAAAGGAAACGTGTCATGTCTGGTATCATATTGATTCCCTTTACATCAGCAGCTGTCAGGTTCATTCAGCGAAGAGATCGCACATTGCATACTCTAGTTATTGATGTTAGGGAATAAACCTTTAATATGATGCTGACTATAAAATGCTAATGGACTAGTTGTAACTGGAGTCTTGGCGGGAAGAAAGGAGCACATCCCCTGGAGAGATGACCCCCACCTTTGGATTCTTTAGTTTGAACTAGCCTATGATCTGCAACCCCCTGGACCTTCCTGAAGCCTGGACCAATAGAAGCAAGCCACACCATCTGCATTGTTTTACTGTATTTCTGTTTGCATATAAGCAGGAGCTTTTCATGTAGTGTTCAGTCATATTGACCACAGACTTCAGACCTGAATGACTGTTCACTGGATCCAGAGCGCCTGCGATAAGTAACGGCTGTACTTATTATTATTTTGCTTGAATTATTTGCTACTTTTTGAGAATAAATATTTGTGCATTGGAAACACATATCGGGATTCGACAATCGTTATTGGATAGCGACAAAGCGTGCATAACACAACATTGGCATTCTGGGAATCAGGACAAGCGGGTGTGGCCGCCCTGCTATGGGGAGTGGTCATGCCGGTGGAGGTATTCAACATACTCTGGGGGCTTGCCTAGTGCTATCCTGCCCCTGCTCCATTTAAAAACACCCTTGAATTAGCATGGTGACTGGCGCAATATCTCCCAACTTCTACCCCAAAGTCGGGACAAAAATGTCAATTATTGCTGACTATTGGAACAGTCCCCTCAAATCAGGACTGTCCGGCTTAAATTGTGACAACTGGGAAGTACGGGACTCAGGCTTACAAATGTATAGCAATTTGCAGACCAGGACGGATGTTTTCCATATGCGGTATATTAAGAGTTGGATGCAGTATATGTATTTTCTGACCCACTCAAAACTAATACCCATGCTTACATTTTACTTCTGTCTACCCACATAAAATGTGTGCAGACACTGGCTTGGTACTGTGCTTGTTCACACCCCTTCACAACTACTTTCATGGTAAAAATTAGAATATAAAATTATGCAATGTGATTTTCTAAATATTATGAAAGCATTACAAAACGATGACTAAAATAACCCTATGTTCAATGAATGGGCTGAAAGCTGCGCCACATGAAAGACACCAGACCGACTGCCAAAACCACAAAGTTTATTGATGGCTATAAATAACTTAAAACAAAAAACTGTCAGCTAAACTCAGGAAGTAAAATATAAGACATTTAAATATAAGGGTGGCTGCGTTGTCCAAATGACCAGCAATGATTTCACATAGGATAGCTACATGGACTACTAAGGGTGACTGCACATTTATTATTAAATTTGTAAAATAATATTGGTTTTAAAATTAAAAGTCATTTCCATGAAGGTGTCACGGTTGGCTTATGGAAAATAGATCCCTAGGCTCTGCTGAACATGGCTTGGCTCACCCACAGACGCGGAGTCTAACAGGCAGGTGGTTTTCACCAGGAACCCCCGCAAGGAGGTATGGTCTTTGCAGCACCAAACCTGCAGGTCGCGGTCCTGTGAGTTGGTGAACAGCAGAACGGTCTAGGGGAGCCAGGCGAAGCGGGTAGAGACTAGAACCTACAGGTATATGGTTTGGGAACAGGAACACTAGAGATAAGACTGATGCAGGGGCGGATCTAGACTTTATGTTTAGGGGGGGCGATTTTGCATAATCACGCCCCCTTTGCTCTGATTGGCTGCCCCGCGTTAAACCCCGCCTTCCACCTGCGATTGGCCCCGCCCCCTCCCGTTGTGATCACCGGCTGGGACCTAGCTTTTTGCTGCCCCGATCGCCCCCCCCCCCCCCCCTGGATCCGCCACTGGACTGATGTGCAGCAACAAACGAGGCACTAGGAGAACGGGTGTCCTGTGGTATAACAGGGAAAGAGCAGAAGCTGTCACAATGGTGTATCCAGGAGTGATTGGTAGAGATACTGGAACAGCGGGAGTACAGCACTGGAGTTAAGCTGAGCACACACGGGAAAGCAGAGGTAGCTGAGGGAGAACAGCCGATGAGTCACCAAGGCAGTTGTGGCTCACAGTGATAGCGGTTAGAGAACTGGAGCTGTCACGATGAAGTACATCAGAGATGGTATAGAAGTACTGGAGCTGCAATAGTTCAGTACAGCAGGAGACTGAGAGTAAACTGACGTGATGAAGGTAACTCGTAGTAACAGCCGATGAGTCACAGTAGTAGTAGCGGCTCTGAGTGGTGGTGGTGAGAGAACTGGAGCTGTCACGATGAAGTACAGTTGAGATTGTAATATCAGTTCTGGAGCAGCGATAGTTCAACACGGCCAGAGACTGAGAGCAGACTGGAACACAGGCAAACCACAAGAACAGGAACCAGAACCACAGGCTGCAGGAAGTAACCTTGAAGAACAGGCATCAGACAGGTGAATCCAGGAGGTTTAAATAGTGCTTCAGGAATGCTCAGCCAATAACAAGAGGAGGGAGGTCCAGAAGTGCAATAGAAGTGCACCTGTGCAGAACTGAATGTAGCTGAATGAATGAAGTTTGTCTGATGCTGGAACGTGGCAGTTTCCAGATGAATGAAATGTGGGTAACGAGACAGGTACTATTTGCGGGACCGATGCGTTACAGAAGGCCATCTAGCCAATCATTTTTTATATACACAGTTATACTCGGATAATCTAGAATCACGTCTGTAGTTATCAAAATTTTTCTGAGAGTTTCTCAAGCACCATTAGCTTTCAGGGTCACTGAAATGCCGTAATACGGGCACAGGCCACCTTATTGTGGATGTGAGGTCACCATACGAATCAAAGGTCAGGGTCAAAGACAGCCTGGATCAGGAACAGGTGATCAGAAATACAGGGACAATAGGACAAGCCAGGACAGTAACGGTTACTCCAATGTTCACATAGCCAACAGAATATAAAATCACAGAATACATGTTGTTGAAGCACCGCAGTGTGCCGTAAGCTATCTCTTTAAATCAGGTATTGCACATTTAAGGACAGAACAGGGGAGAGAAGGAGCAGACAGGTGCCAGGATTAGTAGCAAAGATGGCCCAATATAGTAACACTGCTGACAGTAGCACGTTAAGGTTTGATAAGAGAGACATCGAAGATGTTGGAAATACGTTGCGTAACACATTTCAATAGTAGTGTCCAGTGAACCAAAGACTTAGCTCTCCACTAAAAAAATATTAAACACATTCTCAAGCTAAGTAAATAGAGATTGGTCAATGCTCGTCTCCTCTTGTCTTGTGATGATGGGGGGCCTTAAGGACGGCATTGTGAGCTTAGTTGCACAAGTCTTGGACATCTGAGATTGTCGATAATTATTGGCAAATCCCAGGAAACGCTGAATAACCTTCAGACCAGCGAGTTCTGGCCAGTTTAGAACTGCCGCCACTTTCTCAAGTCAATTTAAAGCCTAGATTCAAAGGTTACGTATCCAAAGAATGGAAGATTCCATTGACAAAAATACATTTCCACAACTTGGCAAATAATCCATTCTCACAAAGATGCTGTTGAATAGTTTTCAAATTTTATCTCTGTTTTATTCCAGATCTGGAGGTCCCAAATGTGGTCAAAGCGATTAGACACTCTTGGTAAATGGTACCAATTTTTCAAGGTTATCTTGTTTAGCTCCCTGTAATCAATACAGAGTCTTAGAGAATGTTCTTTGTTTTCTCCACAAAAAAAAAGAAAAAGAAAACACCATTAGCAGAAGTAGATTTTTGGACAAATCCATTTTTTAGATTCTCTGTTATAAACGTAGATAGCTTTGGTCCTGGGTACTATAACGTGATACACACAACATCTGGAAAGAGAGGCCCCTGGAAATCAAAGGGACAGTCTGGTGACAGAGTTGCATTGTCAAGTTCTGAATATTCCAAAGAGAAGATTGAAAATCTGAGACTAAAAAAAGGAAGAAAAATATTGCTGGGGAAGGTGAGCGATACTCCGTAGTGACAGTGATATTGGCACAGGGTGGGAAGGGTTAACCTGTTTAGCTGGCCCAGTCTCTGGGAAGTCTCCAGCTTGCGAATGCACAGGTTTGGAGTTTTTAGTTCCATTAATAAAAATAAATATAAACTTCTGTGCAGGGTCGTACACCCATTATGGAGAGTCCCCCCCCCCCCCCCTCCCCTTCCTGTCCCTTTCCCTTCATTCCCCTAACAAAAAATAAATAAAAAATAATCTAAAAAGATTAAAAAAAAATAAATGTAAAAAGAAAAGATATTTTTTTTAAAAATAAATATTTAAAAAACTTTTCAACATTAAAAATCTGACCCTTCGTTCTGCTTCATCCTTTGTTGCTTTGATCGCTCAGCTGAGGTCAACCATCTATATGTGATTATAGGACAACTAATCAAAAACCTTAGGATACCTTATATAAAGAGTTGGTACAGTAACGTTTTCAGAAACTTACAGACGAAAAAACATTTCAATCAGTTTGAGGCATTTGAGAAAACATATTTCTATGCATATCAGATGTGGGTAAGACAGCAGGGAATTTAGCAATGGACAAGAGTGTGCGCTCATCCAGGTATAAAAAGGTATATACACAACATCAATACATGCTAAAACTATTTTCTTAATGGAATAAAATTTATTAGATTAGCAGCCCATAATAGACGTCTTCTAACAGCTTCTGTTATTAAAGGAGAACACAGTCATATAGGAAACCTCCCTTCCCCAGAACTAGTACAACAACAGGAAACGCTTATATTATAACCATAAAAACAAACTCTGGACCTCACTAAATGATTCCATGGCTGCAGGTGTTGTTAATAAACATTTTTGATCTCTTGGCAGCAAAAGTGTGTTTCTGAGTTTACAGCAGGTGATTTCAGGATGGTATTCTATTTCAAGCATCAAACCTTATTCCATATGCTTTCGATTAGGCAACATCATTTTTGAATGTAGTTACTCCTTAATCCTGCAGCATACTTAAATTATGCAAGCCCTCCAGAGACTGAGAGTGTTGAGGAGGATCTCTTCCATTCCGTGTTTGTCTTTTTAAAATGAAAATAGTAAAAATAAATGCCCATAATGCAAATAACTAATGCGGTCTATAAAAATACTGTAGGATGTATATTTAATCTGTTGATGATCTCTAGGAAAGGGTTTGTGGCATCACTAATACCTTACTTTCCATGACCCCCTCTATGGAACTCATTAGTTTCTTGTGTAATAAAGACGTACAGCTGATAACATCAGATACTGTCATTGGCTTCTCCTTGTTACCCTTTCCCAGAACTTTTTGATTGCTTCCTCTTGTGTAAATAGTTCACATCTCAAGAAAAGGCTGAAACTGATTAATAGCTCAACTCTCTCCATGAACATATCTTACGGCATTAATTTATACAGTATGTACTGCTGTCATCTATGGACACAGATCGATCAGTAATAATTATCACAGTTTAAGAGGAAAAAGCAGAGTTTCAGGTTAAAGTCTGAGATTTTGGGGGGGGTTTTTCCCACAAAAGTTTGAAGCACCAAGCCACAAACTATATTTCCTGTCCTCCGACTTCCCCCCCTGCCCTCCACAATTCAAATCATACTTACCAACTTTTTACTCTTCCCCTCCAAGGCGGAAAAAGAAGTGGAAGGATTGAGGGGGCAGGGCATGACACATTTATGTAACTTTGGCCCTGCGATTCACCGTGAATTGGGCGTGGCATGGCTCAGAAGCCTATTAGGAACATTCCAAAGCAAAAAAATGCAGTGGTAGCCCAAGGCAGCCCACTATGGGACTGGGCCAGATAGATGCCCCCTGCCACCCAGCCAGGGGCAGGCTGGACTGAGGGACAGGGTGGCATCTGTCCCCTGGGCCGGTCACATAGTGGGCTAACCACATACTTGCTAACTCTCCCAGACATGCCAATATTTGGGTCGGTCTCACGGACTCGCGGGAGAGCTGGCAAATCTCCCGTATCCCGCTATTGTGGGGCTAAAAAGACGCGATTTGCGACAAGACGGCATATTTGTTTGCGGGGGGCGGGGTCAAAATGACGCGTTTGGCCGGTGACCCGCCCCCTCCTGCCCTCTAGACACGCCCCTCTCCCAGATACCCCTTGCCAAAAGTAGGCAAGTATGGGCTACCTTGGGCTGGGTCACCTGCATTTTCCTAATAGGCTGTTGAGTCCAGTCTTGCACCCTGGGCTAAAATTTGCCAGACCTCCCCTGCACCAGCCCTTATTATGTTATGTGCCTGTGGTTATATCACAAGACAGATAACATCACTGGCCTCTTCCTATTGCTTTAAGCCCTTCCAAAAAAATTAGGAGAAGTCGGCTACCTGGTAATAAATATATAAGCTTCCCGGGGGCATTTATTTTAACCTAAATTTTACAGGATCTACAATGCTTTGCATTACCCAAAATATGGCTGTATTTATCAGTACTGATCGGTATCACTATATGTATGACTACTGTTGATGGTTATATATTTTATAATCCATTAAACTCACAAACTACACTATCTTTCCTCTACATTACATGAAATGAAATACAAGACTGCGGGCTGACAAACCATAATCGATCCATGGAATGGGCGCTGGATTCCTTACAAGCGTATACAAGTAGAAGTGTTCTATACTGGTTATATTACACCTGAGCTATCAGTAGGGTCCAGTGATCAAATTCCAGTTCAGGCTCATTGCAGAGCTGAAATACTGTATTTCACGTAGTACATACACAGGGCCATTTAGGAACCATAAACATGATAAAACGCAGTACAAATGCCATATATTCATATTTCGTGACATTGGGCATCTATTGTGAGTTAGCTGCAATCATTCACTTGTATTTTATGCCCAAATGAAAAAGATATATTACATTTTGTGGGGCAAGATTAGCTTAATGGTGAAGAGATGATGTATTTAGGGGGTGTACCTGGTTTAATGGGAAACTAGTTTCTTTGTATGAATTGTACCACCGAGACACACAAAGCCATACAAATCCACACAAACACTAATGTCATTAGAAATAATAAAATGTATAAAGCGCCCCGATGTCCTCTTCCTGTCAGACATCAAGGAGGCACCAGCTAGCAGTATTTCAGGAGAACGACATAAAATCAATGAAAGGTAAGAACAGACGGCATTTTTACTTTTTCTGCCACTCAACAAATAACTGCACATAACATCACACAATGAGATTTCCAAAAAGCTGAGATGGGGTGCACCCGGTGTATGCTGTAAATTACTGTGACAGACTATAAACACAGAACTACAAATGGTATAGAAGAATATGGTTAATGCAGGGGTGGAAACCGGCATGATCAGGCCCCATAGCAAATGTAACCCCTGAGGATGATGCAGTTGGACTTGAGCATCCAGGGGCTACTAATCACAATTGTATCAGTAAGAAAAGCGATGGATATTGTCATTTACTAGTCCAGGAAGAGAAACTACATCTCCCACAAGGCTATTGTGAAAAGGGGGCAGAGCCTAACAAGACTGAGAAACCAGAGAGCATGGAAGTGAGAGAGAAGAGCACCCTGGGAGAGATTGAGCTGTGTGACAAGTCCTGATAGGTGACCCTAGGCAGAAGGGCACTGGATTGGTGGTCTGAGCAGAGAGAACAGACAGTCTTGGGAGATATCAGAGCAGAGTGGAGTGGTGAAGAGAACCTGCTGGGAACTCACAGTTTGAAGCTGTAGGAGGAGGTTTGCAGGCAAATGTGAAGAAGGACATTTTGCAAGTCAGCCATTTTTTACCTTTTAAACCAAAGTCTATTTTTCTATAAAATCTTAAAAGCTGCATTTAGTGGTTCCAGTTCAATAAATGCGCCCGATTGGCTTTTGCAGCACACAGTGTGTTAGTACTGGGTAAGGGGTTTCCCGAATCTCCCCCTTGTGTATTTCAAGAACACCCAAGTAGAGGTGAGAAGCATCATTCAATATATATACACCCTCACAATGCATAATACTGAAGGGGGTGTTACACAAAATTTGGGGCAGACCTGGCAAATCCAGTCCATCCCTCTGGTCCTGGTTCCGATATTGTAACAGTTGTCGGGAGAAATTGCCAGAAATCCACCCTTGAAACAGCAGCTGTTCTCATATGTCATACAGGGATTTGAAGCTATAGGTCGGCTTTGTTTGTTGGTTGCTTTCCTGATCTTTGGGGCTTCACGGTATATGCTCAGAAGAGACCCCTTGATGGTGATCCAGCATTGCTTGGCGCCTGTAGCTGCCACACTCCGGGGAAAGTGGCTTAAGTACTGCCAAAGGGCAAATGATTGTGGCACATTGGTGGAAAATAATGCCAGTTATACATGTTTCTCTTGTGTTAAACAAGTTACAAGTGCCCACTGAGACTTTGGGCCCACCATTAGGGCTCCCGGCAAGTTTAATGGGCATTTCAATCTGAGCACAGCAATAGTTGATCAGAGAATGAGAGCACTAGTCCGTAGATAGATAATGCTGCTGATTGGACAGAACGGTGGCTCAGTGATTAGCACTTCTGCCTCACAGCACTGGGGTCATGAGTTCAATTCCTGACCATGGCCTTATTTGTGTGGAGTTTGCATGTTCTCCCTGTGTTTGCGTGGTTTTCCTCAAACAGTTCAAAAAACATACTGGTAGGTTAATTGACTGCTATCAAATTGACCCTAGTCCCTCTCTCTCTGTCTGTCTGTGTGTGTATGTTAAGGAGTTTTGACTGTAAGCTCCAATTGGGCAGGGACTGATGTGAATGTGTTCTCTGTACAGCGCTGCGGAATTAGTGGCGCTATATAAATAAATGATTGTCATCATCAATGCGTATCGCTGCACCAGGACTCCAATATCCGCTAAAGTTACACCTCTGTGGATATGTATTTTTAGATGTGTCAACATTATGTAATTACGCTATAACTATACTCAGATTACGCTTGCCTGCCCCTACCCACCCCCACTGTTCCTGCCCCTACCCACCCCCGCTGTTCCTGCCCCTACCCACCCCCGCCTTTCCTCCTCTCCAGGCGAAAGGGAGCGCAAAATGCAGAAAAATTTACATGAGATTTGGCGCTTAACTATGCTGTGGCATATAAATACATATGAATCCTCAACTATATCAATCTTCCAATCAGTAATTTCCAGTGACAATTTTTCAATATTTACAAATTATTGGGAACTTGATACATAAAAGAGGAAAAGAAAAATATAGTGTAGACAGTAAATACAAATTCCTACCCAAAGTAAAATATTGCACGTACTCAAAACAACAAATTTGATGCCTTCAGATATGACCATGTGAAATATATCACACAAAAACCTTCAAATTCCACTGCAATCTCCAGTGCTCAGAAAAAATAAAATAAAAACATATGTAGTCTGTACAACCTCATGAGAACGGCTACCATATAACATCAAACACATGAGCAACATGTATAGAGTTATGGAGCCTTCTAATATTATCCAACACATATCGATGTTCCTCAAGGGAGTAAAAAAACACAGAGAATCAAGACCGTAGTATATTAGCCTTTAATCATTAAATTGCCAATTATGACAACTGAACATTTACATGGGGAAATAACTTTTCTTAACTTGTGGCTCAGGCTCAAAGGGGACACAAATCAACAACACACAAAAATCTATATACAGATTAGAGATGCTCAGGCTCGGTTCCCAGAGAACCGAACATACCTGAACTTAGCAGATCAGCGTATCGATCCAACTCGGTACTTTCACGCTTTTTCGGATTTGAAAACGAGGCAAAACGTCATCGTTACGTTGTCGGATCTCGGGATTTTTGGATTCCTTTTTAAGATCCAACATAACGGTGGGTAGGAGATAGCGAGGGAGGGCGGGCCCAAGGACAATTCCATCTTGCACCTTTTTTCTTTCCTGCCACTGCCGAGTGCCAATGTGTCCTAGATGTGGTAGGAGCTGCCGTGTGTTTGAGTCATTGCTCTGTCCCTTACCATCCAGCCAGGTCGCTGCAGTCTTTGTCCGAAAGTGTATAAAAATAATATTGTGATCTGTGAGGTGGTCAAATCGGACTTCAAATAACTTGAAATTAGTGTTATTGAGGTTAATAATGTAGGAATAATAAAAAAAAAAGAGCAAAATTATGTGATTATAGCATATTTTAGGATTTTTTCTAAAAAATCCAAAACACACGAGGGCGGTTTTGCCAAAACCAAAACACGAAGCTAATCCAGATCCAAAACCAAAACCAGTTCACGGGGGTCAGTGAGCATCTCTAATACAGATTATGGAGAGCATGGGCAGTATTGAAAAGTATCTTAAGTAATTCAAAATGACGTATGTCCAAGCCACAAGCCACTTACACAACACTGCCACTGATCAGGGGGATACAAACGTATACACCGTTGATGCAATCAACCGCAATACCACCCAATAAATCAAATCTCAATAGATGAAGCCGCCACGAGAAATGATTCACTTTTTCTTTTAAAGGGCAGATATCTCATTTTTAGGCAAGATTTCTATTGAATAAAAGGCCATGTGAAATTGTGCTTTAGACGTCCCAGTGATAGCAATTTCCTGTTGAGTTTCATTTGAGATTCAGATCTTTATTATGTCTGTAAATCCTGATGATCCCTGGTGATTACACTATTGAACACAGCAAGCCTAATCTAATTAATTAATGCCGTACATTGCACATGACGTTACCTTGTTAGCAATAAAACAATCAGGCAAATGTCTACTGAAACACCAGAGTTCGCCTCTGGCAGCACAATATGTTACGATATAAAAGCTTACGTTTTAAACAGGAAGCGAGTAATGAATATGAACACTAACAATATTAATAATCCATTTTAAAATACACTAGCAGATCATTAAATCACCTGATATTAGGGTAGCAACGATGTGATGTAATGATCGCTAAACAAGGGAAGCCCTTCTGGTGGCGGGAGTACCCACATTGATTCAAAACCTCCTTTCTTTGTACCCAAATCCTAATGTCCCCCCTTACTACTTAAGTAAACGCAAGTGTTTTGAATACAAAATGCATCAATTAATACATATTTTAAGGACAATAAATTTTAATTGGCTTAATTGTGTCTTGTCTAGTTCATGCGAGACATTAATTCATGCTGTTGCTCTATGAACCAAATTAGAGGTCTGAGATTGTCTCCTACTTGTCAGCTCTGACATATTCTTGGAAAATATCTGGAAATAAGAGTGACAGGAAGGTTTCGATAGTAGATAATAACACTATGAGACAGAGAAAAACACAATGGCACTCTACTGAGCGATAAACTCTTCAAACAACCCCATTAACAATGTAATAGAAAAAATCCTGCAAAAAGAAAAAGTATGAAAAAGAAAAAAAGAAAACGAGTGTACCTTTAATGCATTATATACTTTTAATGGGAAACCATCATGGTACATGGTACAATACCTTACATGTGTGTATTGTCCTTTTAAACATATTACAATTGTCCAGGCATGCATGTTACAAGGCCATAGTTCTGTACTATGCAATTCAAGACAGGAGGTCATCATGGCTGAGGGCCCTAGGTGGGGCTTGGTGGACCCTGAAAAATATTTCTTCAGCACGTTTTAAATCACCTAACAAAGTGTAATATTCACATATCTTTGAAGATATTACTTGAAGGACATAACACGTGCGTCCTACATCCACCAGCTGTGTTTACTTTGGAAACCGATTTGGTAATTTGTTTTATTAAGCAGAAACATCTCTACTGAACAGCATT
Source organism: Mixophyes fleayi (assembly GCF_038048845.1). Taxonomy (NCBI): domain Eukaryota; kingdom Metazoa; phylum Chordata; class Amphibia; order Anura; family Limnodynastidae; genus Mixophyes; species Mixophyes fleayi. The sequence goes on from NC_134404.1 coordinate 47,411,846, forward strand.
TTAAAACTTCATCCACTTCAACCCTATTTGCTGGTGTCCTTATATGTGTGTCCTTATGGGTGCTTCTGTCATTGAGTAGATTGAGGAACCTTCCCCGTCTGATACTGTAAGGCTCCCAGGCACCATTGGCTGGCAACAGCTTGCTCTATTCAAAATAGTGAAGCTGGTGTTATCGCCTCTCCCCCTTTGTATGCATCACACAAGATTGAGACTTGTATGTATTGTGTTCAGCACCCCCCAGTCTATTCCTGCTCAACGCTTCCTCTGATGACCCTTCACCTGAACGGTTTGACACCTGATCCGCTCAAGCTGTGACCACTCTCTGATGTGCAGGACAGTGTGCACCAGGACTGCTTCTGTGAGGCAAGGGATCATCATCATTATCATCAGCAGCAGCTATTTATATAGCGCCACTAATTCCGCAGCGCCATACAGAGAACTCACTCACATCAGTCCCTGCCCCATTGGAGCTTACAGTCTAAATTCCCTAACACACATACACACACACAGACTAGGGTCAATTAAATAGCAGCCAATTAACCTACTAGTATGTTTTTGGAGTGTGTGAGGAAACTGGAGCACCCGGAGGAAACCCACGCAAACACAGGGAGAACATACAAACTATTCACAGATATGGCCATGGTCAGGAATCGAACTCATAACCACAGTGCTGTGAGGCAGAAGTGCTAACCACTAAGCCACCGTGGGGATATCCGTTAATGTAGTTTTCCAGCTCCCTGTGCACAAGATGATATAGTGGCAATGATGGAGTATAGACTCCAACCTATGTACAAAAGTACGTTACAGGACCAATTTCCAAATAACGAATCAGGTACTTCTGGGGCTCCGGTCATTAAAATAAATAACATGCATACACTTCTTTATATTATACAAAGCCAGGGAATCTGAGAAGGAAACTATTCAAACTAGTGATCACTTCAAGCACCGACTGGCTACAGCTCTCCTTTATACATATTAAAAGTATTTTATTCAACCTTACTTCACATGGTGGTGCTATACGCCATTTATATATATATTTTTATATGTGTACTGTGTTAGGATTTTGTATCAGAGGATTGTGGGGATGGACAGCCTTGGCATGTGAGAGTGGCAGTCTACAGAACAAATAAAGGTCAAGAACATAGAACCTGTTCATACGGAGATGCAGAGAACAAAGCAGTCATTATTACACTAATGTAAAGCAATGTGTCCAGACATCTAGGGAGATGTGTGTATGGAACATACAGATATATCAAAATATGTGTAAACAGGGTTTAAAGTCTTTACACCTATTGTACAGGATTTACAACATTCTAAACATAGCTCTCGCTTATTACACTGGCTTCAAGGTTCAGATAAGGTTATTTTTAGAGTAAAACCAGTTCTGCAACAACTAGTACTATAAAGCGAGACAAGATGCAGGTAATACGCACTCTCTTTTAAAAGTATTAAGGGGAACTCAAGTAATTGTCATTGATTTTGAAAAAAATCCCAGACAACTGATGTTGTTGGTGGTATTCCCATAGATTGTAAGCCTGCGAGCAGGAGCCTTCCCACCTCTTTGTCTGTTTTACCCAGTTTGTTTATTAGTTTACTATATTTGTCCCCAATTGTAAAGCGCTACGGAATATGTTGGCACTATATAAATAAATGATGATGATAAAGTGGTCGGCAGACATTTCAGCCATAATGGATAGTCATTATATCCACGATAAGGGAGCAGATTGCAGATGTAAAAGTATTTAAAAAGGGAAATATATTTTGAGTTAAAAAATGAATCATGTATCCCTAGATAAAAGACAAATAAGCTCCAAAATGCTAATTTAAAAATCTGAAGCCTGATGGCAAAATATAGCGGCCATTATCTAAGTTCACTGGATGCTCACTGCAAAATGCCTCGGCCTAGCACACATGAAGATTACACTAACACTTCACACACGGGAGATAGCTCTGCAAAGTAGAAGGGATTGGTCTACAGTCCTGACTGAAAAAAAATCTCTATACATTCCAAACTACGCTGCTCGTGGCTTTGACTGACCGACAGAAACCCAGGGACGGAGCGCATGAGGCGGAGGAGGAAGACTCCTGGAGGGTGGTGGCCAGCTCCTTGTGTGCCAGGTTATTGGAGGAAATGCTTTGGGATTAGATGTCTCTCTGACGTCTGGAGAGATGATGGAGGCAATAAAGTGCTTTCCTCCAAATAAAGGGATCTCCATAAGTACCTAGAAAATGTATTCATAGGATATATTTCTACAATCACTGAAAACCTTTAGGAGGCATGGTGACCCCTATATATATATATATATATATATATATATATATATCTTACCCAAACAGTAACAGTCACCCCACTGCCACCAAAGTGTCTACTGGTAACTGGGGCCCAAGAGTCTGACCCTATTACCACTACACTGCTTTAATGCATGGTGGCCACAGAGACAAATAAAACATGTGATTTAAGCAATCAATATTAAATAAATGTTAAATAAAAAGCAACAGAAACAGCAAACAAAAATAATTGAAAGATCATTGATCTGTGAGGTATATTAGCAGTTCAATAAAGGGAACAGAAAACCTCTCCATGTCTACACTGTACTTTTTGTAGTTCATAGATTGAAAAACACCACAAATAATTTCTAAATAAAATATTCCAGATTCTTAAACACACAATAAACTAAGTACATACCGTCTCTGTCACGTATAGGTAAATACATACAATACCGTCTCTGTCACGTATAGGTAAATACATACAATACCGTCTCTGTCACGTATAGGTAAATACATACAATACCGTCTCTGCCACGTATAGGTAAGTACATACAATACCGTCTCTGTCACGTATAGGTAAATACATACAATACCGTCTCTGCCACGTATAGGTAAGTACATACAATACCGTCTCTGTCACGTATAGGTAAATACATACAATACCGTCTCTGCCACGTATAGGTAAGTACATACAATACCGTCTCTGTCACGTATAGGTAAATACATACAATACCGTCTCTGCCATGTATAGGTAAGTACATACAATACCGTCTCTGCCACATATAGGTAAGTACATACAATACCGTCTCTGTCACGTATAGGTAAGTACATACAATACCGTCTCTGTCACGTATAGGTAAGTACATACAATACAGTCTCTGTCACGTATAGGTAAATACATACAATACCGTCTCTGCCACGTATAGGTAAATACATACAATACCGTCTCTGCCACGTATAGGTAAATACATACAATACCGTCTCTGTCACGTATAGGTAAGTACATACAATACCGTCTCTGTCACGTATAGGTAAGTACATACAATACCGTCTCTGCCACGTATAGGTAAATACATACAATACCGTCTCTGTCACGTATAGGTAAGTACATACAATACCGTCTCTGTCACGTATAGGTAAATACATACAATACCGTCTCTGTCATGTATAGGTAAGTACATACATACCGTCTCTGCCATGTATAGGTAAGTACATACAATACCGTCTCTGTCACGTATAGGTAAATACATACAATACCGTCTCTGCCACGTATAGGTAAATACATACAATACCGTCTCTGCCACGTATAGGTAAATACATACAATACCGTCTCTGTCACGTATAGGTAAATACATACATACCGTCTCTGTCCCGTATAGGTAAGTACATACAATACCGTCTCTGCCACGTATAGGTAAATACATACAATACCGTCTCTGTCACGTATAGGTAAGTACATACAATACCGTCTCTGTCACGTATAGGTAAATACATACAATACCGTCTCTGCCACGTATAGGTAAGTACATACAATACCGTCTCTGCCACATATAGGTAAGTACATACAATACCGTCTCTGTCACGTATAGGTAAGTACATACAATACAGTCTCTGTCACGTATAGGTAAATACATACAATACCGTCTCTGCCACGTATAGGTAAATACATACAATACCGTCTCTGCCACGTATAGGTAAATACATACAATACCGTCTCTGTCACGTATAGGTAAGTACATACAATACCGTCTCTGTCACGTATAGGTAAATACATACAATACCGTCTCTGTCATGTATAGGTAAGTACATACATACCGTCTCTGCCATGTATAGGTAAGTACATACAATACCGTCTCTGTCACGTATAGGTAAATACATACAATACCGTCTCTGCCACGTATAGGTAAATACATACAATACCGTCTCTGCCACGTATAGGTAAATACATACAATACCGTCTCTGTCACGTATAGGTAAATACATACATACCGTCTCTGTCCCGTATAGGTAAGTACATACAATACCGTCTCTGCCACGTATAGGTAAATACATACAATACCGTCTCTGTCACGTATAGGTAAGTACATACAATAACGTCTCTGCCACGTATAGGTAAATACATACAATACCGTCTCTGCCACGTATAGGTAAATACATACAATACCGTCTCTGTCACGTATAGGTAAGTACATACAATACCGTCTCTGTCACGTATAGGTAAGTACATACAATACCGTCTCTGTCACGTATAGGTAAGTACATACAATACCGTCTCTGTCACGTATAGGTAAGTACATACAATACCGTCTCTGTCACGTATAGGTAAGTACATACAATACCGTCTCTGTCACGTATAGGTAAGTACATACAATACCGTCTCTGTCACGTATAGGTAAGTACTTACAATACCGTCTCTGTCACGTGTAGGTAAGTACATACAATACCGTCTCTGTCATGTATAGGTAAGTACATACAATACCGTCTCTGTCACGTATAGGTAAGTACATACAATACCTTCTCTGTCATGTATAGGTAAGTACATACAATACCATCTCTGTCACATATAGGTAAGTACATACAATACCTTCTCTGTCACGTATAGGTAAGTACATACAATACCTTCTCTGTCATGTATAGGTAAGTACATACATACCGTCTCTGTCACGTATAGGTAAGTACATACAATACCGTCTCTGTCACGTATAGGTAAGTACATACAATACCATCTCTGTCACATATAGGTAAGTACATACAATACCTTCTCTGTCACGTATAGGTAAGTACATACAATACCGTCTCTGCCACGTATAGGTAAGTACATACAATACCGTCTCTGTCACGTATAGGTAAGTACATACAATACCGTCTCTGCCACGTATAGGTAAGTACATACAATACCGTCTCTGCCACGTATAGGTAAGTACATACAATACCGTCTCTGCCACGTATAGGTAAGTACATACAATACCTCCTCTGTCACATATAGGTAAGTACATACAATACCTTCTATGTCATGTATAGGTAAGTACATACAATACCGTCTCTGCCACGTATAGGTAAGTACATACAATACCTTCTCTGTCATGTATAGGTAAGTACATACAATACCTTCTCTGTCATGTATAGGTAAGTACATACAATACCTTCTATGTCATGTATAGGTAAGTACTTACAATACCGTCTATGTCATGTATAGGTAAGTACATACAATACCGTCTCTGCCACGTATAGGTAAGTACATACAATACCGTCTCTGCCACGTATAGGTAAGTACATACAATATCTCCTCTGTCACGTATAGGTAAGTACATACAATATCTCCTCTGTCACGTATAGGTAAGTACATACAATACCTTCTATGTCATGTATAGGTAAGTACATACAATACCTTCTATGTCATGTATAGGTAAGTACATACAATACCTTCTATGTCATGTATAGGTAAGTACATACAATACCTTCTATGTCATGTATAGGTAAGTACATACAATACCTTCTCTGTCATGTATAGGTAAGTACATACAATACCTTCTCTGTCATGTATAGGCAAGTACATACAATACCTTCTCTGTCATGTATAGGTAAGTGCATACAATAACGTCTCTGTCACGTGTAGGTAAGTACATACAATACCGTCTCTGTCATGTATAGGTAAGTACATACAATACCATCTCTGTCACGTGTAGGTAAGTACATACAATACCGTCTCTGTCATGTATAGGTAAGTACATACAATACCGTCTCTGTCATGTATAGGTAAGTACATACAATAACGTCTCTGTCACGTGTAGGTAAGTACATACAATACCGTCTCTGTCATGTATAGGTAAGTACATACAATACCATCTCTGTCATGTATAGGTAAGTGCATACAATAACGTCTCTGTCACGTGTAGGTAAGTACATACAATACCGTCTCTGTCATGTATAGGTAAGTACATACAATACCATCTCTGTCACGTGTAGGTAAGTACATACAATACCGTCTCTGTCATGTATAGGTAAGTACATACAATAACGTCTCTGTCACGTGTAGGTAAGTACATACAATACCGTCTCTGTCATGTATAGGTAAGTACATACAATACCATCTCTGTCACGTGTAGGTAAGTACATACAATACCGTCTCTGTCATGTATAGGTAAGTACATACAATACCATCTCTGTCATGTATAGGTAAGTACATACAATACCTTCTCTGTCATGTATAGGTAAGTACATACATACCTTCTATGTCATGTATAGGTAAGTACATACAATACAGGATGCAGGATGCAGATATTGGTGGTAGGAGTTAGCTCCGGTTATATGTGGTGATTGGCAGCCAACAATTGGTTTATGTTATTTAGTTAATAGAAATTTGTAACTTGGCGCTGCTCCCATTCCCAATCTCTGCCTAAACATGTAAGTCAGTAAAGTATTTAATAATAGACGTACTAAGAAACATAATAAGCTGAAGCCTATTAATATCATACAAATGCTCTCAGGCTAAAAGTAAAGCGGGAGGGTGATAGTACGCCAGGCACTGCTGTGGCTAGTTACAGCTCAGTAAATAGGTATTCAATTCAGACCTCATTTTAAACATCAATTCATATTTTCTTAAACTTGGGGACAATCTGCCTCTTACAGAGAATTCATTTCCAATAGATACTGTGAGGTCATTATTTTGAATTTACAAATCACCAGCATCAGGGTAGGGCAACTTTTGGGCACTGGTCAAACACAGATAAGTAGGCCAGGCCTTTGCAGCAGTATGCCGCCATGGGAAAATGGGCATGAACGCATAATATTGTTATGCTTTTATACAGCCAATCATTTTACCCGTAATCAATGTAGAGTCTATTTTAGTGAACAATGCAGAATACAGAGAACATTCCCATGCCCACTGTACAGTAGCTAGTAGTGTCTACTGTACAATGCCAACCCTGTTGTGGAGGCTACTATACAATGCCAACCCTGTTGTGGAGGCTACTATACAATACCAACCCTGTTGTGGAGGCTTCTATACAATGCCACACCTGTTGTGGAGGCTTCTATACAATGCCACACCTGTTGTGGAGGCTTCTATACAATGCCACACCTGTTGTGGAGGCTACTATACAATGCCACACCTGTTGTGGAGGCTACTATACAATGACACACCTGTTGTGGAGGTTACTATACAATGCAGACCCTCACAAGTTCTCTGGTTCCTTTTCCATGCAGACCACTTCCTATACCCAATCTCTGTTGGCGACACAATCATTGGTGGAAGCACGCTGCAGACTGTAAGAGATTATTTAACCCTCCTGCAGACCCTAGCTACTTCTCGGCGTACTAGAGATGAAGATCGATGTGTCAGGAAGCCATGATACACCGTACATGGCCCAGAAGAATCATTTGCTGTAGAAAGTTTTTCCAAACTGGCCAACCCTGTCCGAGTCGCCCGGGTGGAAAATGCCTCTCTGCCACGCTTGCCAGTCCACTTTTGACGTGCACATTCTGGAACACTGTGTTATTTAGGGTTACATTGAACAATACATACAGACCAAATCAAAAGGTAGGCAACGACGTGCTCCGGAGAGATTACCCCATAAAGGAGGTTGTCCAACCTGTGCTACATGAATTCCCAGGTTATTTCTGACATGTCAACCTGTTAACTTAAAATAAACAAACAAATATATAAAGAAATATTTAAAACTATAAAGTATTTTGAAAACATTTGGGCAGCGGTGGGCAACAGGCGGCCTGCCGAGCCTTCACCTGCGGCCCACCGGCTGGCTGATCCCGATGTTATCAGCTGACTTCCGCGTCATGCAGGAAGGACAAGTGGCATACCCGCAAGAGCAGGGAGTGCACTGCGCTCTCCCTCCTCCTGTGTGAGGCCCCTTTGAAGGCTGGAGGGAAGCACGTGCGGCCCTCCATCTATTTCACGTCGCCCCTCAATGTATTAGGGGGTATTTGGTAAACCCTTACAGACATTAATGTCTTTAAAAGTTTACTAAGGATCCCTAAAAGACAGGACCGTTTTAGTGAAGAGGCAAAAGGAACAACTGCCTTGGGCCCACCAGGACAGGCGACCCACCACCACTAATAGAGCCTGCAAGGACAGCTTATTAGTCGGCTCCCTGGTGTTTGGGAAAGACGAGACCCAAAGACAAGACGCTCTACATTTAAAATGAAGTTTAAGATAATCTAAAAATATCCTTGGTTACATGAAAACATGTATTGATTTAACCATAATCCATCAGGCCTAGCGATAGATCACTTTCTAAAAACATTTAGATCGTTCCTCCCTGAATAATAATACACATAAGAAACCCTGACACTGTATAGTCATAACAGTGAAATATAAAAGACCTGATATTGTTTGTTTTATGTCTTTCACTTAAAAAAAACCTCATCTACAATTAGAAAAAAACAAACACATAAGGGAATAAACTCCTAAGTCTATAGCGCACGTTTTGTAGAACAAAGTAGCAATTCTCTTTAAATGTAACCAGTTTTGCTATATGTTATGCAAGTCTCCTGTGCCAAACAGACAGCAGACGGTGACTGTATACGACATGTGGGGACACATAATTCTTCCTAAATTGAGTTCGTATCCCTTGGAAAAGTAAACAGCAACAAAGATCACACGATTATTCAAATACAATATGACATATTGAATTGCCCAAAGTTTCATGATGCTATTGGCTAACGCTGCCTTGTACCATTGACATTTCTGAAGGGATCAATGCTCATTTAGCTGCTGCCTGGTGTCTCATCGCTAGATGTTTGTATTGAATACAAAGGACTAGGATTGAGCACAGGGCAATTTCACAAACTCTTTATTAAAATGGAAAATACTGTATATCCAATTTATAAATACGGCTTACTTTTACTTTATTTTTCTATATTAGGGTTGGTTCTGTAAATAACTATTTCTATTCTATTTTAGCATAACAAATACACACAGATTAGAAATGTATAAGTGCTGTGAAATTGCCACATATTGCGTTGAGTGCCCATAGCACAAATCTATATAGTAAATGCAGAATTTTGAGGTGGAACAGCCATTACCACAAACAATTGAGAGACCAGACCGGCTCCCTAATACACACCGGCCCTTAGGGAAAATTAATGATTTTCCAGATTGCCAGTTCCGACCTGTAGTGATAAACTGGCAATATGCACTTTCATGGATCGGTTTTACTGGCAGCATTCATTATAACTTCTCTCAGTGTGGGTGGTACTAAGCTGTACCCCGAGAACACATGAAATTGCAGGATAGAGAACAGAGAGTTATAGTAAATGGAGGCATTCACAGGAGGGACAGGTTAGCAGTGGTACCCCAAGGATCTGTACTTGGACCAGTACTTTTTAATATCTTTATTGGTAACACTGCAAATGGTATTGAAGGTATAGTGTGCATTTTTGCAGATAACGCAAATATATGCAACAGGGTAGACACACCAAGAGGAGAAAACAAATGACTGATGATCTAGGTAGACAAGAGGAATGGTCAAGAGAGTGACAACTACAGTTTAATGCCAAAAAATGCTAAATGCTTAATATAGTATAATGGCACTATAATGAAGACTACTGAAGAGGAAATGGATCTAGGAGTCACTATTTCAGGTGACTTACGGGCAGGTAAGCAATGTAACAAAGCAATGAGGAAGGCAAGTCAGATGCTTGGTTGCATATGGAGAGGAATCAGTAGCAGAAAGAAAGAAGTAATAATACCACTGTATAGGTCATTGGTACGGCCTCATCTAGAATACTGTGTTCAGTTCTGGAGGCCATGTCTCCAGAAGGATATAAATATATTAGAGACTGTACAAATAGGGCAACTAAAATGGTGCATGGCCTACAGCACAAAACTTACCCGGAAAGATTAAAAGATCTTAATATGTATAGTTTGGAGCAGAGAAGGGAACAGGGGGACATGATAGGAAATACAAGGTACATGAGGGAAACATTCTTCAAAGGAAGAGAAGTATTAGAAAACAAGGACATGCACTGAGACTGGAGGGAAGTAGGTTCAGAGGAAATTTGAGGAAAAACTACTTCACAGAAAGTGTAGTGGATAAGTGGAACAGCCTCCCATCAGAGGTGGTAGAGGCTAATACAGTAGAGCAATTTAAAAATGCTTGGGATAGACATAAGGATATCCATAGAAAGAATAAAGGATCAAAACAGGGTTGAAGGTTACCATAGGTTAAAAATTGGGCAGACTAGATGGGCCAAGCAGTTCTTATCTGCCGTCAAATTCTATGTTTCTAAATTCACCAGTAATTCACGTATAGGAAGTAGCACTGCCAATATGCCATTTGTGAAACCGGGCCACTTTTGAACGCTCCTGCACCACTTTCCCCCCTGCACGTCACGGCTCCTGGCACTCTGGCCCAGTAGAGAACGCAGAGATTGGACATACGCGGAGGGAGGTGGCACTATAGAGACATAGCGCAGCCCAGCAGTGATGTAAAAGGGAATTACCATGTGAGAGTTGGTGCCTCTCTCCAGCGATTACAATATAGGTGGTACTGACTTCTCCTTAGGGAATAGTGAGGAGCAGGAGAACTTTTAAGGTAATCCATGCACTTTAACATAAATTAAATCCCTGTCACTTTGATGGCAGATCCTCTTAAAGTGCTGAAAAATCTAACATGAAATGTTCTTCTTATGCTCCTACATAAGAAGAACATTTATATATTTAGTCTTTCTCAATCACTTAAGTTGTAGTTCACAATGGTACACCAGCTTTTATAATTCAATTACACATTTCCTCTTCCACTTCCACCACACATAAATATAATGCTCTGGACCACAACAGACAACTTCAAAGCATGTTGACAAGAGTAAAAGATTCAACCGATTGACACATCATTAAAGAAAGATCAAAATGATCTCTTAATAGAAAATGAGAAACCCTTCTGTATACATTAAGTTCATTAATCTGTATATAATTTATTCCTGGAAAAGACAGTTTTGGATCATATCAGCTCATTTTGTGACAATTCCACATTCAGAACCCTATTTAGAATTAGGCGCAAATCTAATCTAGCGATGGGGTGCAAATTTACACCAGGATAAACCATGCTGTGTTTTAGGTGTAACCCCTTGGGATGCTGCAGTTGGACTTGAGCACCCAGGGGCTAATAATCACAATTGCATCAGTAAGAAAAGAGATGCATATAGCTATTTACCAGTCAAGGAGAAGGAACTACATCTCCCAGAAAGCTGTTATGAAGAGGGGGCGGAGCCTAAGAAGACTGAGAAACCAGAGGGCGGAGAGAGAGAGGGAGAGAGGAGCATCCTGGGAGAGACTGAGCTGTGTGACCAGTTCAGATAGGTGACCCTAGGCAGAAGGGCACTGGATGAGTGATCTGAGCAGAGAGAGCAGTCTGCAGAGATATCAAAGCTCAGTGCAGTTCTGAACAGAACCTGCTGGAAGCCACAGTTTGAAGCTGTAGGAGGAGGTTTGCATGCATCTCTGAAGAAGGACATTTTACAAGTCAGCCATTTTGGAGATAATCAAGTTCAGACCTGTGACACACTGGTGCAGATAAGTTACTGGTTATTTTTATCTATCTGTTGTTGTTCAAGTGGGGTTTGGACTATATCTGGCCACAAGGGCTGAAGAGTTAGGGATAGATGGGTGGGCAGGTAAATATGCACCAAGTGTGTGTCTAATCAGCACTTGTGGAACTACAAGTCCCAGGATACAAATTAGAAAGGATTTTACAGTTGTTGCTAGAGGAGGGTCTGCATACTGTGACTGCTGTACCTCACTGCAAGTGATTTAAAGATCTCCAAAATCTGCAAACTGGACACATGATGTTTCCATGCCATGCTGCATACATACAGAAGGGCCCCAACTTGCAGTGCACTGCTCTATTTGTGTGGTGTGTTTGAATACTGCTGTGTGTGTTTGGCAGTACATTGTAGGGCTATAAGGGAAAATATATAAATTCACCCTGCAAGATATTCACAGTATCAGGAGCAAGTAAGATATCTGATATATTTTTTCATGTGTATAAAGCTGTGACAGTTAATGGTTATATTGTTATATATTATATTATATTGTATGCTGTTATTGATTTATTGCGAGTTTTTGTGTTAACTTGGTGTGCATAGTAAGAAGTGGTGCGCCACTTTCATCCACACTTGTTTTATTACTGTATTGTATTGTTTGCACTATTATTTCAAATTATACCAAAGTATATTTTTCTATAAAATTACAAAGCTGCATTTAGGATTTCCATTTAAATAAATGTGCCTGGCTGGCTTTTGCAGCACATATTTTGTCACAGAGTGTTAATACTGGGCAGGGGGTTTCCCGAATCTCCCCCTGGTGTATCTTTTGAACACCCCCCAGAAGAGAAAGCAGAGATTCGGGTGGAGGCACTGAAAACCAAGTACCAAGGTGAGAAGCATCTGCGTGGTTCAATATATATATATATACCCTCACAACGCTTAATACACAAGGGGGTGTTACAGTGGAGGCACTGCTGAGATACTGAAGACACACTCAGTGAAACCCATCAGCACAGACGTCATGGATAGTATAAGAGAAGAAGTGTTTCTGTGGTGTGAACAACAGACTGTGGCCCCAACTCGATGTTTAGGGATCTATGGTGACTCTCAGGGAGTGACAGATGAGGAAGTCCTGCATGTGCTCCACAGGATTTATGGGGTAGAACATCCTAAAATCCTTGGATGGAAAGGTAGAGATCAGCATAAGACCAGTCTGATCCTCTGTGAGACGCAAGCAGAATTGGATAAAGATTTTCTTCCCTCCCTCGTTTCTGGGCCACAAAAACAACAATGGCATATTGTGATACCGTTAAAGCCAAAACAGCTAGTCGCAGCACCTCTTAATGCTGAACTTCCAGATGGAGATATTAACCGACAAGTATTCCCTCAGGCCAGGGAAGAGAATTCTCAGTCACCCTCCAGTACTAGGAAAACTGATGAGGATCAAAGCGAACTGTTCCTCACTGCTGTACAGAAACTGGTAGACCAGTTAGGAAAGTCACAGCATGAAGGGGGCTACAGAAGGCTCCGGCTCTTCTCAGGAATAAAACCAGTCCCTACTGGGGAAGAAACTTACGAGGCATGGAAAGAGATGGCTTCCCAATACCTGGAGGAATGGCATTGCTCCGAACCCTATAAGAGACAGCGGATCGTTGAAAGTCTGCGAGGTCCCGCTGGAGAACTAATCCAAGCTGTACGGAGAAGTGACCCCCAAGCCACTGCACGACACTACTTAGCGACTCTAGATCAGGAATATGGAATGGCAGAGGATGCAACAGATCTGCTCTATCAGCTACGCCACACCTATCAGGAGTCAGGGGAGACATTGTCCAATTATATCTATCGGCTGGACAAGCTGATCCACCTTATTGTGTCAAAGAAAGGAATACCCCTAGCAGAAGTAGACGACAGGCGTATGCAACAGTTGTTACGGGGTGCTCTGTCCCATGACCCAGTAGCGATGAAGATAAGAAATGCTCAACTGGGACAACCATCACCTACTTTTCTTCAGTTGATACAAGATGTTAAACAAGAGGAAGCTATAGTTAAATCCCGAGAGAGGGTGACCCAGAAAGTCAAGGTCGTACAGTCAAAGCCCGAGGCTGACCTTCCCAGCACTGAGTTAATGAAGATTGTGGAGAAACAAGGTGAGCAGATTGCTCAGTTGTTGGAGATGCAGAAGCAGATTCAAGCACAGATGCTGAAATACCACACTACCGAGCAACTGCACTCGAACATCCACCCCCGGCAAGTTCTCGAAGCTAACACTACTCGGAAACAGAACAATTGTTTCACTTGTGGAGAAGTTGGGCATCTCGCTAGACAATGTCCTCAGAGGAAGGGAGGAAGGTGGTCACCCTCACCATCCCACCGGGATAGGAAGCTTTCGGAAAACTGAAAGGGAGGACCAGGAACCCCCACACTGGCCCTCTAAAGAAAGCTGACATTAACACTGTGGGGAACTCTCACCTGGAATGGGGTCTTTTGCCCAAAGGATTGCTGGGACCCTCTCCTCACGTGCCGGCATGTCTAAATGGGAGACCTTGTATGGCCTTGCTAGATAGTGGTTCACAGGTGTCCATTGTGTTCGAGAAGTGGTACCGAGATAATCTATCTGACTTGCCCATAAAGCCATTGTGTGGACTGACCATCTGGGGTCTGAGTGACAAGAATTATCCCTACCTTGGGTACATCACTGTACCTTTAAAGTTCCCACGGGAAGTAACTGGAATAGAAGAAGAGGTGAACGTGCTTGCACTTGTCTGTCCTGAGGCCGAAGGAGAACTTAGAGATGTCTCAGTGATTATTGGAACTAACTCCCATTTGTTCGAGATACTGGCCAACTGGTGCCAAGAGGTGGGAGGAGCAAGTTATAGTAAAACACTTAAGATTCATCCTATGTGCCTTGCTGCTTATAAGAAGAAAGAGGAAAAAAAATCTCAGAAAGAAACCACATTACAAATAGGAAGTTTTGATCAATGCTTTAATGGAAGTGATGCTAGTCAAGAAGACCGACACTGGCTAGTTATGCAAATGCTACAAAGAGAGGCTGCCTTCTCTTCGGGGGACTGGGATTTAGGTCTAGCGACAGGAGTGGAGCACCACATAAGGCTAACGGACGCCAGACCTTTCCGAGAACGGTCAAGACGCCTAGCCCCTGCTGATTTGGATGATATTCGGGAACATTTAAGGGAGATGCTAGAGAATGATGTGATTGAGAGATCTGAGAGTCCCTATGCTTCTCCTATTGTGGTGGCTAGAAAGAAGACGGGAAAAATACGGATGTGCGTGGACTACCGGACATTAAACAAGCGCACGATTCCTGATCAGTACACTGTCCCTAGGATAGACGAAGCCCTTGATTGTCTTCAGGGAAGCAAGTGGTTTTCTGTGCTAGATCTACGCAGCGGGTACTATCAGATATTGATGAGTCAGAAGGATGCTGAGAAAACCGCCTTCATCTGCCCGGTTGGATTCTTTCAGTTCAAAAGATTGCCACAAGGATTATCAGGGGCTCCAGCCACTTTCCAACGATGCATGGATGATGTTGTGGGTGACATGAATTTCAGGGAAGTGCTGGTATACTTGGATGATTTGATAGTATTTGGCCAAACATTGAATGAGCACAACAAAAGACTCCTCAAGGTATTGGATCGCTTAATAAAGAAAGGGTTGAAGTTGTCCCTTGACAAGTGTAGCTTCTGTAAAACCCAGGTCAAGTATGTGGGATATGTTGTGGATCGGGAAGGAATTTCTACAGATTCAGCGAAGATAGAAGCGGTGATAGAATGGCCTCGACCAACAATACTGAAGGAATTAAGGTCTTTTTTGGGGTTCTGTGGCTATTACAGAAGGTTTGTCCCAAACTACAGTAAACTTGTCAAGCCTCTTTCAGATCTAACTCGAGGTTATCCTGCTCCAAGAGGTTCCCATCGGAAAGAGAAACCATTGTTCCGGGTAAATGATGCGTTCGGGGAAAGGTGGAGTGAGGCTTGCGAACAAGCTTTTGAAGGATTGAAAACCTGCCTGATTCAAGCGCCTGTTCTGGCATATGCCGATCCAGAGTTACCATACATTCTGCATGTAGATGCCTCCTTTGAGGGACTTGGGGGAGTGCTATACCAAGTGCAAGAAGGAAGGTTAAGACCAGTCTATTACATCAGTCGAGGTCTCTCACCCAGTGAACGGAACTACCCGGTGCATAAGTTGGAGTTCTTGGCCCTTAAGTGGGCAGTTGTTGACAAACTTCACGACTACTTGTATGGAGTACCATTCGAAGTGCATACAGACAACAATCCCCTCACATATGTGCAGACCACAGCAAAGCTAGATGCAACTGGGCACAGATGGTTGGCGGCGCTGGCCATTTACAATTTCACAATAAAGTACAGGCCTGGGAGAAGAAATGTAGATGCCGATGCTTTGTCAAGATTACCGGGAAGGTTTGTGGAATCTCAGGAAGAAGAATGGATAGAGTTGCCAGCTCCAGAGGTGAAGGGGATGTGTCACGAGGGACGTGTGGTCGTGCCTCCAGTCAAAGAATGCTTAACAGCTCTAGGGGCAACGACAGATGCACTACCAAGACAATATTGCTGGCTGAGTCAAATGGAGCTCAGTGATCTTCAGAAGTTGAGTTCAAGCCAAGTCAAAGAAGATCAGCAGAATGACTCCTCTATAGCAGCAGTTAGGTGGTCTGTTAAACACAGACAAAGAATCCACCCGAGTAGTTTGAAAACGGAGGAAGCTATTTTGCTAAGCAGACAGAGAGAGTCATTGGTGGTGAAGCAGGGGCTACTGTATAGAGAAACCAGCCGCAAAGATGGCAGAGAGAGGAAACAGCTAGTATTGCCAAAGAAGCACCGTCCCATGGTTCTCCGTGCGTTGCATGATAAACACGGCCACCTGGGAATAGAGAAGACCATGAGTTTAATTTCAGATAGATTCTACTGGCCGAAAATGGAGATAGACATTGAGAGTTATTGTAAATCTTGTGGGACATGCATACTTCGAAAATCCCTCCCAGAAAAGGCTGCCTCCTTAAAGAATATATCCAGCAATGGGCCTTTAGAGTTAGTCTGTATTGACTTTCTATCAGTGGAACCGGATGAAAGCAACAAGTGTAACATTCTAGTGGTGACAGATCATTACACCCGTTATGCTCAAGCCTACCAGACAAAAGACCAGAGAGCTGTGACCGTGGCAAAAATCCTATGGGAAAAGTTCTTTGTCCACTATGGACTGCCTGCCCGCATTCATTCAGATCAGGGTCGGGATTTTGAGAGCAAGCTAATAAAAGAACTGTGCGAGGTCTGCGGGATAAAGAAGTCCAGGACTACTCCTTTCCATCCCCAAGGAGATCCGCAGCCGGAGAGATTTAATCGGACCCTTCTCAGCATGATGGGCACTTTGGACACTAAAAAAAAGGCACATTGGAGTAGGCACATCAGCCATTTGGTCCACGCCTACAATTGCACGAAAAACGAGTCCACGGGGTACTCCCCATATCTCTTAATGTTTGGAAGGGAGGCTAGATTACCAATCGATATCTGTTTTGGAATGGACACTGCTGATCCCCAAGAAAAGCCCCATTTGAAATATGTGGAGCAGCTGAAACAAGAACTAAAGGAGGCCTACAGACTAGCGGAAGCAGCTGCATCAAAAGCTGGACAACGAAACAAGGGTCGTTATGATCTACAGATCAAGGAGCATATTCTGGAGCCAGGTGACAGGGTTTTACTTAGACACTTGGGCCTCCCGGGGAAACACAAGTTAGCCAATCGTTGGCGAAAGGATCCTCATGTTGTGGTTGCAAAATTGCCAGACATCCCAGCCTATCGAATTAGGCCCGAGGGGCTAACAGGCCCTATAAAGACATACCATCGACAACATTTGCTTCCCATCAGAGATGGTGTCCGGTTTTGGGAGGAGCCTGAAACAGATGAGCCAAAAGTGTCCACACCCAGAAGATCACGGCGAATCAGAGAACCGACCACAGAAGAAGATGATGGAGATGATTGGGGGTATGATGCTCCAGGTAAATTGGGAGAAATAGATTGGAGACAAGATATCAGAAGGCTCACTAGGTCTACCGAGGGGGCCGCTGTAAGACCTCCACAAGTAGAAGAAAGGAGAACTATGCCTGCCATTTCAGATGAAAGTGTCAACCCAAGAGTAGCTGGACGGTTGGATTCTCAGTGTTCAGTAGAGGAAGGCTCTAACCAGGAAGTTGACATGGATGGGGACGTCGTTGATCCAGATGGAGGATGCACTGAACGCCCCAACAGGGTGTTGGGGGGAGAGGAAGGGAACCCACCAGTCCAGGGTCGGCCTAAAAGGACCCCTAGAGCCCCAATGATGTTGACTTATGATAGTCTAGGTCATATGACTGAGATTCCTAAGGTGATTCATCCTAGCTGGGTCTATCAGTGGCCATATCTGACTCCCATATCTGTTATGCCAGGGCCTGTTGTGTATGGATGTGAAAGTGTATTTAGACAGGATGTCTTAACCCCTTTAAATTTGCAGGATGTGGGACAAGCCTCATCATTTGTTCATTGTGGACTTGCCCCACAGGGGGAGTGTGTAACCCCTGGGGATGCTGCAGTTGGACTTGAGCACCCAGGGGCTAATAATCACAATTGCATCAGTAAGAAAAGAGATGCATATAGCTATTTACCAGTCAAGGAGAAGGAACTACATCTCCCAGAAAGCTGTTATGAAGAGGGGGCGGAGCCTAAGAAGACTGAGAAACCAGAGGGCGGAGAGAGAGAGGGAGAGAGGAGCATCCTGGGAGAGACTGAGCTGTGTGACCAGTTCAGATAGGTGACCCTAGGCAGAAGGGCACTGGATGAGTGATCTGAGCAGAGAGAGCAGTCTGCAGAGATATCAAAGCTCAGTGCAGTTCTGAACAGAACCTGCTGGAAGCCACAGTTTGAAGCTGTAGGAGGAGGTTTGCATGCATCTCTGAAGAAGGACATTTTACAAGTCAGCCATTTTGGAGATAATCAAGTTCAGACCTGTGACACACTGGTGCAGATAAGTTACTGGTTATTTTTATCTATCTGTTGTTGTTCAAGTGGGGTTTGGACTATATCTGGCCACAAGGGCTGAAGAGTTAGGGATAGATGGGTGGGCAGGTAAATATGCACCAAGTGTGTGTCTAATCAGCACTTGTGGAACTACAAGTCCCAGGATACAAATTAGAAAGGATTTTACAGTTGTTGCTAGAGGAGGGTCTGCATACTGTGACTGCTGTACCTCACTGCAAGTGATTTAAAGATCTCCAAAATCTGCAAACTGGACACATGATGTTTCCATGCCATGCTGCATACATACAGAAGGGCCCCAACTTGCAGTGCACTGCTCTATTTGTGTGGTGTGTTTGAATACTGCTGTGTGTGTTTGGCAGTACATTGTAGGGCTATAAGGGAAAATATATAAATTCACCCTGCAAGATATTCACAGTATCAGGAGCAAGTAAGATATCTGATATATTTTTTCATGTGTATAAAGCTGTGACAGTTAATGGTTATATTGTTATATATTATATTATATTGTATGCTGTTATTGATTTATTGCGAGTTTTTGTGTTAACTTGGTGTGCATAGTAAGAAGTGGTGCGCCACTTTCATCCACACTTGTTTTATTACTGTATTGTATTGTTTGCACTATTATTTCAAATTATACCAAAGTATATTTTTCTATAAAATTACAAAGCTGCATTTAGGATTTCCATTTAAATAAATGTGCCTGGCTGGCTTTTGCAGCACATATTTTGTCACAGAGTGTTAATACTGGGCAGGGGGTTTCCCGAATCTCCCCCTGGTGTATCTTTTGAACACCCCCCAGAAGAGAAAGCAGAGATTCGGGTGGAGGCACTGAAAACCAAGTACCAAGGTGAGAAGCATCTGCGTGGTTCAATATATATATATATACACCCTCACAACGCTTAATACACAAGGGGGTGTTACATAGGCATACATGGAAAATATTTTCTGCTTTTCTGTGTAGCACACAAATACTTGATAGCTTTATACATTGCTATTTAGAGTTGATTTTGGAAAAATTCGGACGTGCCCTCTCCTAACTGTCCCTCGCCGTGCAACATGGTTCAGCCAAGATGCAACCTGCACTACTAGATTGTCTTATTCCTAATCCTAATCAAAAAAGTGTATAATCTCTATTTGACATCACCAGGAGCGGACCAAGATGTTTTTGTTTAGGGGGAAAAGGGGGGCGTTTTAGCATAGCCACACCCTCAGATTGATTATCACCGGCAGGCCCCGCCCCTTCTCTTTGATCAGAACTCTATGCAGGATTGTTGCTGGGGGATCGGGACAATCGCCCCCCCTCCCCACTCCTTGGATCCGCCACTGGACACCACTAGAGGGGGATTCAAGAAAGCTGAACTGATTTGACTGCATTCCAGCCGGTTAGACCACGTTTGGGTGTGAGCTTCACTTCATAAATTTTAACTGTTTTAATGGGGAATAGTGAACTGTGAACACACACTGCATATGTGAAAGGCGAACTTGGATACAGCAGTATTCACAATTGGAATTTAAAAATGCTAAAACACTTTTTTAATATTTGAAAATCTTATTATTTATGTAGTGTTTTCAAAAGATTTAAAAATACAAATATTAATGCAGAACTAAAAATTGTGATCCTCAATTGACAAAAGTGAACATTCATTTCCAACCACAAATTTGAACTGTGGTCAAACTAGTGAAATTAGATTGAACTTTCAACCGGTTCAAAATGATCAAGCATCTTTACTCATCACCAGAATTTTTAATACATACATACATACATACATACATACATACAGTTGAGGTGGCCATTTTGTTGGCTGAGCCAATATTCACCGCTACGGAACATGCTAGCGCTATATAAATAAATGTTAATAACTGATCCACTGGGAACTAGTGACATGACTGAGGCATGAGGCACAGAGTAGTGAAACATTTCCCTTAATAACAAAACCGCTATCCTAATTGAGTCTCTTCAGTAAGATGACATTTCAGCTGTACATTGGTGTCGAGCTACTTCAGTAACCTCACCAGCAAGTCTGCACTGCAGGACCCCAGCTCAGCGCTACAATCAATACACTGTTTGTTCGTATTTTTACATCCTTTTAAGTCATTCCTCAAATGCATGACACAACCTTTGTCTGAGATCAGCAACTGCACCAAAATATAGAAGAACGAGCCAAAAAATAAGTAAAACGTAGATGTGAAAAAGACTTAAAGTACAGTTGTAGAAACGAGAAGAGACGGTCTAGACATGTTGTGATGTCATTTTGAATGTTAATCCTGTCTAAATTCCAGTGGTTAAAAATATGTTACTTTCAAAAGACATAATCTGCAGAAATCCAAACTTCGTTGGCCAGCAAACTGAAGACAAAATATTAGGTATAAATAGCAGTAAACCAGTAATTTAAACTGTGTGCATCAATCACCTTTCCAACAACACAGCTGTTATTTTAGGTCATAAATAACATAAATCTACAAGTAAAGCCACCCCCCCCCCCCCCAAAAAAAAAAAACCAGCAATATAATTAAACGTGCCAAAATATTTCAGAAAAATTAAAGGGGAAGGATCCCAGATGAGTAAAGGATATGCCTTCATCATCAATTTATATAGCGCCCCTAATTCCACAGCGCTGTACAGAGAACTCAATCACATCAGTCCCTGCCCCATTAGAGCTTACAGTCTAAATTCCCTAACACACACACACACACACACACACACTAGGGTCAATTTAATAGCAGCCAATTAACCTACCAGTATGTTTTTGGAGTGTGGAAGGAAACCGGAGCACCCGGGGGAAACCCACGCAAACACGGGAAGAACATACAAACTCCTCACAGATAAGGCCATGGTCGGGAATTGAACTCATGACCCCAGTGCTGTGAGGCATAAGGGCTAACCACTAAGCCACCATGCTGCCTTGAACAGAAACATCTATCACAATTGGCTGGAAAGACTCCACAGTGACGGGTTATATCTCATACTTGCCAACTCTCCCGGAATGTCCGGGAGACTCCCGAAATTCGGTTCAGTCTCCCGGGCTCCCGGGCATTTCTCCCGCATCCTGGATTTCTTGACGCCATTTTGGAGGGCAGGAGGGGGCGGGACGAGGCCAATCGCGTCATTTTGGCCCCGCCCCCCGCGACGTAAATTACGTTTTCGCGGGGGGGGGGGGGGCGGGACCAAAATGACACGTTTGGCCTCGTCCCGCCCCCTCCTGCCCTCCAGTCACGCCCCCTCTCCCGGAAACTTGTTTACGAGAGTTGGCAAGTATGTTATATCTGGCCTAAGATGATATCTCAGGATTGGAGGAGAGTCGATTATGTGATGCTCACATCCGGTTCGGTGACATCCTATTTGCCAGGTACACGCCAAGGCTACTGAGTCACAACCATGATAAATATAGTTATTGGGCACGGGATGTGCCTCCTCTAAGCCCAGAGATATTGTGGCTTTGCAGGAGAATATCGGAGACAGGGAGCAATGAATACATTTTCAGTACATGCACACAGCCATAGTTTATCACACACTCTTGCTCATTTTAGTTGTACTCTTCTGATTGAAGCACTAAAGGCGATTGCAATAGCAATCTCAGAGATAAATAATGGTGGACCATGACTCATAGTTGCTAATCATTCATTAACTGAGTTAATTAAAATCACAATAGTCAAACAGTAAGTGAATACTGTATACAGTATGTATTTCTTTGTTTTATTGTTTTTTTTAAAAAAAACTGGGATATATTAAGTTAGACGAACTGAAAGAATCTCTTATATTTTATACATATTCAATACATGAAATATATGTATCCAGAATTATATACACTATGAGCAAAACCAATTTGTGTGAAGGAGATTGGGGATCACCTTCACCTTGTGCCAGGCACTAAAGTACTCTCCTGCAGTAGTGTGTGCACCCGTCCCATTATACCAGGATCTAGAACACCCCAATAATACACAAGTGATATTAGCATTCTAAACTCCCGTACATAATATCTGTATAAATAAATCAGTGAGTTCTGATGTCACCACTTGAGTGTTCATTAGGTAAACTTAGAATAAACTCTACCTACAGTAAATGATTACAGAGATTACAATTTTCCCCAGACTACTGTGACAATATCAAGGCACAAAGGTGATATAATCTCCTTACAGTTTACATTAGGGGGCATAAAACTAAGCTATTGCAGCAATAGGAAGAAAGTTGAACCCAGTGACGAGTCAGGAGGAACTAGCCACATTCACCAGCAAAGAGGTGCTTCAGCAGGTATACACAGTACCAGGAAGTACGTAGTTCCATGTGCCAGTGAAGGAGCCTTGTGATGGCAGACCCTACAACTGGTGCAGTTGGCACTCACCATCGATTAGTGTCTGGTGGTAAAATAAGTAGGAGTGGTCAGTAATAGCAGGTTACCCACCATTGAGACCACCACCTGGCATCCCCTCTCTCCATCAGATGCAGACCACTGACATAGCCTCCCCAACCATCATGTGGGGGCTGCCCACTTAGTCTCCCCCCATATGGAAACCACCAACCTAGCCACACCCTCTTATGGGGACAACCCACGCTTATGCATCCTACCAACTAGCCTCACCCTTATGGGAACCACTCACCTAGCCACCCCCATATAAGGGTCACTAAACAAGCCTCCCCCTCACAATATGTTGACCATTCATCCTGAGACCACCTAGCTTCTGCCACCAACCTCTAATTTGCCTCACCCTTCAAGATCCCAGCCATCATGAAGGGGACTACTCATTTTTGCATCTTCCCACCCTTTTGTTGAGCAAACTCATTTACCCCTAGAAACACCCCCCTATTGATTCTGCCATCCCTACCTAGAGGACAACCAACCATCCATATAAAGATCACTCATCTAGCTACTTCTGCTCCCTTCACCATTGTGACCACCAACCTTTACTCTCCTACCTCTACAAGGACCCTGCCATCCCACCATGTGGACCACTCACACCTTACCTTGTGCCCCACATCCCATATGACAATCATGCACCTTGTCTCCCTCCCCCTACCTCTCTCCCTATTGGGAATCACCCCGGGTACAGTTCATTTGGTATGGGAACCAATATTTTACAATGTTCTCTCGTATTCCTTACCTGCTGCATTTTGTTGGTTAGGAAAGTCTGCTGCTTGTACAGAACTTGGGCCATTTGCCTCTGTCTCCTTCACAATACTGGTGTGAGATGACAGTAGCTGAAGTCTGTCTCAGCATTTACAGGTTACCAGTATTCCATGCATTATGATGTCACTGGTTACCAGTATTCCATGCATTATGATGTCACTGGTTACCAGCCAACCAAGCCAAACATTGACCATTAAAGTCTACTGTTTCTTGCAGGATTCTTAATGTGATGTCACTGGTCAACTTGCTTAGCTTTCAGTGGCTGTCCAACAGGAATATTTTGTACATTTTCATCTTGGAACATTTAATGTCACTAAATTTATTCAGAGAATGTATTTTATGTCTTTGAGAAATGCAATTAACATTTGTCATGTTTAATTAAGTAAAAAAACAGAAAGTAAAATTATTTTTTTATTAGATTTCTATTCCTCAGCCTAAAGTTTCAAAAGCAGGAACGGTTTACACTGCAAGAGAGCTGCAGGATTTCCCTTTCTACAGACAGGTGATGGCCCTAGGGTCCGATGTGACCCTGTGAGAATTTACCTGCTACCCCCAGCTGATTCCTGTTTTATTGTGAGATGTTTGTTATAGTTTGTAACATTTTTTTTATTTTTTTTTTAAAGTTTAAAATGCCTGCTGATATGTTATAATAGGTAGATGTCTCTTTCTTGGATTAAATTTATTACCGAGGTTAAGAGTCATGTCTGGCCCATCTGATGGTTCCAGTTCCATCCATGCAGCCCCTGAAGTGTATCAGGCCGTCTACCGCTCATAAGTATATTAAGCATAAAGATTTGTAGACGGACCACATAGGTGAATACTATATTCATCAACAAATATCTAGGTGCCCACCTTGCCTCAGCTGGCAAGATCTAGGGGGCACAACTCAGCATTTTCCTCAACTGTTTACTGGTCATCGCCACGTCTCAGACAGGAGTAAACAGGCAATGATTGGTTACTGAGGAAGTGCTCAGGTGAGAGCAGAGGGAGACAAGTTCCAGAATCTCTGCTGTCGCCATTGTTCTGCTCTTACCAGATTTCTACAACAGGGTTCCCAAATGCTTGATTTCAGAACAAAGCAAAAGAAAATTAAAATTGCCACAATATGCTTTCAACAGACACTTTTACTTTATGGTAAATGAGGTTGAAGTGTTGCTTATTCATATTGTGTGTTATATAAAGAAGAAGAATAAGACAATCAGTATATTTTTACATTTAGGAAAACATTTTCGGTGAACTTCTAGTGATTAGGGTTAGTTTATGGATTATGTATTTCTTGCAGGGGCTAATTTAAATTTATTGGCCATAAATAAATAAAGTAAAAATGGTGATAGCAGCACTATTTCAGTAGCGTGTTTGAATTCCTTGAAAGCCTAAAAGGTTACAGCTACAGTAATAGCTGCAGGACTTTGTCATGCTAACCGTGATATGACCGCCACCTCTCCGACATCTGTTCCCCTTGCCCCCTATTGGCAGCCTAGCATGTACCTGACACCATGTACAGTCATGGCAAAAAGTTATGAGAATGACACAAGTATTGGTTTTTACAAAGTCTGCTGCCTCAGTTTTTATGATGGCAATTTGCATATACTCCAGAATGTCATGAAGAGTGATCAGATGAATTGCAATTCATTTCAAAGTCCCTCTTTGCCATGGCAATGAACTTTATCCCAAAAAACACCATTTCCACTGCATTTCAGACTTGCCACAAAAGGACCAGCTGACATCAGGTCAGTGATTCTCTTGTTAACACAGGTGAAAGAGTGTTGATGAGGACAAGGCTGGAGATCACTCTGTCATGCTGATTGAGTTAGAATAAGAGACTGGAAGGTTTAAAGGGAGGGTGGTGCTTGAAATGATTGTTCTTCCTCTGTTACCCATGGAAACATGTGCAGTCATCATTGCTTTGCACAAAAAGGGCTTCACAGGCAAGGATATTGCTGCTAGTAAGATTGCACCTAAATCAACCATTTATCAATCATCAAGAACTTCAAGGAGAGAGGTTCAATAGTTGTGAAGAAGGCTTCAGGGCACCAAAGAACATCCAGCAAGCACCAGTACAGTCTCCTAAAGTTGATTCAGCTTCGGGATTGGGGCACCACCAGTGCAGAGGTTGCTCAGGAATGGCAGCAGGCAGGTGTGAGTCCATCTGTATGCACAGTGAAGCAAAGACTTTTGGGGGATGGTCTGGTGTCAAGAAGGCCAGCAAAGAAGCCACTTCTCTTCAGGAAAAACATCAGGGACAGATTGATATTCTGTAAAAGGTACAAGGATAGGACCGCTGAGGACTGGGGTAAAGTCATTTTCTTTGATGAATCCCCTTTCAGATTGTTTGGGCATCTGGAAAAACGCTTATCTGGAGAAGGAAAGGTGAGCGCTACCATCAGTCCTGTGTCATGCTAACAGTAAAGCATCCTGAGACCATTCATGTGTGGGGTTGCTTCTCTGCCAATGGAGTGGGCTCACTCACAATTTTGCCTAAAAACACAGTCATGAATAAAGAGTGGCACCAAAACATCCTCCAAGAGCAACTTCTCCCAACCATCCAAGAACAGTTTGGTGACAAACAATGCTTTTTCCAGCATGATGGGGCACCTTGATATAAGGCAAAAGTGATAATTAAGTGGCTCAATGATCAAAACATCAAAGTTTTGGGTCTATGGCCAGGAAACTCCCCAGACCTTAATCCCATTGAGAACTTGTGGTCAATCCTCAAGAGGCCGGTGGACAAACAAAAACCCACAAGTCCTGACAAACTCCAAGCACTGATTAGGCAACAATGGACGGCCATCAGTCAGTATGTGGCCCAGAAGTTGATTGAGCATGCCAGGGCGAATTGCAGAGGTCTTCAAAAAGAAGCATCAACACTGCAAATATTGACTCTTTGCATAAACAATAATTGTCAATAAAAGCCTTTGACACTTATGAAATGCTTGTAATTTTCCTTCAGTGTACCATAGCAACATCTGACAAAATGGTCTAAAAACAATGAAGCAGCAAACTTTGTGAAAACCAATACTTGTGTCATTCTCAAAACTTTTGGCCATGACTGTATGTCCTACATAAATTATATTGTGATATTCCACATACACCATGAGACCTTTGACTTGGAAAAATATTTTCTTTCTTTTTTGCAAAACATTAGTCATGAACAACTGTTCTTATTGGAGAAAAGTGTTATCTGGCTGTACTATATATACTGTTTGGGTAAGCAAATGTATTTCAAACTTGAGCTTAAAGACCAATATATGTTTAGCTGAATTATTGGAAAAGTGCATCCGAGAATGCTATAGATATATTTCTTCAGTACTAAAGTAATTAAATAATGGTACTCTCATAGACATATTTATTCAAAACTGATATTCCAGAGTGGACAATAAACTAAGACTAACTCTATATATGTGTATAGATGGAAATACAAAACAGTTTTATTTGTTCACTATATTGTCTGAGATTATTTTAACCTACTATCATCATTATCATAATCAGCTATTTATATAGCGCTACTAATTCCGCAGCGCTGTACAGAGAACTCACTCACATCTGTCCCTGCCCCATTGGGGCTTACAGTCTAAATTCCCCAATGGGGAGAGTGAGAGAGAGAGGAAGAGGGAGAGACTAGGGTCAATTAGTTAGCAGCCAATTAACCTACCAGTATGTTTTTGGAGTGTGGGAGGAAACCAGAGCACCCAGGGAAACCCAGGCAAACATGGGGAGAACTCCACACAGATTGTCGGGGATCAAACTCAAAACCCCAGTGCTGTGAGGCAGAAGTGCTAACCACTAAGCCACCGTGCTGCCTATCAAGTGTCTCCACATATATATTACTTGTATGAATACATTTAGAGAACATTTGCTGTGTATGCCAATTTTTCACCCAAGATGTAACCAAGATTGTTATAAATTCAATCATTGTCTCCCACTCCCACGCCAAGGCTTATACAACTCCCACATAGATACTCACATATCCAGCTACTTTTCAAAATCCTAACCTACAAGAGGTCCTAGCTAATATGGTACAACCAAACATTGCTGTCCTTGTCTATAAGTATTCTCCTAAGTGCCCTCTCCAATCTTCTAGTGATTATTAATGTTCCAGTCATCACAATGTTTTCTCATTCACAGTTATAAGACTTCTCCCGTGCTGCCCCTGGTCTGTGGAACTCTTCACCTCAAGATATTAATCTTCCAGCCTCCACATTTTTATGAAGTATCTCTGAACAAACTTTTCACAGCACAAATGTAATGTACAAGAAGTATGAAATGACTAAAAATTCCACATTCCGCAGGAACGTACCCAGCCCCTCAGAGGCTTTCTCCGTATCCAAATATGTTGGGGCCAATGACACACTGCCTGGGAGTTCCTAGGGCTAATACTTCAGGAGGTTCATGAACTTGGAAAGTATATTACACTACTTAACCAAAACACTACAAACGGATAAGCAAATATTCTAGCTAACCTGAAAAAAGTAACTATCTGTTGCATGATTCTGGCTACATATAAACCAGTACAGAGCTTGTATATATGTATAACTATCATATGCATTCACATCACAAAAAGTGTCATTAGTCACATCGGTATCAGGAAATACTTAACTCTTGTAGTAGATGTGTAAATTAGCTGTAATAAGTGCAAGTAATCACATCAACTGTAGAAAAGCCCCCTTGAAAAAACAATATTCAAGCAATTACATGAGCAATAACAAGAAAACAATATCCATACAATTCTGAATCAAGTTCAATACACACAGTAAGACATAAGATATACTTACAAAAAAAAGTTATATAAAAATAAGAAACATTGCTTTAATTTGTCTTTAAGATTGTCCGTCTATATACTTCATATTAATGTTATATTATCGTTTTGGCCATCGTTTTCTCCTCCTTTTATGCTAATAAGTAAAAAGTGGGCGTGGGTTAATTAAAGACTTTAAGAACATTTTCAGATTCCTCCACCTTTACGTAATCCCCCTCTATACGCTATGTAAAAATTCCTTTCCAAGTATTAATATAACCAATATATGAAATTGCACCAAACTGACAGGATGACTTTTAATGCCATGTGCCACAATTTCCTATCATGCCAACATCTAGGAGCACTGTTCAAAATCAGAAGGTGCGTGGCGCAGGGCCAAAGACAGCGCTAGGCCTGTGTCTGGCTGTGGGAGGGGCGGTTCTCCCTCTGGGCAGATTGGAGGGTAAACCTTTTTATTTATTTTATTTGCAAATTTAAAGTTAACTGAGAAAAATCAACTGATGTAAATTAATAGAGAGAAGGGAGAGTGACTATATTCTGGTCTGTGACACCAGAGTTCTGTGTAAATGAGGTGGTGGTAATGGGTGGGGAGAGGATTAGGAAGACCCTACAGCAGTGATGGACAACAGGCCGACCAGAGGGTTGCACGTGGCCCTTCAAGCCTTCACCTGCGGCCCCCAGCTCCTCCCAGCTTTATAGGCACATTGGTTTGCTAGTTTGTAAAACTAGTTTAAAATGCCTACTGATATGTTATGCATTACTTTATCTTATTAATGAGGTTACAGGTAATGTGCGGCCCTTTTGAAGATCATAGGGTAGCCCCTGATATCCTTAATTGTATCAGGTTGCCTATTACTGGCTCCTATGTTGAAAACCAGCCATGATGTTAGACACTCCTCATTGGTTAATAAGAGCCATATATATATATATATATATATATATATATATATATATATATATATATTTATATTTATGTGTTGTAATGAAAAAAAAACAACATCCAAGCAATTACATGAGTAATAATGACAAAACAATATATGATCATAATCAGTTAAGTCGATAGAACATTGAACAGTGTCAGGGTACACAACCCAGAATTACAATCCTGCAAAAGGTTAAGGAAGATTTAATAGCTTTGTCCTGCACATTATATTTGATGATGAAACATCACAATATGAGCTATGTGAAATACTGCTAGGAGATTATTCACACAAATGTCATTACGACACAAAGCCTGTACTACTAAGAGAGGACATTAGTTTGTCATTGTCATAACAGAGGCCATCCCCAAGCTTTCTGTGAAAAAAGCTTGGAAGAAAAAAAAAGCTGGCTTGTTATGGCGAAACGCATTGTGGCATTTGCTATCAATGACACAGTAGTCTTATTTTAATCAGAAAAGACCTAGGGGCATACATATATACATTTCCAAGGGCCATTCATACTCGTCTAAAACGTATCAAAAAAGTTCATGCATTTTTCACGCATTCAATTGAATGAATGTTAACAAATAAAATCTGCATTAAGACACAAAGAGGCAACGCAGTAAAAACGTGCTTTATCATATAAAGTGTGCTGGGTTACCATTTACATGTGATTATAACATGGTAACAAACATGCAGACAACATTCCAAAAAAAAAAAAAAGTGCTCATGCAAATGGGTCCTTAATCTGTGTATAAACAATCTGTGTATAAACTCAAAACTAAGACATTCAGAAAACATTATTTAAATAATTTAGACTACATTGAATCATTGTCTGAAAGCTGCTACAAAGCTATGTAAACAGAAATCAACATCCCAAATGTTTGCTTATACTAAGGTGGAACCAGGATTTCTCCAGTCAGATGTTTCCTGTGGCATATATTTAATCAAAGTCTAGAAATCAAATTGCGTCTACGAAAACAGGTTTAATTAGAGTAACAACAAATTCTTTTTGTCTTTCTTAAATATAATGGAGCCAGGGGTCTTTTATTTAATCGATTACGATCAATACTCTGAGTTAGACAACATACCAAGTGCCATTTTACTAACTTTTTTAATTAACTAGTAAAAAGGCTTATCTTCCTCTCTGATCAGCTCTTCTCATTCATGCCCCAGGTCTTCTCTAATGATGCACCTGTTATCTGAAACTCTCTTCCTCCTGCCCCTGGACACTCAGAGTTTCCAAGCTTTTAAACAATCCATCAAAACTTATCTCTTCAGACAACATATACAGAACCTGACCTTATAATAACTCTCTCCATTCACCTAATCTACCAGAATTTCTCTAATTATAATACGATTTACAATACACAGTTTATGTGTTGCATAAACGTCGAAACAGTGGAAATTATGTCTCTACACACAATATCTTATTTATCTGGGTTTATATCTGTTGGTGTAAAGACACAGATTGTACTATCTGGGAGCTAGTGAATGCTTCTTGATTTAAAAGATTTACTGTACTGTGAAGAGAATAGGACTTAGTCAACATTGTATTTTGGTTGCTCCGTTAGACTAAATTCATTGATCATTCTACTCTATGCCGGTCCCTCAAATCCAATCAAAACCAGATAAAATTGTATTGGGTATGTTGGAAAGCCAATCAAATGGTAACCCCTTCACTAAGCAATAGAAGCAATTTGACACAGAAATTAGAAGTGAGAAAGCCTCAATTATTATACAATTGTTATGTATCCGTCTATAACTTCACTTCTATCTTTGACCCATAGGAACTGAAAATTTTATATATACCAGGTAAAATGTAATCAATATGAGCTTAATTTTACCCATCATAAAACTACAGAGAAAACAAATTCTACATTGTTAGGGTGTTTTCGACCAGGGTCATTCTTTAATTCCTTAACGTCCATGTGTACCCAGCTTGGAAGTGGGTGGGGATAGAACCTTTAGCCAATTAGATTATCAGAATGTTCAGGAGTATTTCAATGGGGGAGTGTTCCACTCTTGTGGGAGGTAGTAACCTACCCAATTATGCCATTATGTTAGTGCGGATCGTGCTGCATGTGACGGGGCAGTGTTACGATGTGAGGAGGGGTAAGTAAGAAGACACATACTGAGACTTTCACAGTGGAAGGAGCAGTCGTGTGGGAAGATTGTGGTGTCAAATCACAACCCCTAAAGGAAACAAACTACACACATTCCACTAGAGCCTCATCTTGTAATGGGAGACGGAACGGTATGTATAGACCTAAATGATTATTTACAAAAGTGGAAAACTACAAAGTTGCAGAGCACTGTGAGACAGTTAGCAGACTCACTGTCTGGTGGAGGAATGCTTATATAAAGTCATCTCAATGTCCTGCACACTATCATATTTAGACCACCCTCTTAAAATGCTGTTAGAGTCTCACTTATGTCTTCAATAAGTCGTGAGAGTGATAAGGGAACTCTGGGACTGTTTATTTCCTGTGTCACAAATTAATATTTTATTGGTATTCGTTTATGTGCTCATACTAACGTGCCCATATGCAGCATGAGAGTTCCCAGTCAAAGTAATGGCTTTTGCCCAAATGCCGCCAGCTAAAGGGACGTATAATATCAGGTTAGTTTGCGCAGGGTCTAGTGGCGCATGCAGGGTCTCCAGAAACCCCTCCCCTTCGCTAACAAAGTGCTCCTACATACGGCACTGTACTATACAGCAGCCGCGGCGCTGTCAAAGAAGAGTCCGCGGCGGATGCTTCATTGACAGCGCCGCGGCTGCTGTATAGTAAAGTGCTGCCGAAACGGAGCAGATGCGCATGGAGCATGCGCAGCAGCTCTCTCGCTGTTTTTTATTTTTTTTCGGTGGGGGGGGCAAACCCCCCCTAACAATCCTGCGTGCACCCCTGGGGTCATAACTAGGGCTGTGCGATAGGGGCGACCGGCCAAAGGGACAATGCTGAAGAGGGGGGGCACAGTTTATAAAAATTTTAGGGTCATTTGGCTAAATTTGAGGGCTGGAAAGGTGGCATTTTTCCTTCTCACCCCAGGCGCTAAGCGGCTCTTTGCGTGGCTAAAATGTTCTGTGGACACGGAGAACGCCATCTAAAATTTGCAGTCTCCACCTCTCACAGTTCATTACAATATCACCACCTTTTTTATTTGTGCAGGATTACTAAAGACAGGTTACCTTTAGCATAGAGCGCCACATCCCACTCATGTATCCAAAATTCTGAAATGATGGACAATTTGTTTAAGAAAATACAAGCATGAAAATTGTTAATAATTAGTGATTATAAAATTAATTGCTGTTAAAAAGGCAGTCACTCAACAAGCGCATTCACCGGAATTTGCAAATGAGTAAATGGACATTTCAGCAAGTAATCACCCACAAGTGGAGTGATGTTAAAAGCATGTTTTACAGGGATGGGAAGGAAGTGGCTGTCAGACAAACAACCTAATGTTCGTCTCTGATAATGGATTTGACGAAATTAAAAGCTAAGTCTACCTTTATAGACTCCCCCCAAGGGATCTATTTTGTAAATATAATTCCTGTTATGTCATTGGTTAGGTATACCCTCTACCTGAGTGTATCCAACAGTACATCTTCTAAAGGTCTCTGCTCTCCAGGGTGCCAATGCAGTCATCTGTATATGTCCAATCCGCTACTGACACATCATAGATCTGTCCCTACATCAACAGGCTGAAAATCACTAGTGCCCAGTAATTCCGAACCAGCCGACATTGGGTAGATAACGTAGCAGTAGAGACCTTGTGAAGAGCAGACTTCCATAACAAGTGAGGAGAATGGGCTGCTATCAAAACAGCATCAAGCCAATCATGGTCAGAAAGACCAAAGGTAATTATATACAGACACTCAACAAGTTAGTACCCGACACCACAAATGTTTAGCATTTGACTTTGTCTGTTTTATCAAGCATTACTTAGAAAGCAAAGGACAATTCAACCACAACATCGAAATTTTAAGATTGGAGGAAATTCTACTGTAACTCTGCTAAAAAGAAAAGTATTAACATCCCCCTCAATTACAGACAGCTAAAGCACCTCCCACATATTTAGGACATAGTCCAGACGGGATCTGGTGAAGGTCAAAGAGCTGAAACCGCTGTAATTCGAGTAGTTGAGACATCACTGGTCCTGCCCTGTCATCCAAACTGAATCCACCAATCCGAACAGGACACCAAGCAACTCGGCCAAGTTGTCACAGAGTAATATCTCAGAAAGAAATCCCACTTCTAACACCAATACCTCCCAACACTGGAGGACCAAACCTGCTGCAGAGGGATGAAAAAGAACATGGTAGACATATTTAGTTAGAAGAAGTTTTCCTTTTTCGAAATATATATATTTTTAATAATCCTACCTAACCTCAAATAGCACTCTGCATATAGCTGGGAGTACTGCTGCTCAGTGAGACAGTACCCAAAACAAAAATGGTGGAAGTTTAAGGGGAGAGACCTCCACCAAGTACTATTAATCACGTGAAGGGATGGCAATCAAAAAAAATATATGTGAAACTGGAGACACTCTTTAAATATAGAAACGGTTATTCCATGTATATTATTCAATATAATACATAGCCTTTGGTATATATTACTGTCAAATACTGGTTTTACTTGCAAATTAACAGGAGTAATTGAATCATGCTTCACAGAGCACTTATGGATGGTTCATCAGTCTGAAATAGATGAATGACCCCTCCCTTCTCCCCCCTAGGGATATTGACATAACCGAATAAGGAGACAGCTGACAGCAATCAGAGTGGGCAGATTTTAACAAAGCAAAAACAAGACAACAATTTAATTGATGTGTTTGTACCAGAAATGACACAGACAGCAGGGCCGATGACACAAGCTCCCTATTGATACACTTCACATGGCCTCGGGCCCGTGTCTGTTTATTGGCAAATTCATAATTGAATTTCCTATGTCAGATATTGTTTTGTCCTCTAGCTGTGGAAATCTTCTTGTGTCTCCTTCGTTAGTTCAAATGTGTAAAATGTCACAAAACGAGTATATACAGCGCTTGTGATTTATTTAGACAGACCGACCATATGAAACAATTTTTTTTTTTTACTGCAAAGCTTTCTCATTAAACAGATATAACATAAGATTATAACCCATTAGCACTAGGACGCATTCATTTAGCACATGGTTAGTTTTTTGTTTCTCGAAGCTAGATATAAGCTCGTACTTACCGACTTTTTAAACCTCATCTCGATGTTGGCGCAGTGAGATTGTGGCCAGATCCCCACCTATCACATGGACGAGATGACTGCTGCAGCATCGAATGGGTTAATATCAGATGTTGCTGTGCTGAAAGGGTTAAACCTCATCACTAAGGGATTACAGATGTATTATAGGGTATATTTATTCATTTAAATTCATGTATTGATTTTTTGAGGTAATATACCAATGTTGGAGAAAGCTTCCTTTTGGAAGAAAAGAATTCCCATGGAAATTAAGTGTTTTCATCTGTGACTAATTTATCTTTTTAGTTTGAATGCACAGCAGGGGGTGTAACATTTCTATCATGTGTAGTTTTTCACCCTGTGTCTTAGAACCTGTCTGAATAATGGAACAGCAAGTGATTCGGGAAAATCCCAGAGTGATGTAAATTTTGCTACGTTTAAAATAGCGTTATCTAAAAGTCTAGACAGTATCACATTGTGAGGGTAAACATAGGATGTAATATCTCAGACCTTGTGGTGCCAGCTAGGATCAGAGGGTTACCCCCTGCAAACATGTGTGTCAGAAACTGTATAAAAAGACCCTTGTTTGACCATATTTTGTATTATTCATCTGTAAATTCAGGATTAAAAAAATGGACACTCTGATGCAAGAGATTGGGCTCATACATACAACAATGCCAGCTAAAAGGGTAGACAAAGCCTTGTAATCTGTCCAGTTAATAGCATGTCCTCAATGCCCCTCTGCAGTCAGGGGCTGATTTAGACCTTTTTTTTTTTCTTTTTTTTTTAGTGGGGGTGTTTAAACAGAGCCCGCACCTTCCTGCATTGTGGTTAGTGGCTAGTTCCAGCCAGAGTATGGAGACCTGCCACTACTTTGATTGGTGACTGGACAGTGCCATCCACCAATCAGAGTGCTACTGGGGATGAGGGAACGATGCAGATAATTTTGAAACTGAAGCAAACTGAATAAGCGCAATTTGGCACAGATATATAGAATAGGTCCTAGCGAGCCAAGGCATATCTTAAGGTACTTTCATCAATGTAGGTGGGATCTATCAGCCTCCCTCCAGGCTCTCACATTACATCCCTTACCTAAAATCTTAGTTGTGGATTTTTAAGCTTACAGCCCTGAGGATAAGATAGTTGACCATTGTTACCACAGTAAAGTTAATGGACACTAAAGGCCTGAGTCATTAAGGAGAGCAAAGCACAAAAAAGGAATAAGCCTTCTCCTGGACAAACCATGTTACAATGCAAGAGGTGCAAATTAGTTTAATATTTTGGACAAAAGTTAAATACTGTGTTTTTTCATGTAGCATACAAATATTGGATAGCTTTATTTGTACACTGAAAGTTGATCTATGAGATGCCCTACCCCAACTATAAATATGTCCCCACATTTAAAATTTACCTCCACCTGCCCAGGTGTAAAGTTACTCCTTTTTTTATGCTTTACTCTCCATAATGACTTAGACCCTAAGAGAACGTAGAGGCAGAGCATAAGACAAAGGGACAACTTGGAGTGATATTGTATTTGTAAGATCCCATAGTTCAAACAGGCAAAAAAAGGCCCGATCATTAATTCACTATTGTTCTACCGCATGAAGAAATAATTGGTGGACATGCTACTATAGCAGCAAGAAATAGATCCAATTTGTCAGAGGTAAGAACCAAATTCAGCGCTTCTCTAAAGCTTCTGTCATTTGAATGTACTCAAGAAACAGGCCCTTCCCACTTGTATGACATGATCCATTTTACAACTTTAATAAGAAAGCAGTGAAGGCAAAACACAGCAATATAACTGAGACTTGCCTCATACAAACATATTGTCATAGTAACAGAATTCTTCAGTGCCCCCTCTTTATAACACCACTCTCACTCAGTTATTTTGTGGCACAAAATGGCATTAGAATTATCATCATCAGCTATTTATATAGCGCCACTAATTCCGTTGAGAACTCACTCACATCACTCCCTGCCCCATTGAAGCTTAAAGGAGCGCGAGAGACTAAGGGCAATTTAATAGCAGCCAATATATAGGTTTTTTGACTATGGGAGGAAGCCGGAGCACCCGGAGGAAACCAGCAAACGCGGGGAGAACATACAAACTCCTCACAGATAAGGCCATGGTTGGGAATTGAACTCATAACCCCAGTGCTGTAAGGCAGAAGTGCTAACCACTGAGCCACTATGCTGCCCCCATTTTATTCATTCCATTATATATACATACTTTCCAACGATCCCGGAACGTCCAGTTTAACTCCAAAATTTTGGGTAAGTCTTCTGGACTCCCGGCAGGCGCAGGCTGGCGAGTTTAAGCCCGGGGGGCGCACGCGTAATTGATGACGCGGCGCATCGCGTGTCATGTGATGTGGCCGTCTGTGTGCTGACGCGGCCGCATCACATGTGATGTGGCCGAAGAAAATAAAATTAGTAATACTGCATCAGAGAGGGGGGGGGGCCCGGCCCTAACAGTGGTTGGACTGAGCGGCCCCCCTGCCCCCCGGCCCAGCCCGCCCCTGACTCCCGGGAGAGCCCCTGACTCCCGGGAGAGCTGGCTATTCTCCCGTATCTGCCCACTTCCTACTGAAGTGGGCAGATTTTGATCCTCCATGATGCGATTCTCCAGGAATTGCATTTATTTTGGCCTGCCCCATCTAATAATGCAAGTGTCATTTTACCGTCACGGGGGACAGGGCCAAAATTATGTGATTTGGGGCGCCCCGCATCTTCACGCCCACCTGCCCTCCGAGAATCTCTGAGGCGACCCTGGAAAGGTTGGCAACCATGATTATAGGTCATCCTTTTTTTTTCTTTTTTTAATACCACCCATTTTACCCTAAGTTTTATGCCGATGTTATAAAGTGGGTGCAGTTTTCCTCTAATATTAAGTGCTTAGCTTACAGAACATTTTATTTTTCCCCCCATTTATAATTTTAACAATATTAGACATCTTCAATGTTGTAACATGATTTCTGAGAACTTTATTCAGCTACAAATAATTTATATAATTATTTTATATCTATTCCATGTCGCATACATTTTTTGCTCTTCTTTTTCAATATGTTGGGCACAGCTCATTGAGCGGGTTACCCGATATTGCTGCCATGAGAAATGTCTTTCTGTTAGCAGAAAACATGGCACCACTGATTGTTGATTGTTGGAACGTCCTCAATCCAAATACAAAATATCAGAAACATACTTTCAACAAAGCATCTCTCTAATCTGAGCACTCTGAAGTCAAGAGTCAAGAGCTTAAAAACCTTCACTCTGAACACAGAATTTCTCATATATATTTTTTAATACTATACTTTCCCTATTAATCACCTTAGAGGGAGCAGTTAGCATAACTGCATGTTATGAATCCCACAATCAGCAACTGCTAGTCCCTATACACAACCTGTGGTGCCGGATGTTTTTCACCATTAGCAGCCACCTTTCCCGGAACCAGAATGTTCACTGGTACTCGGATGCCCCCTTGATTTGATCCCAGTAGTGTATAGTTGTTATTGGCTGTGATTGAGATAGAGTCAGGTAGACTCGCAACTATGGAGCAACACGCACACAAAACAAGACAAACAGGACACAAAGAGAATGGTCAATTGGCAATCCGTGTCAGAGAACAGGAGAGGTTCACAAAGTCAATTAACATGCCAGGAGCTCAAGGGCAGGCAGATATCCAACAGCAAGGTCCAGTAAACAAAGGCATGGTCAAACACAGAAATCCAGCAGCAGAAGATAATCCAATCCCAAGATAAAGATTCAGGAACTAGCCTAGGTAAACCTAACACCAGCAGGCAATAATGGCAATGAGTATATTTATGTAGGTCCTGGCCAATCAGCTGCTGGGTAGAAATCATGTGAGCAGCAAGTGTGACTAATCAGCTGCTGGGTAAAAAGCATGTGAGCAGAGAGTGATGACTGCTCAGCTGTTAAGTAGTGAGCAGTGATGAGTCTAATCAGTTACAGTGTGGAATCCTGGTTAGCAGCACAATAAACAGGGCGAGTAAGGTTGCCCAGCAACAGACACACAACAACTCTGATATTCAGCAAAATGTGGAATGGGTTTCTGAGACAGAGCAGAAAACAAAAGGCAGAGCAGCAAAAACATAACAGTGCACCAATGTCTAATCAGCAAAAATGAAAGGGTTATGTCCACTAGGTATCACATACCACACAGTAAGCGCCATTGTTGAGTCAGAAGATAACGCCTGCATAAGTATTGATCAGCAATCATCTATGATCGCACTGCATCTGATAACTAACTGTGAACACCTGAAAGAGCAGGAGAGAGGAAAGCCTCTAAACACTAAGTTGCATGGGCGTGATGACACAAATTGCATCATCAAACCCCTGCTCGTTTACGAATGTGGGCGGGGCCTGACGACATCATTACCCTATCCACCTCATATTTTCCTACTTCACCACTATCTCCTGAATGCATTTCTAAACACTGTACCCATTTAAAGTTCATTACTCCCACTTATATCAAACGAATACTAAAAACACAAACAGCAATGCTAACACTGTGCCACCAAACCACCTATACAGTTGTTTGGCTGAAGAGACCTTTTTTAAACAGCATTTTCCCCTTTCAATAAAAGTTCTCTATATGTTAAACAGTAACATATAAATATAATATATATATATATTGCATCAGTAAAACCATACAGAGCAATTATATTATTTACATTACAATGCAGCCAACAGAACATGTGTTGGCTTGTAAAATAACATTACAAGAATACCACAGGCAGAAAAATGTCGGTTTGGTACTAAAAATAGCAAATTGGACGATAAGCAAGCATAAATCAGTTATAGATTAGTGTATACACATGAACTACCTCGTGTCACAATGGACAGAACAGCCATATTAACTGTTAGTTATCTCTGAGGCAGCAGGATTGTTCTGAAAATGTACCCTGTGACCTATAATTGCTGATGACCGGCCTCTGAAATAACGGAAATGAAGACACAGAGCTGTGCATTCCTCAGATTTCTCTCCAACTCACACATGGCAGAAGAGCAGACTTAGGGTTCTTACACAGGCGTTAAGTAATGGATAAAAGTGTAGAAAAAACCTTGTATTTTCTCTTCGTATTTAATGCAGCGTTCTAAGCATGCTCTCAGCGTCTCTGCAGCATAATGTACATACCAAGAGCTCCCATCATATTTCACTATATTTTGCCAAACGCTGATGCCAAAACTTATGCAAAGTTTAAGCGTATGCTTGTCATAAAGTGTGTGTAAAGGGCCAATCTCCTATATTATTTTTTTAGCGTAAAAGTGTGTTTTATAGCCTTTAAAAAAGACGTGTTGAAAGTAAAATTTGCACTTATGTGTACATAAAACAAAGAAAACAGTTCTGGCTTTCAACCCTATTCTAATATAGCTACTGAGCTGTTTAAATGTGTCCTTCTAAGACATTTTAGAGGACTATTCGATTTCAAAGGAAAATATTTAAGCACGCTGACTCTCATGTATGAAGCACACTTAATGCTCACTTGATACACACTGAATGACCCCTCTACCCTCCAATCTCAGACTCTTCCGCAACAGGAATGCATCTAGCTCTGAGGAGAGACAGATCCGAGGTGCATTGTGCAAAAAAGTGTAAATGTCACATTAAACGCCAATGTACTACCACTTTAAAGCCACCAATTCAGATTTTCCCTTTTCTCCTAAGATCCTGTTCAGTTTAGCCTCATATATTTGTTACTTTTGGCACCTCTCAGCCACTACAAGTGAAAACTTCTGTTATTCAGAAATCCAGGTGCAAATGGAGGTGAACAGCGGAATCAAAGTTGGTTCTGCACTGTGCACCGGTCGTTTTGTGGTTTGACAATCACCTCCAGTGTTCAGCCTTACCCCAAGATTCGAGTGCAGTTATGTTAAAAAGTAAATTGAATCAAACAATTTCTATCCTCTGCACTAGACAGCCAAAGCCACATATCCCACCTTTAAGACACTGTCCTAGGATCTTTTACAGGACAAAACATTTAAAATGCAAAGCAGAGCATGTCAGTTAGTTTTGCTATGACATCACTGGCCAGGCTGCTGTGCATGAATCCACTGCCTGTTCAGAGCATGCGTTATCATGAAAACTTGCTTGCCAACAAATGTCAGTGCTTTGATATGCTAGCAAAATAAAGTCACTACAGACAGAAAAAGTAATGAAGCATAAGTATATTGTTTGTTTTGTGCATATTATTTACCTTATCAGTTTTCATGTTTGTGTTTATGTTAAAACTCTCTTTAAGTCATATGCTTTCTAACTAAATAGAATGTAGCATCCTTTCTGCTGCAATACCACAAAATGCAAGTCGACTGTTGACTGCTAGATCCTTGGGCTAGCAAACATTTGCTTTGGGACCTATAGGACGATTGCATCAGTTACATGATCGACATTTACATGGTCGACACCATAATATAGACAGGGTTAGAAAGTTGACAATAATGACATTGACTTTATTACTAGGTCAACAATTCAAATGTAGACAGTATTATTATGTCAGTAATTCAAATGTAGACAGTGTTATTAGGTTGACAATAATATCCCCATACCTACAGCATAACCCTAACCATATAATACTGTCTACATTTGAATTATCAATCTAATACGGTCTACATTTGAATTGTCCACCTAACAATACTGTCTACCATGGGAATTGTTGACCTAATAATGTCGACATATGAATTGTCAACCTAATGTTGTCAAATTTCTGAATATTCACCAATTGAATGTCTAGCCGTTGGCTGCATACCCATATTGCTAGGCCCAGGTAAATTAGGTGGCTGTGATGAGAATTGCAATCACTAGATTGTCAGCTCTCTCACAATCAGGATCCTCCCGATCTTTCATTTTCATGTCTGTATATTATATTTTCTATCTTGTATGTTTCTCTTGTATGTATGCTCGATTTTCCTCTCTGTACAACTCTGCAAAGCACTTTGGTGCTTTAGAAATCAATTACAATAACGGTAATAGGATTAAGATGAACAATTTGCAATGAACCATAACTACCAATCAGCAATTAGCTTTTATCAGTGCAAGTTAAACAATGCAAGTGTCAAATCATGCGCCTCAATGCAATGTTAGCATATGAGCCCTAATAAATGGGAATGCTAGCAGAGGAGGCTTATTAACTACAAAGGCAACAAAACCGCAGAAATAGCAATGGCACATTACCCATTAAAATTAACGAGTTGTGGCTGTGCTACCAGTGTACTCCCAATTAGATCCGTGAGCAATAGGAACCACCCATATAGGCAACTGGAATTACAATGACCCATTTCTACAACCCAGGCAGTAGTGGACATCTCCGTAGCATGTGTAAGAGGTAGCCAGGGGTCATTTATCATATTAAACTGCCAAGAACAGAAACCAGAGTCACGGTAACACACACTTGCCTCCATCCTATACCTCCCCTCCTTGTGACAGATTCTACTAGTTCAGGCTGCTGGTGCCAAGGACACAGGACAGAAAGTACAAGTTATGCTAAAGGATATTCCAGCCATGATATTACAGTGCACCAGGTGGCCGCAGCGGCTCCCACAGGAGAGCAGGCAAGGTAATTCAAAGTCACAGCAGATTAATTGCACGGTAGCTTTACTTTACAGATACAGCTGCACGATGTAGAACAATACTTACTGCTGGGATGAAGAAGAAAAGCCAAATGTAAGAGGCACCAGCAACCTCATCAAGGGAGAAACAGTCTCTGTGATTGCGAATAAAGTTATTCTTAACGGTCTAGACATGATAAAGACAAGACTTTTACATTTAATACTTCCAAATAATCTATAATGCTGTGAATACAGGGAGAGCAAATACAGAAGAGCTGGTCAACAATGGGTGGTAACTATGCACAGATTGATGGATACTCCAAGAACATTAGATATTAAGGGAAAAACTATTTATTAACATAAGAGGAACTTTAGAACAAACCCTTCTCATTAAATAATGCTCTCTTAATATTAATGATTCGATGGGAACCTCTGTGCCCCAAAACACTACCATTATTCAGTATTCAGAAACCAATGTCAAGGTGGAGGGACTCCAACGTTACCAGTGCTGAGCAACATGGTAGTCCATAGCATTGTGTGCTACGGAAGGAAGGTAATAGCCAATTACTATGTAGTTAGCAACAAATAAAAAAACCATATAACCCATTTCAACCGAGAGATCAAAGGACAAAAAGAAACAGAGAATGATCCTATCCTGAAGTGCTTACAGTCTAATTAGCTATAAGTAAAACACAGTGAGAAACACAAAGAATGAGAATTACCCCCCTCTTCAGAAGCGCTGTCTCCGGGTCTTCTCCTCATTCTTTTCATTCTTCAATTGCGCATGTCCAGTTCCAAGAACTGGACATGCGCACAAAGATCCCCTCTCTGTCTCTGCAACTATCGTTGCAGAAAGAGACCGCTGAGTGACAGGGAGGGATCATGTGATCCCTCCACACATGCGCTGTCCAGCTCTGCTCTTCGGAGCAGAGCTGACAGCATTGGATTTCTTCAATTCTGATAATGTACGCCAGCTTATTTCTTAAATATACCCCTAGGTGACCAAACTATATGTTAAGAGCACATAGCTTTGTAGAAAACGAATGGCCAACCTGTATCTCTGCAGCTGGAAGGCAAAGCATGCTGGGACATCGCTGTCAGCGAGGTAGACTAAGCTCGCTGTAGTAAATGGAATGTGACATCCAGTGGTTTCTTATTTTCTAAGGGTGATTTGTGAAGAATTTTAGGAAGAATGATTAACAGGCATGTGCTGAAGAACAAGAATTCCAGAGACCACATAGATGACTTAATAATACGCCTTTGTTAGTATGAGGTATGGAGGGCAGTCATCAGAATATAAGCACTATGAACTTAATTTGGGGTGTCAAACACACAGAGGTGTGTTTGACACCCCAATTTTCCCACCTTAGTTTGACAAGAC
Source organism: Mixophyes fleayi (assembly GCF_038048845.1). Taxonomy (NCBI): domain Eukaryota; kingdom Metazoa; phylum Chordata; class Amphibia; order Anura; family Limnodynastidae; genus Mixophyes; species Mixophyes fleayi. The sequence continues at coordinate 47,455,619 of NC_134404.1, forward strand.
CTTCATATCACTAACCTGTGCTGTTCGGGAGACCCTGCTCCATCCACTATCTATCCCTTAGTATGGGACTTCTTGTCTGCTTCCCTATTTCTTCTCACATAACACTGTAGTTGTCACATGCAGCCCTGTCATCACCAACATAATCACATCATAGGCAGGTTACTGCCTCCTATAAGATCAGCCCACTCATACCTAAAACATTCTGTGCTGCTGTGAACATTCCGATGATCTGATTGGCTATATGCTGCTCTATCCATTCAAAGCTGACTACACATGGATGAGAAGGTGACTAGGAATGACAACAAAAGGCGATCTGACCCTAGTGAAACGGACCAGGTGGTAATGTCTGAGACATGTTGGATGCAAGAGAACACAGTTTTAAAGGATTGAAGTACAATAATATGTATAATAATAATAATGACTGCATGATAAAGTGCAAAGCGACTATAATATATTAGAAAAGACATATAGATTATGTTCAATTTCTGGTAGTAGCATTTTACAGTGACAAGAGAAACCAGTCAGTTGAAGAGAGTTTGTATAAGCATGTTCGCAGGAGACAGAAAGTCAGACAGAATCAATTAATCTTGTGCAATGTGATTCTGCGCAGAAAACAGGTCATTATGGTACAGAACACATTGCTCGTTTTTGCCGAAGATTATTACCAGACACATAGGGCCTGATTCATTAAAGCACGCCAAATGAACGTATTGCGCGTTTTGTTTTTTAAACTCATGTAAATCAGGTATATGTACATCTGTATTCAACAAGGAGCGGATGTAAAGATTCGTCTGTTAATGAATACGGGTCCGTTCCGCTCTACTAGACACTGCAGGATACATCCAATACATATGTGGAATAAAAAGTCCTAAAAGAACGCAGACAAAATAAATAATAATACTTCAATTAATGTCATCGGTTAATGATATAGTCATGACAAAACATTTTATTTTATTTTATTTGCTTTTTAAAGTGTAATTTTTTTTATTTTTCTCCCCATAAAGTACATTTATGAGGATGTTATGGATGTCTACATAAATAAAATGCATTTTTACAGTTGCTCCTGTTTTCAAACACATGTTCTAGCATGCAAACACAGCAGTCATCACTAGTAATCGGCACTTACACCCGACATGTAGCTTGTGCAAGTGATACAAGACAAAAACACACACCTTTGAGATGCACAAAGCTTGAAACGGACGTTGCTGCGTGTAAATGCTGATAGGTGCCGTATTTTACGAAACATTGCACTAGGCATGCTTAGAACCGTACCCTACGCCAGAGAAAGCAGCAACAATCTTCAAGCGCAAAAGACCCTTACTACAACCTGTGATTTCAGGGGTAGACCTGGGAGGGGCCTGGACGCATGCACGTACTCAATGTACAGTGAGGGTGTGCCAACCTCGGGCGCATGAAGCAGTGTCTGGTTCAAGCTTTGGGTACATGTTTTTCTTGTGTATCACTTGCACCAGCTACAGGTCTGGTGTAAATGATGATTACTGGTGATGACAGTCACTTATGTATGCTAGAACATGTGTTTGCAGTCAGGATCAACTGTAAAAATGCATTTTATGCACAGCAGGCAGTAATAACATCCTAATAAATGTATTTTATAGAGAAAACTAACTTTTTATTATTTTTTCATGTTTTGTCATTAATGATTATATTATTAACAGGTGACATTAACTAAATAGTTTTTTTTTCTGTTTGTTCTTTTATGACTTTATATTCCACATATGTATTTTATGTATCCTGAAGTGTACTGTCTGTTAGAGCAGAGCAGACCGAGACCCGTATTCATCAACAGATGTATCTTTACATCCGCTCCTTGGTGAATACGGGCGTGCGTAGGACTGATTTACGTGCGTGTTTAAAGAAAATATGTTTGTTTTCCGTGCCTTAATGAATCAGTCCAATTAACTGGATTTGCTCCTAGTTGTAAATAAGGTCCAGTGGATGAAGGTTAGCAATTCAATAGTGTATAGATGTAGCGGTGACTTAAATGTATTATGGGAATAGAAATGAGGAAATATATAGTGAGACTCAGACATCCAGCAGGAGATAATAAAAAGCACCAATATAGAAGTTGTAGACCCAAAATAGGAAAAGAAACCTCCGCCTTTGGGAATACCTAAATAAAAACGTACAGCTGTGGAAAAGTTGTTAGAAACAGAAACACTGGCGCACACAGGCACACAAGCAGGAAACCAAGCGTGCACTTAATCCCTAAAGTCAACAGTTCTCAGCGCATCAAATTAAGTTTTTGTTCTTTATAGCACCATAGACACTCCTAGTTCAAAGCTCTATGTCTGTTAACAGAACCATTGTTTCACACCTAGTTTATTTACCTGTATGGGATATCGAAAATTGCCAGTGACTTCGTTCTACTGCTTATTAACAGCAGCGGAGAAGAAACACTTAACAGACTTTCTAGAAAAATAAGATGTTACAGAGAACCAGTCTGTCAGAGACAGGGCAAGGAGCCAGACAGTCGCTGGTTACATGAAGACCATGAAAATAGGGCCCAAGATACACATATCAAAAGTGTTAACGCTTTCATATTGTTTAGACAAAGTGGAAGCAGCCATTTTATGTACTGAACCAATATTTAGAAGGAACAAAAGGGGTAATGAGAGGTTGTGATATTGTGGGCGTGTCACGGTCTGTGGGGGCGTGTCACATTCCGTGGGGGCGTGTCATGTTCCGTGGGGGCGTGCCCAGAAAGTTTCAGAGGTGCTAGGCGGCCCCAACCTCTCTGCTTTCCATTAAAATAATGTCAAATGCACCAGCAGCAGGTGCTTGCGGCATCCAGTAAAGCAGTACCCGGGACATCTCTCCAAACAGTCCTGTGCAGTGGGGACTATGTCCTGACTGCACGGAACAGTAGAACACTCCCTTCCAATCAGGACTGTCCCATCATCAGCAGTACAGGTAGTAACTACGCTGTAACGTCATCAGGGCATGCAAGAAATGTACATCCCAGAAAACTATGCTATTCCTGCGAATTTGTATGAATAAGATCTGGCGTGATATGTCACACTAATGATTATACAAGAGGATGGAGTTTGTGGTGAATTTGTTTATATACATAAACAAGAGCGATGAGAGACTGCAGCATTATCTTGTGTCACAGTAAAATGTATGCTCCATTCTATGTGGGAGATTCAGTTCAAAGCAATGTGACGCGGGACATCATTGCGAAATCCGGCTGCGCACCTGGCCACCTATTAATGTAAGGGGGCAATGTGCACAATAAGGTGGTATATTATCATTACCATATATATATATATATATATATATATATATATATATATATATATATATATATATATATATATATATATATATATATACACACACACACACACACATATACACATAAATACACACACACACACAGAATAAAAAATTAATAAAGGCTACTATATAAGCTCATCCTCATTCTACTCCTAAGTGTCATTTTGCCACAAAATAAATAATAACTCAGAAATTATGAAACAATGTCAAGAATGTTCTACTTCATGGGAGAATAAGTTATGTTTCCTTGCAAACTTGGAGGATTACAGTCATATTTTACTTCATAATTGGGTTATGTAATAAACCATATACACAAAGGCAGAAGGTCAACTGCAGATTAATTCTTCCTTAAACCCTTGCAGTTCCTCTCTCCATTCTCAGTGTGACACTGCATCAGGGTAAAACAGGTACAGTAATAAGTGCATTAACTTGAACACACCTTTCAGAGGCTGTATCTATATGCTCTGCACAAATCACTTTCTACTACACTATTCCTTAAAGGGCAAAGGTTAAGTAGAAAGATTGGAATGAAAGCAGGACGAGGAAGTTACTACTAGATCTGATAATCAACATGCATATAAAAATTCCAATCACATCACCTTGAATAATCTAGAATTTCTAGTAGAAAAAGGTGGAATAAAAGATAAATACATTCCAGCGTAAATGCTTCTTGAAGAACATATACTTGCCACATAAACAGTAATATATATATATATATATATATATATATATATATATATATATATATATATATGTATGTATAGATGAGCCAATGGAAGATATAACGGCTTGCAAAAAGAAATCCATCTATAGCATTTTGCCAGAAAATATCCCTCTGAAGCAGGCAAAGCTGTTTAAAACAGCAGAACTCACAGACATACCAAGAAGCTGCTGTGCACCACGATGGTATCGTAAAATGATGCCAAGGGGTTAACTTATCCCCAGGTCTTACTAACAGTACAGCTGGGTCCACAGACACAGAATATCAAGTATAACAAATAGTAGTTCTGCTGTCATACGGGTCCCCATGCATTCCTGCTGTCATAAATACCAAACTCCATAAAAGTGTATTTTATCTCTCTAGAGAGTAACTGTTTAACTATCACTAGACTGGCCAAGTTTCATACAGAACAATCCCCTTGCTGAGCTGGGGCAGAGAAAGAACTGGATAACCATTCAGCTGCTGGTGCAAGTTAAACACTTTAGTGATGCTGTGTGACCTGTAATATATCCTGTAATGCTGATTTAGTTGTGTAGGAAAAGTTTAACCCCTAAACTGCAAGCATATGACACCAATGACAGCCAGATGAAATACAACTGGTTCAAAAGTAATAGGATAGAATAGAAACACAGTAACACCCCTCCTGTACTGAAAGGATAAATCTCAATGTATGCCCACTAACTAGGGAGTACCCAGATACTAAGGTGGGCTCCTAGTACCTGCTGGTACATTATATAGTGAATCATCATCAGCAGCTATTTATATAGCGCTACTGATTCCGCAGCGCTGTACAGAGAACTCACTCACATAGTGAATGGCATAGAACACAAGGGCTATCCTAGGAATAGGGGATGCACAAGCTCTCATACTAGTTTTATTAGCTTGTCCCCAGCTCAGCAGTAACAGGCTCACTTACCAGATGGCTGCTCCGCTTCTCCCTCAAGTTCCCTCTCGCTGGTTACTTTGTATCTGGGTCGCTTCCGCAGACGTGATCCGCACTGACAGCCCGAAGACACCGATCATATAACCTCCTCATCAGTCATCAGTGGGTAGAAAGAGGAAATGAGATGCGGGGCGTGAGCATCCAAACACACTAACAACAACAAGAGCGGATAGTTACACACTGTAACAAAGTTCAGAGAGAGGGAGCAGAGTGCCCGGCTGGCTGCATGCGGGCGGGCGGGCTCTGAGCTGCTGTCAGGTTCCCCTTAGTGTGTACAGGGAACTTTGCATAGTAAAGAGGAGATAGCAGGGCAGCGGGCTAATGTAATATTACAGTAGAGCTCACCAACACGGCAAGAGGGGAGGGGAGGGCGCTGCGGCTCAGGAAATACGCGTTCGGTGCAGCTGCGCCTGTGAGAGCGCAGAGGGGATCGCCGCGTTACTACAGATCGCGTAATATCACTCACAGCTGGGATCACACTGACAGTCAGCGGCGCTCCTGCAATCCCCCTCTTACTGTAAACGTGCTCCTCTTGTATATGTCATGGTTGGTACATTCCAGTGTGAGCCCTGTGCTGTGTAAGTAGCAGGGTGGAGCTGCTTGGCAGGGTGGACGGGGCTGCAGAGTTGCTGGTGCCAGTGGCGAGCAGTAGTCATGGGCATGAGATGTGTTATATGTAATATGTAATAAGAGCTGCTCTTCTGGATAATAGATAGAAGGCTCCCTCTAGAGATTTCATCTTAAACGTCAGATTATATATTTAAAGGCGTCTGATCAGTGAGCGTTATGTTTGACGCTCTGGGAAAAAAACGGGGGTTCCCCCCAGGAGCGTGCGTTTATCCATCGCGTTCTGCTGGCTCCCGGGCAGGCTTCCCCCGGCCCGCAGAGCAGCCGCCCTGCAGCATGCATTGTGCAGTCTGACAGCTGGGCTAGGAAGCCGGGTCAGGCTGGAGTGGTCGCCGGCAGAGGAGACATAGCGCTGGATAGGGATAGCTTACTGCATAGTGGTAAAGCAAAAAAACAATTATATCGTCAGAGTAACTAGTGGTTATCTTACAAAATGCTGCTTGTGCTTTCATCATGACATCTGTCACAGCATTAGGGAAGGCAGCTGTTACAGATACAGTCAATGATTCAAGCCCACGTATAATGAAAGGGTCATTACTACTTGACTGTATATACTGTATGAAACTCCTCAGCATCATAGGTTATAGTAGCTCTAGGGAGTGGTGCAATTCAAAGGCACGCCCGATAGGGGGCGCTGAGAGGCGCTGGAGTACATCTATCTGAACATAATGATGCAATTACAATTAAGGGGCCTGATTCATTAAGGAACTTAAATTAGGAAGTTTCTTATTTAAGTCTCCTGGACAAAACCATGTTACAATGCAAGGGGTGAAAATTAGTTTTCTGTTTTGCACATAAGTTAAATACTGACTGTTTTTTCATGTAGCACACAAAGATCAACTTTAAATTTCAGTGTACAAATAAGCTATCAAGTATTTGTGTGTTACATGACAAAAAAGACAGTATTTACCTTATGTACAAAATAATAAACTAATTTGCTTGCATTGTATAATTTCAACCTAAATCAGTAATTGTCCTGCCTGGTCAGGATGCACCCCTAATGATTACAAAAAGCTGAACATGAAGATTGTATTGTCGTAACTTTGCACCTCTGCGGAATGGTCATCTACAGGTCTTGAACAGACTTGTAGATATTATGGGCAAGTTCAAATGCAACTTGCACATAAGTTGAATGTTTAAAAAGTGAGCAGAACTTGTGCGTAGTTCCGACCATATTCAAATCCAAGCGTATCTCAAGACACGTTTTCATTTAAATCAGGGTGGAAGCACTCTTTGCCTAAACGGTACTTACTGTATACATGCATATGTATAATAAAAGGTCACAAAACACATAACATTTTTATTTGATCATTGTGACAGGATGGATCTCCTATGCCACCCTGTCTGTTGTGCTGGGGACCGGTTGGGCTTGCCTTGCCACCGTCCCCTTTCCTTATCACAAATGCGCCCCTCCTGTCACAGAAGAAGAATCCTGCTGCCATCACTAGGCTCCTACACTGACACCTAGTACCTCTTCCTTCTGGATAACTTTCACTGCCGGTGTACCCCCTCACTGAGCACCTGCACTGATACCCCTGTCCTCTTCCTTTAGATGGTGGCTGCTGTGAATGGTTCACCCTGGCCTTATCACACTGGCCACAGCTGCAGGGTAGCGGCAGAACATTGGTACTGGAATCCTGGGTCCTATCCTCAGTTAAGCCGGATAACGGATTGGTCTAATCTGTAGGTCACAGGAATTGCCGCAGTAAGTAGGCGTCAAAGCAGGATCTTGAAGCAATGATATTTTATTAGCTCAAGTGTCCTAACAAAGACATTTACATATGCCAGTTTGTGGTACTAGCGATCTTTCCAGAAGTACAGATGGTATAATACATTACATGGTCAAATAGTGCTTTTTTGTACAGTTTTGGGCACAGCCTGGCAGGGGGTAACACTGATCCCAGATGTCTCCGCAACGTCTGAAATATTACATCAGATCTCAGGACGTAAAATCCTCCAGACTAGGGGCTAGATTTACTAAACTGCGGGTTTGAAGAAGTGGAGATGTTGCCTAAAGCAACCAATCAGATTCTAGTTTTCATTTTGTAGAATGCACTAAATAGATGATAGCTAGAATCTGATTGGTTGCTATAGGCAACATCTCCAATTTTTCAAACCCACCGTTTAGTAAATATACCCCTAGGAGTTAATGGGCTTTAATCTTTAGCACAATTTAAATCAATCTCTTGATTTCCTGCATCTTGTCTTAGAGACATAGGAAACCTACCAAGTTTAATTACCCCTCCCCCCCCCCCGTGCCTTCATGCTAAGGGATGGGTAGGACACTGAGATGAAAAGGTCTAATTAACGTGAGATTACCTGCCTTCAGACAGTCACAGAATATGCATTTCCTCCCCTGGCATATGCCTATGGCCTCATAAAGCAGTACATTGCTAATACAGAAATATAACTCAATGTCAAAATTGATACATTTGCAATGATATAAATTGGCGCCTGCACCACTAATTCAAATAAATTTCTACAATAAATTATTTGTATGTGATCCAGCCACAATCATAATATAATATAATAACTGTTATCAGCATAATCATTTATATAAATATTAATTTTCAAATATAATTTTTTACATTAATTGCATAAATAAAGATGCTTTCAATGAGTACTGTACATACAATGCATTTTTATAGTCTATCTTAGTTTCATACAGTTGTTCTGTTCTAGCTAGTGGCAGGCATATGTGCAACTTTGCAATCCAAGACTATGGCGTGTCAGTCATCACTATGAATTGGCATTCATACCAGACCTGTAGTGGATGCAAATGTTACGGCTGAAGAGAAGCGCACTTACAATAAACACAGGACTTGAATAACTGCGTCAGAACGTCCTTACTGTACATGGCCTACGTTAGTCAGCCTCCTTCCCTCCCCATTCCACCTCTCAATTCATTGACAGTGGTAAGGGTCATTTGCATTCAGACATACATTGCTTGCAATCAGAGCTGGATTAAGGCTTTGGGGGGCCCGGGGCACTTAAGACAGGGGGGCCCCTAAGATCTAAAATTAAGGCAGTGGTTCCCAAACTTTTGCAGTTTGCAGCGCCCTTAGAGTCTCGATAATTTTTTTCAAGTCACCCCTCCAAAATAATTACTGAGCAGTCCCGTTTTATAAGTAATTGGGTCAAAATAGCGTAATAAGTATTTAGGTCAGGACAGAAATACTTATTTAGTTGTATGCAAAAATAATACACATAAATCCAAAGGAAAATAATATTTTTAGATATTTCTTTCAATAATATTTCTGTCAAAGAATAATTTACAGCTAACTCACTCTGTGCCCCATCATCATCTGCATCCACACTCTGTGCCCCTCTGCATCCACACACTCTGTGCCCCTCTGCATCCACACACTCTGTGCCCCTCTGCATCCACACACTATGTGCCCCTCTGCATCCACACACTCTGCCCCTTCTGCATTCACACACTCTGCCCCTTCTGCATTCACACACTCTGCCCCTTCTGCATTCACACACTCTGTGCCCCTTCTGCATTCACACACTCTGTGCCCCTCTGTATCCACACACTCTGTGCCCCTCTGAATCAACACACTCTGTGCCCCTCTGCATCCACACACTCTGTGCCCCTCTGCATCCACACACTCTGTGCCCCTCTGCATCCACACTCTCTGTGCCCCTCTGCATCCACACTCTCTGTGCCCCTCTGCATCCACACTCTCTGTGCCCCTTCTGCATCCACACTCTCTGTGTCCCTCTGCATCCACACACTCTGTGCCCCTCTGCATCCACACACTCTGTGCCCCTCTGCATCCACACACTCTGTGCCCCTCTGCATCCACACACTCTGCCCCTTCTGCATTCACACACTCTGTCCCTTCTGCATTCACACACTCTGCCCCTTCTGCATTCACACACTCTGTGCCCCTTCTGCATTCACACACTCTGTGCCCCTCTGTATCCACACACTCTGTGCCCCTCTTCATCCACACACTCTGTGCCCCTCTGCATCCACATACTCTGCCCCTTCTGCATTCACACACTCTGTCCCTTCTGCATTCACACACTCTGCCCCTTCTGCATTCACACACTCTGTGCCCCTTCTGCATTCACACACTCTGTGCCCCTCTGTATCCACACACTCTGTGCCCCTCTTCATCCACACACTCTGTGCCCCTCTGCATCCACACACTCTGTGCCCCTCTGCATCCACACACTCTGTGCCCCTCTGCATCCACACACTCTGTGCCCCTCTGCATCCGCACTCTCTGTGCCCCTTCTGCATCCACACTCTCTGTGCCCCTCTGCATCCACACACTCTGTGCCCCTCTGCATCCACACACTCTGTGCCCCTCTGCATCCACACACTCTGTGCCCCTCTGCATCCACACTCTCTGTGCCCCTCTGCATCCACACTCTCTGTGCCCATTCTGCATCCACACTCTCTGTGCCCCTTCTGCATCCACACTCTCTGTGCCCCTCTGCATCTACACACTCTGTGCCCCTCTGCATCTACACACTCTGTGCCCCTCTGCATCCACACACTCTGTGCCCCTCTGCATCCACACACTCTGTGCCCCTCTGCATCCACACACTCTGCCCCTTCTGCATCCACACACTCTGTGCCCCTCTGCATCCACACACTCTGCCCCTTCTGCATTCACACACTCTGTGCCCCTCTGCATCCACACACTCTGTGCCCCTCTGCATCCACACACTCTGTGCCCCTCTGCATCCACACACTCTGTGCCCCTCTGCATCCACACCCTCTGTGCCCCTCTACATCTACACACTCTGTGCCCCTCTGCATCTACACACTCTGTGCCCCTCTGCATCCACACACTCTGCCCCTTCTGCATTCACACACTCTGTGCCCCTCTGCATCCACACACTCTGTGCCCCTCTGCATCCACACACTCTGTGCCCCTCTGCATCCACACACTCTGTGCCCCTCTGCATCCACACACTCTGTGCCCCTCTGCATCCACACACTCTGTGCCCCTCTACATCCTCACTCTGCCCTCTCCCTCATTCTTTTGCCCCTCCATTGCTGTTTCCTATCACCATTCCCCTCCGCTTCTTTACTTACCATACTTGACCTTCTTTCTTCTATTTTTTCTGTTTTTTTCTTCTTTCTTCTTACCAATTCAGCGGTGCCTGGGTCCCAGCATCCTCTCTCCTGCCGCTGCTCACTGAATGTCGGGCATCATATATATATTAATATTAGTACAGGTACTTGTAAATTGTACATGCACCTTTGTATAAAACGCATGTATAAAACGCATGTAAAATAACGCCATTGGGTATAAGGCCATTAGCATTGACACATCCTGCATTACATCACCTACAGCCCGCAGTATGACACTTACAGCTCTCACAGAGGGCTCGCCAAAGTTGTCTGCATAAGACAAATCATTGCTTACTCAAACTAAAATACTGTACATTAAAACAATCATCAAAAGCCCACATTAAAATGGGTATTGACACCACACATTAAAACTAGCATTGATACCACACATTAAAACTATCATTGATACCGCACATTAAAAATACCATAACGCACTTTAAAAATACAATGTATAGTGCACATTACAACTAGCAATGATACTGCACATTTAAACTAACTTTGATAACGTAACACCCAATTTTGACTATATATATATCTATCTATATCTATCTATCTATCTATCTATCTATCTATCTATCTATCTATCTATCTATCTATCTATCTATCTATCTATCCATCCATCCATCCATCCATCCATCCATCTATCTATCTATCTATCTATCTATCTATCTATCTATCTATCTATCTATCTATCTATCTCTATCTATCTCTATATGTGTGTGTAGCTATGTATATATGTGCATATATATGTGTCGACACACACACACACACACATATATATATATATATATATATATATATATATATATAATATATATATTCATGCAGGACCCTCTATTTTATTAATCATTACTAAAGTAATTATCAAAGCCTGCCACTTATATTAAAGCTTTAATTAGATTACATAAATATGTGTATATAAATAAATAAATATAAATTATATATAATGTACTACAATTTTATTCAAACTTTAATATAACTGGACGGCTTCAGTAATTACTTTACTAATGATTAATAAAATAGAATCTGCCACTCTGGCATTGGCTCTACCAGTCTAATGTTAATGTTGAATGTATACTTATTGAAACACTACTGATAAAATAAATAATCATATCTATGTACATATTTAAGAAGACCCCACATAGCATGATTATTACTTGTTTGCTTGATTAAATATGTAAAATGTAGCCACTATATATATATATATAGAAGAAATAAACATGTTATGAAGGGTTTTCTCTATATATTTATTTATGTATAATTTTTGGTTCCACTCACCTACTCTCTTTTCCGTCTTCATGTCGAGGAGGAGCTGCTGCAGCTGGACATGCGCAGCAGCTCCATTTTGGCCATTTTAGATATTACAGCAGCCGCGGTGCTGCTAACACAGAGTGGGCGCATCGCGCATGCGTCAGTAGGGACCCCGCCGCTGTCAGATGTCACGGTTGCTGTCAGACAGTAACTGACAGCAGAGGAGTTAATGCAGGTGACAGGGGGGGGGGGGGCGTGCGGAGAGTGGGGGCACTGGGAAAGTGGGGGGCACGGAGCGGTTGCTGTCAGTTGCTGTTAGACAGTAACTGACAGCAGGTGAAGTCATGCAGGCGGCGGGGGGCCCTCGGAGAGAGGGGGGCCCGGGGCACGTGCCCCCTGTGCCCCCCCCCCCCTTAATCCGGCTATGCTTGCAATTACGTACTGTCTGGTTCTGGGCCTGTGCAGAGCTTATTCCTCAAGCGCTACGCAAACGGACAGTGACTTTTTTAGTTCCCCATAACAGAATATTTTGGTCTTTGTAAATTTGAAATATACCAATTGTTGAAACAATAAAATGTAGGAATTAAAATTCAGTAAGAACACAATAATTGAAATATCCCTGTGCGTACTGTATCTACTTAGAGGCATGATATCTTAATAGATCATTGTTTGGGTGGCAGATTCTACATATGTTAAATACCATATTTAAAAAGCAATTACATATACTTGTACATACATCCATATACAGGGCTACCATCAGAAATCGTGGGGCCCAGTACAATGAAGCAGACAGGGCCCCCCGATGACCCCCCCCGCCCCCACCCCGATGAACCAGGGCCATCTTTCCGACTGGGTACGATGGGCAGGTGCCCAGGGGGAAAGAGGGCCCAAGGCAATGAAAAATACAAATCTTGCAGAAAAAAACCCAACTTACCTTTTTGTGGTCACGATCCGGCTTCCTCCCTGGTCCCCTCTTCCGTGAAGGGGGTGGGACTTAGGTGATTGAAAGGTAACTTAAGCATGCCCCTAATATATATATATATATATATATATATATATATATATATATATATATTATGGTGCTGTTCCTTGTTGTGCTCCTGGTGCACCTGTTCTCATTGATTTCTACAAACTACCTGTTCACCTGCATCAGCCATGTTCCTGTTATCTGCCTTCTGCAACTCCGAGCAATCCCTGTGCTATATCTACACTATCCTAATATCATAAGATGTGGCGCAAGCTCGCGTTTGTGTGAATTCTCCCACTGGTGTGGACCTGGGTTAATGGTATTCAGCGGATTCTACACTGGGTGTTCAAGTGATTGTTTCAAATATACTATACTATGTACGATTTCCATTTTCTTTTGCTTTTGTGGTGAGATCCCAAGATAGGATTCTGAGAACCAGACGGACACTTGACATATGATATATTATGAGCGCTGACAAGCATCTATCTGTACGCATATTGCTCACCTATATTAATCTCATATATCTTGACAATATTACACCATGTGGCGCCTTGCTGTTTTATCATTATAGATTGTTCCTTCCGGATTGACCATCTGGCTTCATGCAATTGGGCTGCCGCTTGAACATAAGATTGTGCACTGTCATTGTTGGACTTTTATATATTGGATCTGATTTTGTCACTAGCGCCTGTTACACTGATCTTGTACATTTGCATATATATATATATATTATTTTAAAAAAAAGTGCTTATATATATATATACAAGTTAACCCGTGCATGATACTCATGCATTCTAGTCAAATCAAGCTACTTAAGGTGTTAAAAAGGTTCTTGTCATGCATTTGGGCCATAGCCCAGGCCTCAACCACCAACCACTCCCCACTGTCACCCCCGGCAACCACCAACCACTCCCAACTGTCACTTCTCCTTCAAGAAATATATATATATATATTTTTAAATCTTTATAAACACTTTTAACAATTAACAAATTAAATTAACAAATTAAAAACATCTTAGTATACCAAATTTCAGCCCTTTCTGAATTTTTTTCCCCACACACACTAAGAATTTAGTAGGTCAGTGTATAACTCCACCCAGCAGGTGGCGCTGCAGCTTGGTTTTATTTTTTACACACACAGACAGACTAACACACGCCACTAGACATTTATATTATAGATATTAGTAGAGGGGAGAGAGGGAGAGAGATTATTCAGGCCTTAACTTCCGCAGTAGAACGCATGTGCGTTCCACTAACAGGAAGTTTGGCATTTGGAACGCATGCATTCCACTGCGGATGTTAAGGCCTGAAGGTACAAAGTTACGGCTCTGCCTGCTTTCCACCAGTCCCGGCGTCTCCTCTGTTGTTTTCAGCCTGGTTGTCACAGTGACAGCAGCGGAGATGCCGGGACTGGAGGACAGCAGGCCCCCTGGTAAGTGTGTGCCACGGGGCCCCCTGGTGAGCCCGGGCCTGGTACATGGGGGTACCCCAGGGCCGCCTGATGGTGGCCCTGTCCATATATAAGACCTATGAATTCAAGCATTTTATTTGCACTCAAGACAGGAACTTAGTACAGTAACATATTATCCTTAATTTCACTAAAAGCCTCAAAATTACGTCCTCATCACTCATCCCAAACAGCTCCAACATGTCACGCATACCTCACATTTGCCAAGAAATGCCCCCAAATGCTACACAGACCTCACACTTCTCACAAAGTGATCCCACTCACCCCAAAATCACCACTCCAATCAGACTTCCCCATATGTCAGTCACCCACCAGTTACCCAACATGCCACACTGCAGTGCACTCCTTCATCCTACTCTGATTGGATGTGCTGCCCTGTCTGGAGGAGGTCATGTCATGATCAGCTGCTCCCATCACATTCAGTATTATTCTCTGCTTATGACATAAGGACATAGAGCTGGTGGCCGGGGGCCATGTGTTGTCCATCACTGCTATAATGTCTATTGGTTCATGGTAATTTCTTGCTACAACAGGCCCTCTATGATAAACAGAGAAAGTCAAACTTTAGTGGAGCCACTTGGAGACATGTTTTCAAACTTGCTGGTAGCCATAGTATCCTGCATACAGACCTAAGGTCCCCTCATAATCAAAAATAAAGTGGCAGATGACAAGAGCTCCATTTTCCAGATGTTTTCATGTTCTAGCATGGGAGTGTGACCATGAGGCAAATATTTTATATCATCTGTAGACTCCTCTAACAGCATAAGCTACGGGTAAGGATCAGGCTAGGACGTGGTCTCCTTTGAGGTGTGAAGTCTAATGGCTTTCACCATATTCACTAGACAACGCCACAAGGGACTTTGTTGCAAGTGGATCTTAGGTGAAAGCTCCAAAATAAGATTTAGTATAAGGCTGCCGACTATAAATAATAGAACAAAGTAAAGTGAAAACAAAATACAGCTAAAAGTTCATGGGAACATTCCAGAACAGGTCAAAATTGGGACAGGTGGCTATCAATCAAAGATTTTTGTTTTTATTGAAAGTCCCAGATTGGTGTTCTCGTGCCCTAAGTGCGAAAATAAAGAGCACAAGGGTGCAGTAAACTTTAGGCACTCCTTAAAAGAGGAGGGGCCCTTCTATCCTAAACCTCTGCAGCCATAAGGCCCCTTAAGAATCAAGGGCATTCAACCCTCATAAGCCTTGCCCTGGGGTCCAGCAAAGCTTCACCCAGGGGCCGTAAACTTCTGCCTCCACCACCACTGCGCAAGTGCAACAGTTCAGCACTTCTCCGGCTGTCATTTATTAAAAATGACAGCCGGAGAAGAGCTGAACTCCTGCGCTTGCGCAGCAGTTCAGTGTCGGATACGCAGTTCCTCCCAAGCACCATTGCGGACCGTTTTACACCTGGAAGAGTTAAGTATAAAATTATATCATTTTTTATTCATTTATTAGTGTCCTAAAAAAAATATGTATGTAATTCTGAGGCCATAAGAGTCATTGGGGGCATTACTGTGGCATAAAAGATATTGGGGACATTACTGTGGCATAAAATGTATTGGGGGAAACTGTGGCATACTATGTGTTTCTGGGGGCAACTGTGGCATACTATGTGTTTCTGGGGGCAAGTGTGGCATATTATGTGTTTCTGGGGGCAACTGTGGCAAAGTATGAATTGAGGGCAACTGTGGCATATTATGTGTTTCTGGGGGCAAGTGTGGCATATTATGTGTTTCTGGGGGCAACTGTGGCAAAGTTTGAATTGGGGCAACTGTGGCATATTATGTGTTTCTGGGGGCAACTGTGGCATATTATGTGTTTTTTGGGGCAACTGTGGCATATTATGTGTTTTTTGGGGCAACTGTGGCATATTATGTGTTTCTGGGGGCAACTGGGGCATATTATGTGTTTCTGGGGCAAGTGTGGCATATGTGTTTTTGGGGGGCAACTGTGGCATACTATGTGTTTCTGGGGGCAACTGTGGCATATTATGTGTTTCTGGGGCAACTGTGGCATACTATGTGTTTCTGGGGGCAACTGTGGCATATTATGTGTTTCTGGGGGCAACTGTGGAATACTATGTGTTTCTGGGGGCAACTGTGGCATACTATGTGTTTCTGGGGGCAACTGTGGCATAATATGTGTTTCTGGGGGCAACTGTGGCATACTATGTGTTTTTGGGGGGCAACTGTGGCATACTATGTGTTTCTG
Source organism: Mixophyes fleayi (assembly GCF_038048845.1). NCBI lineage: Eukaryota > Metazoa > Chordata > Amphibia > Anura > Limnodynastidae > Mixophyes > Mixophyes fleayi. The sequence goes on from NC_134404.1 coordinate 47,472,198, forward strand.
GGGGCAACTGTGGCATATTATGTGTTTCTGGGGCAACTGTGGCATACTATGTGTTTCTGGGGGCAACTGTGGCATATTATGTGTTTCTGGGGGCAACTGTGGAATACTATGTGTTTCTGGGGGCAACTGTGGCATACTATGTGTTTCTGGGGGCAACTGTGGCATAATATGTGTTTCTGGGGGCAACTGTGGCATACTATGTGTTTCTAGGGGCAACTGTGGCATACTATGTGTTTCTGGGGGCAAGTGTGGCATATTATGTGTTTCTGGGGGGCAACTGTGGCAAAGTTTGAATTGGGGCAACTGTGGCATTGATATGTGTTTCTGGGGGCAACTGTGGCATATCATGTGTTTTTGGGGGCAACTGTGGCATATTATGTGTTTCTGGGGTCAACTGTGGCATACTATGTGTTTCTGGGGGCAACTGTGGCATACTATGTGTTTCTGGGGGCAACTGTGGCATATTTTGTGTTTCTGGGGGCAACTGTGGCATACTATGTGTTTCTGGGGGCAAGTGTGGCATATTATGTGTTTCTGGGGGCAACTGTGGCAAAGTTTGAATTGGGGGCAACTGTGGCATATTATGTGTTTCTGGGGGCAACTGTGGCAAAGTTTGAATTGGGGGCAACTGTGGCATATTATGTGTTTCTGGGGGCAACTGTGGCATATTATGTGTTTTTGGGGGCAACTGTGGCATATTATTTGTTTCTGGGGCAACTGTGGCTTATTATGTGTTTCTGGGGCAAGTGTGGCATACTATGTGTTTCTGGGGCAAGTGTGGCATATGTGTTTTTGGGGGGCAACTGTGGCATATTATGTGTTTCTAGGGCACAATTATGAGGTATGATGTGAACTGGGGCACTACTGTGCGGCATAACATTTTTTTTTGCTGGTCCCTTACTGTTAATATGATATTAGCCTCATAAAATGAGAACTAATTATATATATATAGCCGCCGAGAGGGGAGAGGGTGGCTACAAATTGCCTGGGCCTGCTTGGTGGCTCGAGTCCCCTCTGGAGACCAATTTTGAAAAAAAATAAAAAATATTTTAAAAGTACTTTTAAAAAAAATTTTTTATTGAGTGCAGGGGGATCGGTAGTGGCTAAATCCCCTTCAGCTCAGGTACCTTCAGACGCCAGGTCATGTGACTGCAGTGGTCACATGGTACTCGGCGGGCTGCTGGATATCTTCCCATGCTGTGCAGTGGAGAATAAGGTAAAAAGAAGGTGTGCTGGAGAGGGGGCATTTGTGACGAAAGGTGATGGAGAGGGGCATGTGTCACTAAAGGTGCTGGGCAGAGGGGGGGCAAGTGTGATTAAAGCATGTGGGCAGAGGGAGGCACGTGTGATTAAAGCATGTGGGCAGAGGGGACATATGTGAGCTGGGGACAAAGCTGCTGAGCAAGGGGGCATGTGTGAGTAATGCATTTTTCTGTAAGAGGGTGGCCTGGTGCTTTTCCCCTGCTAGACACGCCCCCAATGATGTACTGCCACACCCCGAATTGTACGACCACTTGCATGGTAAAAAAATGTTGTGCGGCACAACATTTTTTTAACCATGCTTAACTATAAGGGAGGACCCATGGAGTTGCTGTACTGGGGTCATGAATTTCTCTAGGCAGCTCTGTATGTATGTATATATGTGTGTGTGTGTGTGTATATTATATATATATATATATATATATATATATATATATACACACACACACACACACAACTGGCACACCTGGGCTTGACTAGATTTTATCCGGCACTCCGATGGAAAAAGGTTGCCAACCCCTGCACTGGAATAATAGTTTGTGTCTGTTTCACCACCTGATGGCCACAAATGGTACTGCACATAAACTAACTGCACATTTTATACAGAGGCTAAAACATTTATACATACATCCTGATTACCCCTATAGTTTTACATTTCAGTACGTTCCAAAGTGGACCAAAAACTTACTAATTAAAAAGCTGAGCAGCGATTGTGGCAGGGGGCACAATCCACCAATGTTCAGTGCTCAATGGCAATAGCCTAAAACATAAGCCTTTAATTTACTGAAACTCTCCTTAATTCTGAATATGGTCACAATATTCCATTTTGATTGGCCAGGATTATTATGTTCATAAATATATATATGGAATACTTCAAACTGCTACGCTTTAAGAACCATCTCCGTATCCACAAGGACTGTGGAAGAGCCTTCCGTATCTCTAATCATCTAGCTGCTCATCCCAAGATCCATGAGCAAGATGGACCTTAAGCTGTTCACTCTGTAGCAAGCACCTTTTTCTGCCGTTCTAGTTTTGAACAACAAAAACAGCAACATATATATATATATATATATATATATATATATATATATAAGGCCTTACCAATATCATCAAATAGAAAGCATATTAAGAAATTAATGCATTGGATTAATCTCTTGGGCAGTACATGGTCTTATCCAGTATAACTTCGTTGTACCATCGCCTATGGGTCAGAAGGTGACTGTGTTGCATATATGGATGTGCCTTTGGTAGGTATATTTTAGTGTAGACTATATTATATGTACTCTGTCATTTGCCTTCAGCTTTTTAAGTCCCTTTGGGAAAGGCATTCCTTCACACATCTATGATTGCAATCTTATCCATTTCATATTTGTTGTTGACAAATTGGAGATTGAAAGGTCATGTTGGGTCCACAATATGGTCATACATTAAAACAAACTTAATTGGACAATTATTAATGAATATTATCCAGTATATTGCTTTATAGACAGGACTGTTTATATACCTTTGGGAACCATGGTTATATTACACCTCCTTATATTTTAATATAATTTAATCTCTGACCTCTAATTCACTTTCCTTCTATTTTATTTTTTAGCCCCTCCCATCGCCTCAGGAGGTCCAGAGGCTATATTTTTACCATTATGCTACTTTTTCTAAAACTCCAACTTTCACAATAAACCCGTAAGACTTTGCTACAATTATGTAGACAAGTAATATCATCTGACGCAAAATTTTGAAAATGTAAATAAAAGTATTTCAAGCAGAAAAGCTCAGCAGCATCGCCTCCTCTATGACTCAGGGTTAGCATTGGCCTTTGCGTGCTGCCTTCTATCCGTCCAATTATCTGCAGGTTTGTAATGCTGTATGTGAGGCCTGGCCAACCTGTGGCTCTCAAGGTGTTGTGAAACTACAAATCCCAGCATACCTTGCCAGCTGTCTACTGGCTATCTACTGGCAGAGCTTGCTGGGTCTTGTATAAGGGAAAGCTTATGCACCCTGATACTAAAATATGCTTAGTTGTGACTGTTCAGTTTTATACACACTTCCTTTCACCTGCTCCAAGTTTTTGGCAGATATTTTGAATTTCCAACTTTTACCATTACTAGTTATTATAAAACACTGCTTAATTATCATCATCATCATTCATTTATTTATATAGCACCAGCAAATTTACGCTTTTACAATTGGGAACAAACATTAATAAAACAATACTGGGTAATACATACAGACAGAGAGGTAAGAGAACCCTGCTCGCAAGCTTACAATCTATGGGACAATGGGAGTTAGAAACACAAGGGCATGTGCTACATCATATTGCACACTGGACCAGCTAGAATGCAAAGGTAAAAGTATTGAGTGGGCTGTGTGTGTTGCAATATTGATCAGAGGGTCTAGCTGTGTAGAGGGTGGTAATAGGGTAACCTAGGGAGATTAAGATGGTGGTTGAGGAATATCATAAGCTTGTCTGAAGAGGTGGGTTTACTGAGAGCGCTTGAAGGTTTGAAGACTAGAGGAAAGTCTTACTGTGCGAGGAGGGAATTCCACAAAGTGGGTGCAGCCCGAAAAAAGTCCTGTAACCGAGAATGGGAGGATGTGATGAGAGTGGAAGAGAGACGCAGATCTTGTGCAGAACGGAGGTGTCGAGTTAGGAGATATTTTGAGACAAGTGAGGAGATGTATGTTGGTGCAATTTTGTTGATGGCCTTGTATGTTAGTAGAAGCATTTTATATTGGATTCGTTGAAATACAGGCAAGCAGTGTAGAAAGTGACAGAGTGGCTCAGCAGAGGAAGAACGATTTGCAAGGAAAATCAATCTAGCCGCTGCGTGCATAATAGATTGTAGGGGTTCAAGTCTGACTTTGGGAAGACCAGTAAGGAGGGAATTGCAATAGTCGATGTGGGAGATTATGAGTGCATGAATTAAGATTTTTGCGATATATGTATCATATCTTTAAGGGCAATAGTCTGTTCTATATCAGGTATTGCTAACTTATGCATTAAATCAGAGAGAATTTGGCATGTTACTTGTCACCCATTTACAGTGACTTGCACTAAATGCAGTTAATAGACTATGCTAAGATAGGCTTAATATTTCCATCCAGTTAGGATGTGTTTAGTATCAATATTTGTGTCTATGCTATGTATATACTTTGCATATTTAATGAATCTTAAGAATTCCACATAAAGGTGGATGTGTGCAGTAGTTGTCAAGCAAATCAGTTATAGAAAAGTACATACCTCCTAATATTTAGAATTCCAAAAGCGGGACAAAACAAACGTCACCTGATCTTTCCAAACCACACCCACAAAATAGGCAGATTTAGGTAAAACTCCACCCACTTTCTTTTAAAGCCCCACCCCTTTTGCGTCCGACGAATTGAGATGTCCCACCAAAACCTGGAGAGTTGGGAGATATGTTTGTATAGCCTGAATTCTGTGATAGTTAAAGTCACAATTTTCAAAATAAACCCTCTTTGGCCCTCATTCATGAAGCGCACTAGAGGCGTATCACAAATTACTATGGATTTTCACCAGTGTTCGTATATAGTTATACCCAGTGCACGCCTACTTCCAACTCTTGTGAGACACCTCTGAAAGCTAGCAGTGTGCTTAGACTTGCAGAGGAGTGGGACAATCTGAAGAAGGGCATCATAAAAGTAGAACTGTCAGCTAAAGGTCCAGCCTCCTACCACTGTATAACCACCCCTTTCACCAAATGAAACTTCTGATTGGTTCAGCCAATGACAATGAGGGGGCATTGGGACTGTCTTTAATACATGCAGCACTTTTGTGCAAATGAGGGTTTGGTTTTTTTTTAACGTTTGGCAAAATGTGTCTAGAAATACACTTCTCCACTAAAGTGCAATTATAAGGTGCAAAATACATCCTATTAAAAGAATAGGATGAGCTGGTGCAAAATGCAAAAAGTGTTTTTGCATTGTGAAAATGGTTGTGTTCCCTTCTGCCAGAACCCCCATAAGACTGCATCCTGTCCACCCCTTTTCTAGGTGCCTGAATTAGCAGTTCAATTACTTAACACTTTAAAGGTTATATTACTATAGACTAGCTAGCGAAAATCACTTTCATAGTGACAGCTGCCAGAAGAGTGTCTGGATGGTGTGTTAAACTCACAATCTCTAAAGACATTACACATAATAATAATAATAATAATAATAATAATAATAATAATATAAAAACTAATCAAATTACAAAAATATAATTAGACTAAAATCTGCATTCAGAAATGAACATTGTACCAGTACCTTCCTATACATATTTTATTCAGACAAAAAAGAGAAAGTTCTGAGTTAATTTCCATATATTCCAATGGTATCATCTGACATGACTATATGGTTACAACATCTAGCATGATCAATAGCCCCCCCATTTCAGTATACTACCTGTGGCCACCTCCCACTTGGCCAAAATGCAGCATCAAGTGGGTCAATACCTGATGTTGCTGTGCCGAATGGATTAGATCTCAGCACTAAGGGATTAAAGTTGTATTACATTGTATATTTATTAATTTAATTGTAAATCTTTAATGTATGGTCACTGTGGCACCGATTAGTAACTAGCGCACACCTAACTAGCGCACACCGCCAGAAAGGGCTCAGTCCCGGCGCTGGGAGTGTAAATATTTATTTTCATATTGTTCATGTATTGGTTTATGAGGTAATATGTCATGTTGGGGAAAGCTTGTTTTTGTAAGAAAGGAAGAATGACAAGAGGGTCCCATATTGTTAGGCTGACGGTCTGATCACCAACCCACAGAACTAGATGGCGGAGGTCTTCACCTATAGCGGCCGCCTTTCCTTAACCAATTGATCATCTAATTCAAGCTTCATTTTGAAGACTATTTGATACTATAAAAAAACGGATATGTTCCCTCGTTGACACTCTTTGAAATGTTCTCATATAGAGACGAAACGCATCAGCTATTCTAGACGGGGAGTATTGACACTACAATTGTTTCACTTGCAATACGGTAACAGAGTTATCTTACCTGGAATAGTGCAGATTTGCTGGAAGGATTTGGTCTATTTTTGTACTTGGGATGGTGAAAAAATCACTCACCTGGGAGACTACTGTATGAAGGTGACCGGCTAAGTCATGTACTGTGGTTAACACATACTTGCTAAATGCGGAACATGTGGAGATTTCAAAGTACTAGTTTTGCTTACCAGCTAATACTCTGCTTTTGGATCTGATATCACCACCACAGGATGCTTTAGCAGTTTCTATGGATATAATTCCATATTGAAACAAACTGTTTGTTAGAACAACGTGTGGAATAAGGTTTTAAAATTGCCATAGAATGTACTAATAACCATATATTGCCTCTCATTTAAAGGTGATTTGTATATTCAATCAGTCTGTCTATATTAGAGGGTTTTATAGTGTTCACTAATGGAATCATTATATGATATATGTAAATGTTTTAATAAATGTTTTTTTTTTATATTACCAGTAGCTTCATGTCATATGAAATATACAGAGAAGGACATTTGTTATTTGCAGTTTTGGTGGAGTTTATAGCACGACTCCCTGCAGTTAATTCTCATTAGCTATTTGTATTATACTGACCAAGTATATTGGGCCTGATTCATTAAGGATCTTAACTTGAGAAACTTCTTATTTCAGTCTCCTGGACAAAACCATGTTACAATGCAAGGGGTGCAAATTAGTTTTCTGTTTTACACATAAGTTAAATACTGCCTGTTTTTTCATGTAGCACACAAATACTTGATAGCTTATTTGTACATTGAAATTTAAAGTTGATATTTGTGTGCTACATGAAAAAACAGTCAGTATTGGATCGCGCAGCTTTTAATGTTTTCAATTTAGTGCATTTCCATAGTATATCTCACCTAATCACATGACACCCTCACTGTATAAGCAAATATTGCACATTAGTAAATAACCCCATTGATTATTGCATGCCATAACATAATGTGGTCTCTGGTTATCTTTACAATTGTATTTTAAGTGTTTGCTTGCATACATTTTAGCTTACAGCTTAATAACGAGACTAGACAGTGAGAATTGTATCGTGTACTGAATAAGAGAAGTGGTTCTGTGCAGATAGTCAATATCTCTGGTTGCTGTTACTTTTCTTATCAAAATTTTGAGCATTGCAATGTATGGCCATATTATCAGGTTTATTCTCTAATGTTCTTTCTCACTTCCCTATCACCTTAGATTTACCCTGTTCCTTGTATAAAAGTTAAATAAAAGTTTTCTTCATTTTGGGCATATGCTGAGTTAATGGAGACCTGTCTAATTGTTCTACAATGTAATTACCAATAGTAAAAGAGATGCCAGTGTGCAGAAGTTTTCCATTATTGCTAATGCGCCTATTTATCCACCTAACACCTAGGTACACAGGGGCAAACGCAAGATTTGTAGAGGGGGATTTCCACACCACGCCACTAGTGGGCGTGACCATCATGCATGGGGGCGTGGCTATAATAGTAGACAGTGCTTGTCTGCTCTCCAACTCTTCCTATGCCAATAATATACATGAGCAATGCTGCATGCACTACTGTTAGGTGCAGCTCTCCCTTTTCAAGCAGAGCCGTGTGAAGCGGGGGCAGGGTCCAGCCACCTCAAGTATACAGTGCCCCAGGCTTGGAGGGGGGATTCCAGGCACTAGGAAAAAAACCCTCGGTTTACCTATGGTATACGCCCATATTCTGGTCTTGAGAACTATCCCAAGAAATCGAATCTTCATCTCTTTTTGCAGGAGGTGGGTCTGACTGTTAATGGGCATGGAAGAAAGTGTGAAGCCATCACTACCAAGTGCCTCCTATGGCCACTTTAGTTCCATCCACATTTAAGCTTTAATTTTTTTTTTCTTAAATGACTGCTCAGTTTTACTCAATTTCTGCCTTAAATTAATTATAAGATTGTCGGGATTGTCTGAATGACATGCTTCACTTTTGTGTAAAGTTCTTATACATTCATTGAAGTGCGCCCAGGCAGAATTTTTTTTTTATTGAAAGCCTGGGAACAGTGGTTTTGTGCTCAAAAGTGCAAAATCCAAAAAAGTGCACTAGAGGATGCAAAACTAAGAAAAGCCCTATCCCCAACCCCCGGAACCAAAAGATTCCTTAAGGGACAAGGACCTTCAAACCCTTTTCACGCAATAATTAAGGGAGGTTGGAACCTCAGGACCACACAGCCCCCCCCCCCCCCCCTAAACCTTCAAGGAAATCTAAGCCAATAAGGGCCTACCGCACCCCTACAATCCGTGGAAAAAAAGAACACAAAAGTGAAGGTGACATTCCAAAAGTGTAATAAATAGAAAAATAAAAAAGTGACCAGTGGGCACTGCTCTAGAATAATGGCTGGGCTATTATAAAAGGCCAGGGCAAAAGAATAAGGGCAAAGGGTGGTGTGTAAAAGAAAGTGGTCTAATGTGCAGGGTGCTAGACCAGTGATTTATGGCACCCTTGGCTTGCCACTCCGAGAGCACTTTAGTCCTGGGCTTTCAATGCCACTCTCCAACCCCTGGCTAGACCACCAAGTACAACATTGCTGCAAATACACATCATATTAGCAGAGAAGCGCCTAGAAAGCATTTTCTCATAAAAAGTGCACCTCTTTGAAATGATTGGCCAATGTCTGGCTTCCACCACCACTGAGAATGTGGCTCTCCCGTACATGATGTCATGTTATGGTGACTTTCCCATTTTATTACTGAAAATCATGGATAAACAATGTGCTGGGGTTAAAAGAATGATAGAGGGATTTCACCCTAAAATATTGTGCATTTGTGATGTTCAATAATAAATTAGCAAGGTTCATCCTAAAATGTTTAGAGCAAGGGCCTTTTTATGCACATTAGTATCACAGGATCTTCAGCCTGCAGGATAGCCCACACCAACAGCTAACTTAAATAATGCCTAAGGCACCATAGCAGGATATACCAGACACAGAGGGAGGAACATTGTTGTATAAATGATTTTCTCAAGAATGGGATGTGATTTAAAAGTTGAGAATTGCAATTAGGCTTTTACTCTGGTTGTATTATTAATCTTTGATTTTTTCAAAATTGTATGTCAGAAATGTTGATAAGTGGATGTATCATGTCCAGATAAAATTATACTGGTATCTTTTTATCATCGAAAAATTGTATAGTCGATTTGTGCAGTTATCACAGGGAACATTTCCATTTTTACTATTGGAATGTAACTAAATCTGTCTTTTCAATCTTATTTGCATACATATCGAAATTTAAGACAAGCCAGAAGGAAAAGCAAAAGCCAGATATAAAAATGGGCAAAATAACTAATAAAATAATAATAATAAAATATGATGTTTTTATTTACTTATATATAACAACAGTGAAAAATCTCAATTTATATTTACAGATGCACTTTTGAAAATCCTGTTTATAAAATGTTGGACCTATACTTACATGATACCAACCTGTTTATCAACTCAGTGAAGCAATATTTTATACAGCAAGAATTTTGTGATAATTATTTACAGGCTTTCGGTTGTTTCACACAGATTATCAGTCAGTGTAATTACCCTGAATGTCTAAGATAAGCAGAAATATTGCTGTGACTGTAGATATCTCTCTGCTGACACAACAGTACTTTGTATGAGTTTATATTGTAAATGTTGTGCTGCTCGTGAACTTCTATAAATAAAGTCTGTGCACACTGCAGATTTTTATAAACCCGAATACCTTATTTGTTCACCTTTGGGCCTGATTCATTAAGGATCTTAACTTGAGAAACTTCTTATTTCAGTCTCCTGGACAAAACCATGTTACAATGCAAGGGGTGCAAATTAGTATTCTGTTTTGCACGTAAATTAAATACTGTCTGTTTTTTCATGTAGCACACAAATATCAACTTTAAATTTCAGTGTACAAATAAGCTATCAAGTATTTGTGTGCTACATAAAAAAAACAGTCAGTATTTAACTTTTGTGCAAAACAGAATACTAATTTGCACCCCTTGCATTGTAACATGGTTTTTTTTGTCCAGGAGACTGAAATAAGAAGTTTCTCAAGTTACGATCCTTAATGAATCAGGCCCCTTGTGGTGTAACAACACAAGTCTTCCTGTATAACATGTAACGGAAAAAGCTACAGGGTGCGAGTAGATTGCATGACAGCACCAAAAGAGAGGGAGAGCTAACCGAAATTTGGGAGTCTCCCAGACGTTCCGGGAAAGTAGGAAGTAGACTATGAATTCACTAGGTACCAGTGACATCACTGAGGCTTGTAGCATTTTGTCACTTAGTGATGTCATTGTTAGTTTGATTCAGAAGTTTGCCTCTAGGGTGTAAATGACTGATAGACTGTACTGTGTGCTGTGCATTTGTACCTGTCGCTGTGAGCACTGACCCTGTGATAAATTCTTTGCTACTGCTTTGTAAATAGTAGAATTGATCGTGTTTGCTTTAGTCCACAAGTCTGCTGGATACATTTGTATTAAATTACACATCTCTGGGAGTACACAAAGCAGCCAACAAAACAGGTTCTGATGGAGATAATTACTGCATGCAGAAAATATTTTGGAGAGTGGAACACTTCCTAGACTAGACAAAGGCATTAACCCGTTTCTTCTTTGAGAGGACTAGAACGTGACAGTATGCACTACACAAAGCGCCAAATGTGGCAGGATCTTGCAATTTTTTCATTCTCTCACGACTCTCATTGTTTAGAGTTAGGACCACCCTATTAGCAAAAGCTCCGTGGAGTGGCTGGTGGCTTTAACATACATTTGCAAATGTGTGCAACTAAGAGTTTTGCATTTTTATCTACAGTAGAAATGGCAGATCTGTTGCTGGCTACAGCCGTGTGCTGGGGGATCTCTCTGTGTGTTTGTTCCCTTTTAGGATAACCCCACCCTTTCATGCACCTGCTATAGCCTATAAATTGATTTGAGCAACTTTCATTTCTTTATTTAATTTTTTCCTTTAGCAACATTTATGTGTTCTCCTGACCTCCAAATATATTGTTACAATAGTTGTACTCCTATGCTGTTATTTTAGTTGTATCTAATAATGGAACCACCCTCCACAGGGGCGCACAGAAGATTTTTCAGGGGGGGTTTCCCCTCCACCCCCGAAAAAAAACAAAACCTAGAGAGCAGCACTGTACTATACAGCAGCCGCGGCGGTGCTGTATACAATAGACGCTTCTTTGACAGCGCCGAGGCTGCTGTATAGTACAGTGCCGCTACGTAGGGCACTTTTTTAGCGGAGGGGAGGGGTTTCTTGAGACCCAGGAACCCCCCTGAGTGCGCCACTGCTCCATAAACTACTTGGGTTTTCTTTTATTATTATTTTCATTTGGTTATTGTGTGTAACAATATGTATCATTACATAGCTGCTATCTAGACATAGTGGATCCAGACATTTTGTGGGATCAGCTAATATTCATGTACATGCAACCAGTAAATTCACACAGAACCATTGATATTACCGTAAACACAGAGGTTATACACCAGTCTGTGATTTTACCCTGTGTTTGCTGTTATCATTTCTTCTCAAATTTGTTCTTCCCTGTGATTTGCTGTAATTACATTGTTGACAGGTATCTGCTCTGTGCATCAGCCACTAGTTTTGGAATCCTCTGTCTTCTAATTCTTCTAAGACCTTTCTGAGTTCTGATTAGCTCATTGCTTTCACTTGTGTCCCTCCTGTGGTCAATTCTGGTAATTGGTTTCCTATATTACCCCTCTATTCCATTTATTCCTGGCCTGTGCAAGTGCTTTGTTTGTGTCACGCTAGCCATGAGAATTAGACTCACCTACTGGTATTGGCGCAGCTAGTCTAGGAGGTGCGGAGTCTAATGTGCCACAGGTCTTCGCTAGGAACCCCCCGCAAGGAGGTTTGGGCTTAGAGGCAGAGACACGCAGGTCATGGCCCTCCAAGGTAGCCACCAGTGAGATGATTAGAGAGAGGTCGAGTAATCTGGGTCAGAGCCGTGCAAGAATACAGAACCAGAGGAACAGGCAAACGCAGAGTCAGGAATGCAGGAGTCAAGCCGGGAAATCCAAAATGCACCTAAGGGTCTTTCCAGGAGCAGAGTCATGAATGCAAAGGTCTAGCCCGGAGGTCCAATATGAGCCAAGAGGGTTTTCCAGGAGCACTGTCAGACAATCCGGGTCACAAGCCAAAAATATGTCAGGATGCAGAGATGAGATATACAGAAGCTAGAGGCACGTGAACCTTGATACTCTAGTCCAGAATGGCGCCAGAGGATCCCTTAAATAGATGCAGAGGAAATGTCATTGGTGGCAGGGAGGTCGGCGGTCAGAATCAGCTGACCACTGACAGGAAGCCAGGGAGAAGCGTCCCTTTGCCCAGCAACAGAGACTTGTTAATGCGCCGGCGCTAGCCGGCCAGAAGACTAGACGCCTCCCGTTGCTAGGCAACAGGACGCGTTTGTTCAGCGGAAAAGGGGCGCCCGTCCCCGCCACTTCTTGAATGTGCGGGGACGGCGCCTGACAGTTTGCTGTGCAAAAAATACATAAGTATTAATTTTGCTGGTTCATGACTTTGTCTTCTCTTTGTGACTGATGCTGGTCACTGACCCTTGGCTTGTTTCCTTCATTGTTTTTGTCTCATCATTTGGTACTCCACTCTCTGGTAGTCAGCGGCCTCCTGCTTCTTTGGGGTCCGTGATCTATAGTCATCTTGCAGTGGGGTCCAAATCCCCTTGTGGGGTGCTCTGGTGACGACAGAGGAGGCCATTATATTTTACATACAAAATGAGCCTCCAACCCCAATCCATATAGCAGCCTACCTACTGGTTAGGCTGTTTACACACTATACAAAATTTCCCCCGAAGCAATATCCTTCACGATTTCATCAACGATAAAAAAAAGGAAAAAAAAAATCTGATCAACATTCATGTGTACACACTAAACACATTTCACAACAGCTACCTTCAGATCTCTGCTCCTCATCTGTCATAACCATCGGCTGAAAAGATCGTGACTCTGCACACTCCATAGAGATCTATGGAAACTGTCGGTCCAGAGTGCAAACACACTTCAGAATTGGAACAACATAGTTCCATCGTTAACCGAGACTTTTACTCCAGTTTAAAAATCAGATGAAATGATGTGTTAGTGTCAGGATTCAAACCCAGGGCTTCTGCCTCTGTGAACTGCTGCTCTACTGACTGAGCTAATCTGACCGCTGAACTGTTGCTTTCACTCTGTGTTCCAGATCAGTCTCAATGATCTCATGGTGTTCCAGCATGCCTTAGCTCCACCCCTTAACTTCCTATAAACGCCTGGACAGTTCCTGTCTCCAGTGCCTGATTATGGTCTCCAGTGCCTGTAATCTAGCTCCTGTTCCGGTTGCTCCTTCTGCTTCCAAACTTCAACTGCTCGTATACCTACCTCGGCTTGCCCTCGACTTTGCCTCTTCCTGAACCCTCAGACCTTTTTGCTTCACTGTGTACCGAGCCTGACGACGTTTGACCATTCTTACCATCTATCTCTTTGAAGCCTGTCTTCCTCCCTGCCACTGCGCTCCTATTCAGTCTCCTGACTGTTACAGATGTGCTTTGGAACGATAATCGTTCATCGTTGCACTGTACACACTAATGCGATATCGGGCTGAACGATCGTTTATCGTGTGATTGGCCTGTTAATCGACTGAAAACCCTCTAGTGTTGACCCAGCCTTAGAAACCAGTGCAGCACTGAGAATGCAGCTTATCTACTGATTAGAAACCAGTGCACCAGAGGTTCCTAGTGAATTCATAGACTGCCTCCTTAAGAACGCTGGTACAACTTACACCATTGGTTACATTACTATGAGGTTTTTTGGATGCTGCTTGTTCCATTTTTGTGCGCTTAAAGCATGTCAGCAACCTTGAAAAAGCCTATAAATCTCTATAGGATTGCATTGTATGCATACTCACTAGGGGTTAACGGAGGGGTTTACAGGGTTGAGCATTTTTTTCTATTTATGTCAATGGCTCATTGATTTCTACGGCTTATTCATGCAGTGATATTGTGCCCAACATGTAGAAACATTTTGAATGGGCCACAAACATGAATTGGAAAATCTCCATGCTGCTTGTTTTCTGGATGCAGTTGCATCTAAATGTGTCCAATGTATCTATACTGCATGTGAATTGCATATCGGATGACAGCGCAATCACATACGTTTTATATGTATTTTCATATGTGTTTGCACTTGTGTTTATGAATGCAAATAGCAGTGGATAACTTATTATTGACTGAAATTTGGGTATATTGGGAACGATTTTGTTAAAATATTGCATGAAATAATAACTAGAAGCATGAATAAATACAAGCATGTTTAACAAACAAAGTGAATTATAACTAACCTCTGTCATTTACAATTAAAATACATTTTTTGTTTATTTTATAACATAATACATAAATGTTTTCCTGTTAACAGTGAATTTGGTGAAGGCAGCTTCACAGCCACTCTGAAATGTTATGGTGCTATTCTGATGTCTGCTTAATAAACTCAAGATTTTGATTCATGGAAGCTGTGTCGTCTACATGTTTTGTTTTGTTCTGGATGTTTAGTGAGTGGGCTGAGCTGGGTGTGCCCAGGACGTGTGCCGTTTTACCTGTCTAACCACTGAATTATTATAGAACACACAGCCAGGTATTGTGACACATAAATGTGTCCTGACACATTTTTTAGGACTCACAGGACTGAATGGTAAATGATGCTGGTAAATGATGCTAATAATTATGAACGATACAGATAAATGATGAATGAAGCTGATAATGAATAATGATGAATGATGCTGATAAATGATAAATGATGCTAATAATGATGAATGATGCTGATAAATGATGCTAATAATGATGAATGATGCTGATAAATGATGCTAATAATGATGAATGATGCTGATAAATGATGCTAATAATGATGAATGATGCTGATAAATGATGCTAATAATGAATACTCATTATCGCAATTCCAAACGTAAAGCCTCCCCATTATATTTCACAGGTTGTTCCACCACAGGGTCTATGAAACACATATGGAAGGAGTGTTTAATTGAGAGATATATTTGGAGATGTCCTCGACTAGGCAAGTTTTTAAGGTGGGTACATACTGCCCTCTCCTGCCTAGTTTTCTGGTTCCAGTAAACTGTATTAAACATGTGCCCACAACTGCCCACATGTATTAAACATGTGGGCAGCACGGTGGCTAAGTGGTTAGCAATTCTGCCTTACAGCACTGGGGTCATGAGTTCAATTCCCAACCATGGCCTTATCTGCGAAGAGTTTGTATAGTCTCCCCGTGTTTGCGTGGGTTTCCTCCCACATTCAAAAAAAAACCATACTGGTCAGTTAATTGGCTGCTAACAAAATTGACCCTAGTCTGTGTGTCGTGTATGTCAGGGAATTTAGATGTGTAAGCCCCAATGGGGCAGGGACTGATGTGAGTGAGTTCTCTGCACAGTGCAGCGGAATTAGTGGCGCTAGATAAATAAATTTAAAGTAATAATAATAATAATGTTCACAGTAGCCAAATAAATCATTCTTCTTGCTGGGTAAGCCAACTCATTTGGGAAACTACATTATAAAAGGTATTATGAAAGTTTAAATGATATATTAACAAAGTCCCTTTCCACATATATTCTTGTCTGGAATCTATGGATAACCCCACAGAAGAGTAAGAGAGATAAGAGGCAGCATACAAGTTTGATGTTCTCCGTCCTACTTTAGACAATCCACCATTCAGAGTGGAACTGTGCTGCAGAATCTGTGGCACCTTATGAATAAACGGCGGAGATGAATATTATTTACTATATGGATATAAGATCTCTATGAGGTCGATAACTCTATTGTTCATAATATATTCAGGAAATCTCTGTATCATTCACACCTTACCCCCTCAATACAAAAATAGATGTTCTCCCTTCAGCAACATCTCATTCACCATTATGTATTTCTGAACCTTACATCGCGTCATAATGTTTCCAACGGTCTCATGTTCCAGCAGCATTTTCCCAGTCCCCATGCTGATATTATTCCATAGCTTTCCTCTCTGCAATTTTTGGAAGCCTCCTTCAGCTTTTAATTTGATGCACATGCTGTATAACAGAGAACTGCCTTTTATAGTCCAAATCTAACAGTGCTTTTGTTTCCTATTTATTTCTTTTGTTCTCTAATTTCTTATGTGTCCTGACTTTGCATTACCTAATGTCTGACATTTAAATACTTGTGTATTTTTATTTCGTTGAACCCAGTTTCATGTATCAGTAGTGATGTTCTCCCTGTGCTTTATTCTATCTAAGACTGTGCTTGAGCAGACTGAAACCAAGGTCATGATGAGAAGGTACAGTAAATAAAGCAGTAAACAATATAAGATATTTTTATAATCCAGCCCTGGGACAAGTTTAGTTTTATATTACTCTCCCCAGGGCCTGTGCTAGAGTTCTCGGCCCCCTAGGCAAAATTTCCAAATACAGCCGCCCCCCGAGCTCAATGCCCCCCCTCACCACACTGCCCCCCCACCTGGGTCTCAATGTCCCCCCCTGTCTCAATGCCCCCCTCCCCTGGTCTCAATGTCCCCATCCTGGATCTCAGTCACCCCTCCTTGGATCTCAATGTCCCCCCCTGTAGCATACCAATGTCCCCCCCCTCCCCTTGTAGCATACCAGCGTCCCCCTCCCCTCTCTTTCCTTACCTTAACTTGACTCCATAAAGATGCACCTCTCTGCCGGGTCCCGTCCCTCACTGACACTGTCAGGGCGTGATGATGATGTCACGCCCGACAGTCAGGGGAAGGGGATTGGAGGGGAGGAGACGGAGGGACGGTGCACTCCATTGGCTGTTGGAGGGGAGGACGACGGTGGCGATCCATAACCCTCCCCTCTCCCTGTGGATCTATCTGAAGCTGTGCGACGGCCGTGGAAGGTATGCTCAGCGGTCGCCCCACAGTATTAAAGTACAATGCTAACTGCATTTTACTTCTGTGGCGCCCACCAGTGCCCGGCGCCCTAGGCAACTGCCTAAGGTTGTCTAATGGGAGCGCCGGGCCTGACTCTCCCTCCAACTTGAGATGCATACGTAATAGTGAGTGATAAAATAATCTCGCAGGAAGGCCTAAATAAGGCTGGGTACACACTACAGGATTTTCCGACCAATGTGTTATCTACAATGATTTTACTAACGACTTAAAAAAAAGTCCCGACCAGCATGCGATCCATTCGTACACACTATACATGTTTTAAAAGATTTACCCTCAGATCTGTGCTCTTCAACTGTCATAACCATTGGCGTAAAAGATCACTCTATGGAGATCCTGATCGTGGGCGCATACACACTGCTGGATTGGAACGACATTGGAATGAGATTTATAGTTCTGCTGAACAATCTAATCAAACGTTGGTTGGTGCTTTGGAACGACTTTTGTTCATCGTCTAAGTGTACACACTAATGCGATATCGGGCTGAACAGTCATTTATCGAGTGACTGGTCCGATGGTTGGCTGAAAAGACTGTAGTGTGTACCCAGCCTAAGACAGTACTCTTTAATGGTATCATCTGGTATCTGGTATTTACTTTTAGCAGGGTTTAAGGCTCCTCTTCTGCTACAAAAAAAACTGGACTTGGCATTCAGTGGTTTAACCTAAAGAGAAAGGCACTGGACTGGGAGAGTCGGAATATTTGCATCTACTATCACTCCTAGAATGAGTAACAAGTAGGTCATATTAGGGGTTAAGAGCACTAGTGACAAGGCTAAAAGGTAGATCATGTTCATGATTTAAAGTCTTTATGGTAGGAAAGGCTGGATAGAAAATTACATTGGTCTCTAGTCCTGCTAGGGTCTAGGTGCTCACACTTCGAGGCATATGAAAACCACTGACAAATGATTTACAACACGGAAGCAAAGATACAGTCCTGCCACCTGCACGTCAGGCACACATCCTCCAGTCTCCCACCACTCACTGACAGTGAAGTTCCCCTCCTTTCATTTTCAAGTCAAACATAGGCAATGAGTTAATATGGATGGCCTCTACCATAACTCTCAAACTCAACCATAGCACCAGCTGCCATACTGAAACAGCTGTGCACATCTATATAGAATTGCATCTTTTCAGGTGACTGGCAGAGTGCAGTCATGCCTCTTAAATTGTCTGCACATCTGTGATATATTCGAGCAACAACAACAGAGTATCGATAGGTGGCGCAGGGGGTGCGGTCACAAAGGAGGTGAGGGGGCCTCGATTGCTCCACCCTCCAAAGCCTCTTCTTTGCTCTCAAAAAAAACAGAGTGGAGACCTCTACTGAGAGTTGCATGTGCTCAATGCACATATTCAGAAGAGGTCCAAAGCTCTGCTCTATTGAGAGCCAAGGAGGCGAGAATGGCATTAACGGGCTCTACCCAAATTTTGCTATTGGGCCTGAGATTGCACTATTCCGCCCCTGTCCAAGAGATTACTATGAGGAAATGTTGTAGACCATCTTCTCACAGCTTCTGAGCTGCATATACCAGTGCTTTGCTGCATTAGTAATACAGTGTAGTGATTAATATGTATATATATATATATATATATATATATATATATATATATATATATATTTATATCCTGGAGTACTTCCCTGGCAGCTGTCTCACATTGTATACAATTTAAAATGTAATGAGAGAAATGCACAAGTTCCTTAATGCAGGAATGTACACACAGCTATCAGCACACGGAGCTGCATTACCAATGCTCATTAAGAAGATCAGACAGAGGGTTACACAGACCAATACTCTATCTTCCTGAGGACATAAGGGGGCTCTTTAAAATTGAAGGAAACAGAAATTGTAAACTGTCCTTAACATGGAGGTATATGATAATGATAATATTCTAGTGTGACAATCTGGTAAGCCAAATAACAGGGCTCCATAGATACTATTATTAGGGATGGTTATAGGAAATAGGTATATTTATTAAAGTAAATGCTATTCATTTTTTACCTGTAATGTATGGGGAGGGGAATAAGTTTATTTATTAAATGGGAACACTATTAATATAATATTGGGGCTGATTGGGGGAAAATTGGGCCATTTATTAAATGTGTATGCTATTAAATTAACGTTGAGTCTGGCTAGAGAGAAATAGATATATTAAATATGAATGCTATTAATTTTTATTTAATTTAATATTTGGGGCCATCAGCAATCTTTTACCACCTCTTACATCTGTTGTAACATTTTCGATGACTTTTATTTTAAGGCTTGCTGGATTGACTGAATAGTCATAAACTTTAAAATGACATGAAACACTAGGATTGTCAGTCATGCTCCTTATATTTTGAACATGTTCTAGTATCTATTTGAAAATGATATTATCATACTATTATTATATCTGAAGATTGTATTATCTTTACCACAATATATATCTGGCAATGATTGCAAGGTTAGAAACATTCTGGGTCTGATTCAAGTCCGAAGAACACGGAACTTGGCCGTATTTCCGACTCTATTCAAGTCCAAGTGTATCTCAAAATTTCATTTCTGGGTATAAGTATGGTCTGTCTAAACAGGTCGTAGACAGACAGAACACACTGCAGTATTTGCACAAGCATATGGCCAATAAAAGGTCACATTAAAACACATTAAAAAAATTTGTAATATAAAATAAAAATACAACTCTTAACAGTTAATTCATTTATAGATATATGTATTTTAAATGTATTTCTTGACCATTATTTATGTATTTAAAGATGCTTTTTATAGTATATATCACTTGCGTACACATGTTCTGTGCTGGTTAGTGGCATGCATATGAGCAACAAAGACTATGCCATGTTAGTTATCACTTTCAAAAGAACGAATTAAGGTTATTTTGTGGTTGCTAAATTGAAAAATGAAAGTAGTTTTTTTGAATTGGCTCTAGTTCTTGAAATAATAGATACCCTCAATTAATAGGGGGAACTTAGCCATAACACGTGCTTATGGGAATCTACCATAACATTCTAGGTGTTCTCTCTGTAATCATTCTAGAATATTCCCCCTCTGTATTTAAGTGATCGATCACCCAACGAGCAGTCAGTTGGCAAATGAGAGGCTTTCTTATCTCATCTTTATAATATACACTGTATGGACAAAGGTATTTGGACGCTTGACTATTTCACCAACAGGAACTGTAATGACATTGTATTCAAATACATATACTTTAATATGCAGTTGGTCCCCCTTTTGCAGAGATAACAGCTTCCACTCTTCTTGGAAGGCTTTCCACAAGATGTTGGAGTGTTTCTGTGGGAATTTGTGCCCATTCATTCTGTAGAGCCCCTCTTTGTCTGTTTTACCCAGTTTGTTTATTAGTTTACTATGTTTGTCCCCAATTGTAAAGCGCTACGGAATATGTTGGCGTTGGAATAGAAAAGGGCCTTACCTGAACTGTTGCCACAAAGTTGGAAGCATAGCATTGTCCAAAATGACTTGGTATGCTGAAGCATCACTGGAGAAAAGGGGCCTAGCCCAAACCCTGAATAACAGCCCCATACCATTATCCCTCCTCCACCAAACTTCACAGTTAGCATAATGCAGCACGGTGGCTAAGTGGTTAGCACTTCTGCCTCACAACGCTGGGGCCATGAGTTCAATTCCCAACCATGGCCTCATCTGTGTGGAGTTTCTATGTTCTCCCCGTGTTTGCGTGGGTTTCCTCCGGGTGCTCCGGTTTCCTCCCACACTCCAAAAACATACTGGTAGGTTAATTGGCTGCTATCAAAATTGACCCTAGTGTCTCCCTCTCTGTCTGCCTGTCTGTCTCTGTGTGTGAGTGTGTGTCTATATTAGGGAATTTAGACTGTAAGCTCCAATGGGGCAGGGACTGATGTGAATGAGTTCTCTGTACAGCGCTGCGGAATTAGTGGCGCTATATAAATAAATGATGATGATGATGATGATGAATGCAGTCAGACAGGTAATGTTCCCCCAGAATCCGCCAAACCCAGACTTGCCCATCTGACTGTCAAACAGAGAAGAGTGATTTGTCACTCCACAGAACATGTTTACTACTGCTCCACAGTCCAGTGTTGGTGTGCTTTACACCACTCCATCCAATGCTAGGCATTGGTCTTGGTGATGTGAGGCTTACATGCAGCTGCTTAGCCATGGAAACCCATTCCATTAAGCTACCGTCACACAGTTTTTGATGCTTACATTAATGCCAGTGGAAGTTCGGAACTCTTCAGCCATGGAATCAGCAGAGCGTTGGTCACTTTTACGCACTATGTGCCTTAGCAGTTGTTGACCCCGCTCTGTGATCTTACGTGGTAGTCCGCTTCGTGGCTGAGTTACTGTTGTTCTTAAATGCTTTCAAATATTATCAATTACAGTTGGCCGTGGAATATCCATCAGGGATGAAATTTCATGAACCGTCTTATTGCATCCTATCACAGTACCACACTTGAAGTCACTGAGCTCTTCAGTAAGACCCATTTTGTATCTTAAATGTTTACAAATGGAGACTGCATGGTTAGGTGCTTGATTTTATTAACCTCTGGTAACGGGTCTGATTGAAACACCTCAATTAAATAATTAACAGGTGTGGCCAAATACTTTTGTCCACATAGTGTATTTGTTTACATGTAATTAGTGTAAATAAGTCTAGTTGGAGTGGTTGTAGTGACATTATGTATATACACAGTGTTTCAAGTAAGAATAAAGTTAATTAACGATAAAATGTGACTATCATCAGGTTTGCAAACTCGTATAGAATGCTTGTGACACTGGAAAAACGAGAAAGGAAAAGTGTAAACTTCGGTGTGTCTATGATGTGGCGAGAGCCAAAAAACCAATGCGACGATTGTTATTTTTGTGTGGTTAATGTACAATTTTTTAAATTCAAGTGGGAATATACTGATTTGGAATGAGCAAGATGACCTGTGCCACACAGCGAAGACGTTCCCATACCAGTGTTTACCACAGTGCCTGAACTTCCATTGTCAGACGTAGAAGAAATTCAGAAATTCAGGACTTAGGTGGTAGCAGTGAAGTGAATATGAAAGAAGCATTTCAACACCTCAGCAGTGCTCCCAAGTAGGACTAGATGATGTGATACGGGACCTCAGTCTATTAAAGCATGCATCTGAACTTTTAGCATCCAGACTAAAAGAAAATAACTGTCTACAGCCAGAAACTAAAATAACAGCTATTGGACAAGAGAGTTCAGCCAAGATGAAGAAATTGTATACTGCAATAACATACCTGGCCTTCTTCTTAAAATGGGAATGGAATGTCGACCAGGTGGCTTTTTATGGACAGCTCCAGTAGAAACTTGAAATGAGTTTTATTGCACAATGGTAACCGATATGCATCTCTTCCAATTGCTCACAAAACTTAAAGAAGAATATGAAAATATCAATATGGTCTTACAGAAGCTCCACTATCATGAGCACCTGTTGTCTATTTGTGTTTATCTAAAGTTTGTAAACGTCTTTCTTGGGCAGCAGTGTATATTCGAACAATCCTTGTTTCTTCTGCTAATGGGAAAGTAGGGCGAAGCAAGATCATTGGAAAAAAGTGAGCATTAATATGAGCATAAAGGTACACTTTCATCATAGCCACTTACACAGATTTCTGGATAATCTTGGTGATTTTATTGAGGAACAAGGGGAGGTTTCATCAAGATATAAAGATGATGGAGGAAAGGTATCAAGGCAGATGGGACAGACGCATGATGGCTGACTACTGCTGGATCGTCCAGCGTGAATGTCCTGATAATCCCCATAAAAGAAAATTAAAATTGTACAAACAGTGTTTTACTATGCATTATTTTTATTTTTATGTTTTTCAATGAGGTACCAATTATCTCAAAATTAGAACCAATCTAACAAAGCCCATGTCATATTCGGAATCAGCATCACAAAGTTACCCCAAACTCACTACAGGGCCCTCTTAACAACATTTTGGGCCCCCGGGCAAAGCAGTGCACCGGGGCCCCTATATATACAAATATATATAGTAGTGAGTCAGGGCCGTCTTTCCCATTGGGCACAATGGGCAGGTGCCCGGGGGCCCATCGGAGGCAGCACAAAAAAAAAAACCTGAAAAAAAAAAGAAGACAATACTTACCTTGCAGTCAGCTGGCGATCCGGCTCCCTCCATGGTCTCCTTCTCCGTCGCGCTCCGCAATGGATGTCGGGCGGGCGTGATGATGTCACGCCCTACATGCACTGTGAGCGCCACACGGAGGAGGAGACCATGGAGGGAGCCGGATCGCCAGCTGACTGCAAGGTAAGTATTGTCTTTTTTTTTTTTCCAGGTTTTTTTTTTTTTGTGCTGCCTCCGACGGGCCCCCGGGCACCTGCCCATTGTGCCCAATGGGAAAGACGGCCCTGACTCACTATTATGATTGGAAATAAAATGAGTGTTGACCAGTGTCATTACACTGGTCAACAAGGGTTTTCTTAAATGAATAATTTAGACTGATTTTTTATGTATTTTCTGGTGCCAATTCCAAAAATGATGCCAGAATTTGACCTAAGGGCTCCATTTTTATTTTATTTTATTTTTTTAACTTAAAAGGTTTTTATTAAGTTTTTAGCAAATGAATATGTAACAAACATGGCAGTTACAACAGAGTACAGTGCATAATGTAGATCCAATAAATCAGTCAGAACTGCGCATAAACAAACAATCAAAAAAAAGACAACAAACAATAACACAGGAAACATTCAAATACACATAAGACAAAGACTTCAAGGGGGGTGGGGAGACAGACAGGGGGGCAAGAGTCGGAGACTGGCTGTATTAAACCCAATCAACCATAAAAATACATTTTGAAAACAGGACATCTACCCTCCAGAGGGGTATATACAGCATGGGAGAGTTAGGTGGGTTAGGTGGCAGACACAGGTCTGTACCCTAAGAAAAATTCGTACCATGTGAACCATTTAAACAGGGGTGAGGAAGCCCTTGAGGTGAAGTTAAACCCTATGGTTTCCATCTCATAGCTGTGTTGAACTTTGCTGATGATTTTTGTAAGGGATGGAACCAAAGGGGATTTCCAGCTTTGAGCTATTGCGGCTCTGGCTGAGATGAGAGGGCTCCATTTTTTTAAAACCGACATATTTTTTTTTAAAATATACAATATATAAGTATTTTTTTTAAATATTTTTTAAAAAGATTTATTTTTGTTCCATGACTTTCATAATGAGCAAACAATCATGTTAAATGCATTAACTGTTCCCTATGAATCAATTATGTATAAACAGAAAATAAAGTAGTTAAATCTGCTGAGTATATGATGAAACTGTATGAGTCACTTCTCCATGTTTAGTGTCAGTTTATAAGTATACCTCGTAGTTCTATAAATCATCCAAACTATTTTTTCTACAAGTGTGGTGAATTAACATTCAAGTCGCAAAGAAGAAACAATACTTCTTTAGTAAGCAAATAATATGAGCTCTGCTTTGGGTGTAAAATTGGAGATCAGGACAAAACTCAGGCCCCTCATAGTCATATCTGTTGTGCTTTGTGTGGAACTTTGCTTAATAGTTAGCTGCAGGGGCGCACGCAGGATTGTCAGGTGGGGGGTTTCCCCCCCGGACCCAAAAAAACCCCCAAAAAACCCCACGAGAGAGAGCTGCTGCCCGCGCATGCGCAGCAGCTCAGTTTCGGCAGCGCTGTCCTATACAGCAGCCGTGGCGCTGTCAAAGAAGCGTCCGCGGACGCTTCTTTGACAGCGCCGCGGCTGCTGTATAGCACAGTGCCGTTGTGGTGGGCACTAAGTTAGCGCAGGGGGGGGGGTTTCTGGAGACTCAGAAACCCCCCCCTGCGTGCGCCACTGAGCTGAATAGTAAATCTCGTCATATGCCATTTGCAGTTTTCATGGTAAGGAGTGAACCGAAGGACCATCCCACAGACTGTTATTTTTGTATCACACAAATTAGTGGAATCACAGCCAAGCTTAAGAATTCAGTTATATATCCTAATATTCCTTCAGCCATCAGGCTTGTTCCTCACAGTGCAGAGCTACCAATCCCAGTGCCAGCACAAGCATGGAGCTTAGATTCAGAAGAAGTAGGTGATGCAGACTTTTCTAGAATAAGAGAAGCATAAATCAAAGAGAGGATATTTGTTGGATCACAAATACGAGAGCTCATAAAGGTTTAAGATTCTGAGAGAAGCTTTAATGAGTCTGAGCCGCTGCATGGGGATCAATCCAAAAAGTTGTGAAATACTTCCTGGGAAACAAGAAGGTTGAGAATCACAAAGAACTGGTTGGTGAACTTCTTAAAAACTACAGCGCCCTGGGATGCAATATGTCTTTGAAAATACATTTTTTGTATTTGCAGTTGGACTTTTCTCCAGAAAATCTTGGAGATGTAAGTGACAAACACAGTGAACGCGTCCACCAGGATACATCAACGATGGAAACGCTTTACCAAGGAAGATGGAATCCAAATATGCGTGCAGATTACTGCTGGGCAGCAAACAGGGATGTTCCTCCAGCTAAACACAGCAGAAAAAGCACTAAAAGTTAATTTTATTTAAATCTATGAACTATATTGTGACTATTCAAGGAAAATTCAAATTTTAATTATTTTTAATAGCATGTTACTCAAAAGCCCAGCCCTCCATGTAATTTGGCAAACAGATTTGAAATCAACCAAAAAATTACTTTAAGAAACACCCTATCAGATCAATTTAACATTTGAAAAGTAACATTTTTGTAGACCAGTGTTATTATTATTATTATTCTTTATTCATTTGCATTTTGGATATAAAATGATATTTGTGTGTTTGCACTTCTTACATTTAAACTTTACAACTCTCTGCACCATTGTGCCAAAGAAGCAGAGGATTCCGATTACTAACACTGCAAGCACACACTGTAGGAAACATTTATATTTTCTTAAAGCTATAGTCAAAAAAACATTAGCTCCCCAAGGGTAATAGCAGCAATTCTATAATTCAGAGAAAATACCCACACCATTGACTGATTGATTCCAGTGTGTTTTAGGTTGTTAATTGGTTGTGATAGCATCACAAAAAGTTCACAATCCTTTGTTCATGAAAAGCACTATTGTGAGACATAGGGCTAGATTTACTAAGCTGCGGGTTTGAAAAAGTGGGGATGTTGCCTATAGCAACCAATCAGATTCTAGCTTTCATTTATTTAGTACCTTCTACAAAATGATAGCTAGAATCTGATTGGTTGCTATGGGCAACATCCCCACTTTTTCAAACCCGCAGCTTAGTAAATCTAGCCCATAGAACCTAAATAATACACAGTGCTGGAGAAGTCCCTGCTTGTTCACAGCATCATGTATGGAAACGTTAAATGCATAATGGACAATAATGTATATACTCTGACTTAGCTTCCATGATCTGTCTTCATTGAGAATTACACTATACACCTTGTTCTGAATCTTATAATTGTGAATTGCCTGCAGTTGAGCTCATTGGCGTAATGTCTGTTTTGGTACATGTCCAGTGCAAGACACGCCACACAAACGTACATACGCCTAGACTTGAATCAGGCCCTCAGTCAATGAGATCGTCAGGGATAGAATTTATGTTATCATAGGACTTTCCCACCCACCTGGCAGGTAAGTACCCTAGCAGGGGAATTGCCAGCTCTCTCGGCAACTATGATTATTCAGCAGTAGTGAGTCACCAGCTCTACGGTGTTTTAGTTTATTTGTCCGGGACGAAGTAAACTGATCAATCAGATGTAAATTTAAAGGATTATTGACACTACTATAGCAACTTTTTTTAAATATGCCAAATTCTGGATGATTAGTTGGACTGTCATAAAAGAAAAATACAGTATATTAAGGAAACTAGAAAAATGAACGGATCTAGGTTTATCTGTGAGAGTGATAGTCCTTGGGAAGCAGTGGATTTATATTTTGCTTTGTGACAATGACAGAACTGGCAAAGCTACAGGATTTTCTACAGAATACAGAAGGTGCAGCTAGTGGATTAGGAGTGCCTAAAGGACCACAGGGATGTGAGCTTGCAGGCTCCAATAATGTCAATGTGGCCTTAGAATAAAATTCATTGTTGTGGAGTTACTGGATGCAAATATTTTTTTCCTCCTATATCTCATAATCTCACAATGTACCACCAGACTTATACTAGTCACTGAGAGATCTTTCCATAACAAACTAGTAAGTAGTACTGGAGACTGATCACACTAAAACAGAATTTATTGATCTGATATTTTTTTTCTTAGATTACATTAGAATTTAACCCACAACAATTATATTACATTTATGATTTTACATGACTTGTTTCAATATCTCTTTACTGAAACTCTGTATGAAAAAAATATTTTGTGATATTTTCTAATTTATGACAACAGGGTATTTAAGGTTTTCTTGCAAATATACTATTATAACCGTTTGATATGAACCATATCCTCATTATTGTTAAACTTTATTTTATTCATAGTTAAATATTTAAACTTTCCTTGTATATTGGATCGATTGTTATACTTGACATTGTACATTTAAACCATTTGCCTCTGTCAGGCTTTTGTTATTGAGAGGATTGAACAAGATCTGTACAAATGAAATGTAAAGTTTGTAACTTGCAGTCAAAACCGCCATCCAATTTTCCGAGTGCGTTCAACCTTATCTAATACCTACTTCTCTTTTTCAGAGTTCTTAAACATTTCTCAGGAGGTGTTTACAGGAGCCCTGCACAGCTAAATGGAACCAATAACTTCTTTAAAAGATTGGCAAAAAATTTAACCCCTTAATGACCAGGTTACTTTGCAGCTTCATAATCAGACTCATTTTAGGTTTTTTTTATGTTAGCTGGTTAAATGACCATCCTTTTTGTATTTGTTAGGGTATTACAGTACATGTTGTATATTTTTTGTGACAGATTGGTAGGGATTTTAAATAACTTGTTAATTATACAGTGTCACGGGCACTAGGAGTCTTTACCCAGGGATCACCAGATGGTAGGCTTACCAGAGCAATGTAGATGGTAATCGAGTACTCTGGTAGCTGGGTGATCACGGAACATGAAATGATGGCCGATGAGATGCTCAGGAAAGTCTATGACTAGCAACACTGGTAATAATGAGGTAATAATACACAAGGAACTGTATGGACAAGGACACGTGAAGGTAGTCAGTGGTCTGCGATAGCAAGTTGTACCACTGCTATAGAGAGGAGGAATGTCCAACAGAAACAAGGAGGTGATGAGAGTCAGCGGTCTGCGGGTAGCAAGTTGTACCGCTGTCTGAGTGAAGGAATGGAATCCAAGTGGAGGTATCCGGGTAGTCAGTGGTCTGCGGCAGCAAGTTGTACCACTGCTATGTGAGAGGATGATGGAACAGGTGATACCGGAAACAGGGATCAGTGGTCTGACATCAGCAAGTTGTACCACTGAATATATATGTGAGGAGGTGCACAGGGGAAGACTGCAACACAGGATATACACAGGCACCTTATACACGATCCACAGTAATATGCACAATATAGATCTATATATGGATATAAATGACTGAGCAGGTCTGCAATCTAGAAAGTCTCTTGAAGTAGTCCAGCACAATTATAACACAGTCAATGATGGCAATAGACTCAGCGGATAGCAGACTCCAGAGAGAACCAAACACAGTCCAGCAAGATATGCAATACACAGCACAGTCAATGAGAAGTATGCATACCGTGGTTCAGCAGTAGCAGTCAGATGGGATTGCAGCGGTACCTGAGCGGCGGGAGGCCGACTGGATAGGAAGTCCCTGGATAGGTGAGGCAGCGGTCTAGCAGGTGCAGCGCACAGGTGAGTAGACCAACAGGGACACGAATTCACAGGAGTCAGCAACACGTGGAACTGGACTCATAGGAGACCCAGGAGAATGGAGATGATCCAGCAGAGGGTAGTAGATGAGATACAAATCCAATGCTGACAGGAGGGTAGAGACCAGTGGAACACGTGAAGGCGTGGAGAGTGGATCAGCAGGAGATGGACGATAGCGCTGACCACAGCAGCAGGACTCAGCGGCACACGGAGGTAACCAGTAGCAACCACAGGAACCAACAGCGATGGGAAACAGGAGTGCAGCGCAGGGCAGGAGCTGTTGATCACGAAGTGTAGCAGATGGTAATGAAAGCGGCAGGCTCGAGGAAGTCACAGCAAAGATGAGATGAGACTGTAGTGCACGGAGGCAGCGGATAGTAATCAGCTGGCAGTCACGATGTTGAACACAGGCGAGTTGCAAGCAGAAGACTGTAGTGCACGGAGGCAGCGGATAGTATTCAGCTGGCAGTCACGATGATGAACACAGGCGAGTTGCAAGCAGGAGACTGTAGTGCACGGAGGCAGCGGATAGTAATCAGCTGGCAGTCACGATGATGAACACAGGCGAGTTGCAAGCAGGAGACTGTAGTGCACGGAGGCAGCGGATAGGAATCAGCAAACGGACTTGATGAGAAGCAGGTGAGTGAAGTAAAAGCTGGAGTGCACGGAGGCAGCGGATAGCAATGAGCAAACAGTCACATTGATATAAAATAACGTTGAAGTGGTTTAGAAGACTGTAGTGCACGGAGGCAGCGGATAGGAATCAGCAAACAGTCATGATGATACAGTTGATGGTAGAAGTGGTATGGAACCACAGTAGTAGAAGTGGTTTGGAAACCACAGGAATCAGCAGCGCTGAATACACGAGTAATACAGGAACACCTTCAGAGACTCATGAGGAATGAGACTCCAAGATCAGGCAACGTGGTGTTGACCACAGGTGCTTAATATAGGGAGGTTGCCTGATCTGCCAATTGAGTTAAAGGGGTATACACTGAAGTATAGAAAAGGGCTGCGCATGCGCAGACCCTCAGGATGGTGGACGACCACGGTTCCTAAATGTCCGGGAAGAGGCACTCACGGTCCGGTGAGTGACAGTACCCCCCCTTTTAAAGGTGGGCACAGAACGCCTGGAACCGGGCTTGTCCGGATTTTTGGAGTAAAACTTCTTCAAAAGGGCAGGAGCATTAAGATCTTCAGCTTTGATCCAAGAGCGCTCCTCAGGACCAAAGCCCTTCCAATGAACGAGAAAGTGGAGGACTCCTCGCGAAATTTTTGCATCTAGTACCTCGGTAATCTCAAAATCCTCTTCCTGATGAACTTGAACTGGCTGCGGAGCTGAGGGAGGAGTTGAAAAACGGTTGATAATAAGAGGTTTGAGCAAAGATACATGGAAGGCATTAGAAATCCGAAGACTCTTAGGAAGAAGGAGTTTCACACATACTGGATTAATAACTTGAATGATCCTATATGGACCAATAAAACGAGGGGCGAATTTCATGGATGGAACCTTCAAACGAATATTTTTTGTGGATAACCAGACACGATCTCCAATTTTTAGTGGTGGAATAGCCCGCCTTTTCTTATCAGCGAAAGATTTATATTTGACAGATGTCTTCTTTAAACAGGTTCTGACCTGAGACCAGATATTTTTAAAGGTCTGACAAACAGTTTCCACCGCAGGAACTTGGGTGGGCGGGAGGGCAGGAAATTCCGGAAAAGACGGATGGTGACCGTAGACCACAAAAAATGGAGTTTTGGATGATGACTCATGGTACATGTTGTTATGGGCGAACTCAGCCCAAGGGAGTATCGTCACCGGATGGCGAGCTCCCTCCAACAAGTATCTCCATTCCTCTAGTGCGGCTTTGATAGCCAGTAATTCCTTGTCCCCGATGGTATAATTCTTCTCTGCGGGTAGGAGACCCCGAGAATAGAAGGCACAAGGGTGGAATTTTTGCTGTTCCGAGCGTTGGGAGAGAATAGCTCCTAAGCCCACATTAGAGGCATCTACTTCTAGGAAGAAGGGGAGTGTCACATCAGGCTGTCGAAGGATTGGAGCCGAAGAGAAGGACTCTTTTAATGTTTGAAAGGCTTGAATAGCCTCAGTTGACCATTGCTTAGGATTAGCCCCTTTTCGAGTCAGGGCCACAATAGGAGATGCAATGGAAGAAAAGTCTTGAATGAAGCGTCTATAGTAATTGGCAAAACCTAAAAAACGCTGGATCGCACGAAGAGTAGTTGGCTGGGGCCAATGTAGTACAGCATTTACTTTGTCAGGATCCATCTTCAGGCCAACTCCGGAAACTATATACCCCAAGAATGGAATCTGGGGTAATTCGAATGAACATTTTTCTAATTTACAGAACAATGAATTTTTCCGTAGCCTGGAGAGGACTTCTGCCACATGTTGGTGGTGAGAGGGCAGGTCCTGTGAAAAAATCAATATGTCGTCCAGGTAGACGACGACACATACATATAATAAGTCCCGAAAAATCTCATTGATGAAGCCCTGAAAAACAGCGGGGGCATTACATAGCCCGAAAGGCATTACCAGATATTCGTAATGCCCGTCTCTGGTGTTAAACGCTATCTTCCATTCGTCACCGGAACGGATTCTGATTAAATTGTAGGCACCACGAAGATCCAACTTAGTAAAAATACGGGCTCCCTTGATGCGGTCAAATAGCTCAGTGATCAACGGAATGGGATACCGATTCTTGATAGTAATGGCATTGAGTCCACGAAAATCTATACAAGGGCGTAATGATCCATCCTTCTTTTTGACAAAGAAGAACCCAGCTCCAGCGGGCGAGGTGGAAGGTCGAATGAACCCACGCTGGAGGTTCTCCCGTATATATTCAGATGTAGCTTGAGTTTCAGGTAACGAGAGTGGATAGACCCGGCCCCTGGGAGGAGTCTTGCCAGGAAGAAGGTCAATCGGACAATCCCAAGAACGATGAGGAGGAAGACGTTCAGACTGAGCTTTATCAAAAACATCGGTAAATGAAGCATATTGAGGAGGGAGTCCCGGTGAAATAGCTGAGATGGAAGCTTGCTGTACCTTGAGAGGAATGACTTGGGAAAGGCAATGATGGTGACATTCAGACCCCCAAGACGTGACTTGAGGGGTGCGCCAGTCAATCTGGGGAGAGTGACACTGAAGCCATGGAAGGCCTAGGACAATCGGACTTGTCGTAACAGGAAGAATTAAAAACGATATCTCTTCATGATGCAGAGCACCAATCTGAAGGGTTACTGGAGACGTACTCTGGGTGATGAGACCGTTGATGAGACGTGATCCATCGATAGCCGTCACAGTAATGGGAGTTTTTAAGGTAATCACTGGTAGAGACCATTGATTTACTAACGATTTGGAAATAAAATTTCCTGCTGCTCCGGAATCAATCAATGCCTGTGACTCAAAGGTTTTGGTAGCAAAGGAAAAAGTCACATCAAAAGCGCAGACTTTAGATTTCATAGACGATGGAGAGGACTCCAGGGACCCTAACTTCACCTCTCCAGAACTAGTTAGGGCCTGGCATTTCCCGATCTCTTAGGGCAGGAGCTGAGGACATGAGTGGAATCAGCACAATAGATACAGAGTCTATTCTTGACTCTTCGTTTCCTCTCCTCAGAAGATAACTTGGAACGTCCTATCTCCATGGGAATCACAGCGGGTGACACTGGACGAAATTGAGGGTTAGAGCGAAGAGGTGCTTTAGCAGAAGTCGTTTTCTCAGCCTCTCTTTCACGAAATCTCATATCAACACGATGGCATAGAGAGATCAAATCTTCAAGTGACGAAGGAAGCTCTTGGGTAGTCAGTGCATCTTTAATTTTATCGGAAAGCCCCTGCCAGAAGGCGGCAACTAGGGCTTCAGTGTTCCACTGAAGTTCAGAGGCTAAGATCCTAAATTGAATGACGTACTGGCCTACAGTATGAGATCCTTGTCGCAGACGGAGGATGCTGGAAGCAGCGGAGGTCACACGACCTGGTTCATCGAACACACTTCGGAATGTAGAAATGAATTTGGCACTATCTTGTAATATTGGATCGTTCCTCTCCCACAGAGGGGAGGCCCAAGCCAGGGCTTGTCCTGAAAACAAAGAGATAAGATAGGCCACTCTGGAACGATGGGTAGAAAAATTTTGAGGTTGGAGCTCAAAATGGACTGAACATTGGTTAAGGAAACCCCTACAAGTTTTGGGGTCTCCATCGTACTTTGACGGAGTAGGCAGGTGAAGCGTGGAAGCTGTAGACACCTGGGATGGCAATGGGGAAACGGAGGAAAGCACAGGAGCTTCAGTAGTAGCTGTCACAGTCTGTCCAGATGTTCCTTGGGAGGTTAATGACTGATAACACTGAAGTAACAGCTGTTGGCGGGCATCCTGTTGCTCCACACGGCTAACCAGATGTTGCAGCATCTCTTTGGCGGTAGGTTCCACATCTGGGTCTGTCATGGCCTGATCTTACTGTCACGGGCACTAGGAGTCTTTACCCAGGGATCACCAGATGGTAGGCTTACCAGAGCAATGTAGATGGTAATCGAGTACTCTGGTAGCTGGGTGATCACGGAACATGAAATGATGGCCGATGAGATGCTCAGGAAAGTCTATGACTAGCAACACTGGTAATAATGAGGTAATAATACACAAGGAACTGTATGGACAAGGACACGTGAAGGTAGTCAGTGGTCTGCGATAGCAAGTTGTACCACTGCTATAGAGAGGAGGAATGTCCAACAGAAACAAGGAGGTGATGAGAGTCAGCGGTCTGCGGGTAGCAAGTTGTACCGCTGTCTGAGTGAAGGAATGGAATCCAAGTGGAGGTATCCGGGTAGTCAGTGGTCTGCGGCAGCAAGTTGTACCACTGCTATGTGAGAGGATGATGGAACAGGTGATACCGGAAACAGGGATCAGTGGTCTGACATCAGCAAGTTGTACCACTGAATATATATGTGAGGAGGTGCACAGGGGAAGACTGCAACACAGGATATACACAGGCACCTTATACACGATCCACAGTAATATGCACAATATAGATCTATATATGGATATAAATGACTGAGCAGGTCTGCAATCTAGAAAGTCTCTTGAAGTAGTCCAGCACAATTATAACACAGTCAATGATGGCAATAGACTCAGCGGATAGCAGACTCCAGAGAGAACCAAACACAGTCCAGCAAGATATGCAATACACAGCACAGTCAATGAGAAGTATGCATACCGTGGTTCAGCAGTAGCAGTCAGATGGGATTGCAGCGGTACCTGAGCGGCGGGAGGCCGACTGGATAGGAAGTCCCTGGATAGGTGAGGCAGCGGTCTAGCAGGTGCAGCGCACAGGTGAGTAGACCAACAGGGACACGAATTCACAGGAGTCAGCAACACGTGGAACTGGACTCATAGGAGACCCAGGAGAATGGAGATGATCCAGCAGAGGGTAGTAGATGAGATACAAATCCAATGCTGACAGGAGGGTAGAGACCAGTGGAACACGTGAAGGCGTGGAGAGTGGATCAGCAGGAGATGGACGATAGCGCTGACCACAGCAGCAGGACTCAGCGGCACACGGAGGTAACCAGTAGCAACCACAGGAACCAACAGCGATGGGAAACAGGAGTGCAGCGCAGGGCAGGAGCTGTTGATCACGAAGTGTAGCAGATGGTAATGAAAGCGGCAGGCTCGAGGAAGTCACAGCAAAGATGAGATGAGACTGTAGTGCACGGAGGCAGCGGATAGTAATCATCTGGCAGTCACGATGTTGAACACAGGCGAGTTGCAAGCAGAAGACTGTAGTGCACGGAGGCAGCGGATAGTATTCAGCTGGCAGTCACGATGATGAACACAGGCGAGTTGCAAGCAGGAGACTGTAGTGCACGGAGGCAGCGGATAGTAATCAGCTGGCAGTCACGATGATGAACACAGGCGAGTTGCAAGCAGGAGACTGTAGTGCACGGAGGCAGCGGATAGGAATCAGCAAACGGACTTGATGAGAAGCAGGTGAGTGAAGTAAAAGCTGGAGTGCACGGAGGCAGCGGATAGCAATGAGCAAACAGTCACATTGATATAAAATAACGTTGAAGTGGTTTAGAAGACTGTAGTGCACGGAGGCAGCGGATAGGAATCAGCAAACAGTCATGATGATACAGTTGATGGTAGAAGTGGTATGGAACCACAGTAGTAGAAGTGGTTTGGAAACCACAGGAATCAGCAGCGCTGAATACACGAGTAATACAGGAACACCTTCAGAGACTCATGAGGAATGAGACTCCAAGATCAGGCAACGTGGTGTTGACCACAGGTGCTTAATATAGGGAGGTTGCCTGATCTGCCAATTGAGTTAAAGGGGTATACACTGAAGTATAGAAAAGGGCTGCGCATGCGCAGACCCTCAGGATGGTGGACGACCACGGTTCCTAAATGTCCGGGAAGAGGCACTCACGGTCCGGTGAGTGACATACAGGCACCACTTGACACGGAGCAGCTGTGTAGGATCCTGCCTTGTGTCTTTCACTACTCTCTGATATTTTTTTGGTTTTTACCCCATCCTCTTCTGCATGCTGCTCACTCAATCATAAGATCGGGCGGGCGGGCGTGCGCCAAGAAGGTGTGTGGTTTGATCGGCAGCGTCAGCTATTGGGCACCCAGTCTCCTTGGTCGCTCAAGAAGTTGATACCCAAATCCCTGGAAAGATAGGTGGCAGAGTTCAGGTCAGAGTGACTCCTCCATTTCAAGGGATGGGAATATAATTAACAAGCATTGCTTAGTCTTATTATTTAGGGTTATAAAAGCTGAATTAAACAGAAATAGTAAAAAAAAAGACATGTTTCCTTGGTAATTGAAGCATTTAGTTTGATCCTAGGAATATGTCCTTAAAGGTGTTCCCCTATTTATCCCATTTATTTTGGCACCTAATAAGTATACTTTTCCCTAGTAGAGGGCTAGGGGATAATAATGAGAATGTTTTTAAAAAGAAAAACATAGAAAAATGTTTACATTTTTTATTTTTATATTTTTTTAGCCTTAGTATGTTTGAATAGACCTTGAGGAACACTGCATAAATATTTGAATTTTTATAGAAACTGTTTGTTGACTCTTACTGAAGCTGAAATATCAGTACCAGTTAGAGCTGACACAAGCAGTTAAGTGTTTATTTATTTTACGTTTAGTTTTTCTTAGATCTGGTAGTTTTCTGTCCTGCAGGGAAGTGCTGGGGATCATGTCGTTATCATGGGTATACAGGATGCGGAAGTACCGCCAGTTGTACATGAACACTGTGCTGAAATTTCCAAATCGTCAGGGACCGTCTCACTGGCTTAGGGGTAATTTTATCAAGCCGCGGGTTTGAATAGAGATGTTACCTATAGCAACCAATCAGATTCCATCTGTCATTTTGTAGAATGTACTAAATAAATGATAACTAGAATGTGATTGGTTGCTATAGGCAACATCTGCACTTTTTCAAACCTGCAGCTTGGTAAATTTACCACTTGGGGCTGTTAAATATGATTTTTTGTAAAGGCCTCATAAGGCCCTTGTTTAGCCATTTTTGTAACTCGCATAGATATATTATTTGCTAAAAGAGATTATTCATTTTTCTGCTGAAATGCAGTTTTACAAGATGTAAGCCCATGGTCTTGAGGTTAAGTTGACATATAGAACTCCTGAAGAATGTAGCAAGATCTGTGAACAATAGGTAGTTTCATTTTCAGCTAGTACTGTGGGAGCTGTGCCCATGATGTTGGATATGGCATACAGGAGATAAACCTCCAGCTCCCCTTGAGATAAGAACAATTGACACATCTGTCCTGAGAAGGGGGAGAAAGTAAACACCTCAAGAATACATGAGATAGTTAATCAGCAGCGCATCCCATAGACTATTGTATGCTTATGACGTAGGATTCATATATTCAGTAGGCTATAAAAACTTGTATCTTGATATCAATAAACAGAGAATATTCCTTGTATACAGAACTTGGTCTGTGTCTATTCTCTCCAGCTGATTGAAGCGCTTCCAGATATACTTGACACCACAGGCAAACTTGGATCAGATTTTAGATCTGACAGGGCCAATTCAATTTGGCCGTGTTATTCTAGGAATAATAATGTTCCCACTCATGTTTTAAATTTAACCAATACTTCTTGAAGAGAAGTATTGGTTAAATACTGGTTGGTTATTTTTGAGTATCAGCTTTGCATGTGTACCCAGAAATTTTCAGCATAAAGCTGAATAAGGGATGACATCTGCAACATGATATTGGTCTAAGTTGACTATGACAAGTCCTGCCATTTATTAGGGATCTTCAAATTCACCAAAAAAGAAAGGTTAGATCCTACCGAGGCCAAACTTTATTTTCATATCAATCAGTAACCAACAACTTAAGATGACAACTAAAAGGACTAGGATTTATTATCATGTTGGTAGATAGAATGTCTGAAAGAACACAGTAGGAGTCCCAAACAAATGGGTTCCTTATTTTAACAAGAAACAGTGGGCAGAATCTGGCCAAGAGTATTTTGATGTATCTACTTCTCAGTGTGGTAAAACTCTGGATCTTGATCAGACTTTACATTGATACCTTCAAATCTGGAAGAAGACTTGGATATATTTAAAGAGCGTGGGGTGGTCTGGCGTGATGGGAAGTGACATACTATTAGCACAAGCAGCTGTTTGGAGCCAATTTTTGGTGGACGTCTAAGAAAAATGCTATCAAATTGTGTAAATCATTTTTGCCAGAAGGTCATAAACATGAAGTTAATTCTGAATTCATTTCCTGGGCAAATACCATCAATTTTAGTATGCTATTGGCCCAGTTAATAACCTTCCTGGAAAAAATGACTTACACAATTTGAACTATCACTGAAGGTTAATTACCAGGACTGTTTATTATCAAATCTATTGTTCTTCAACTGGAAGTGGTGGTGAGGCTAGCAACATGATTATATAAGAAAAACTTCAGACTAGTACCAGGAACATTCACTCTTCTTTTGTAATTTAGTGTGAAAGTAAGGATAGTTTTCTTTACCTGAGCTGGATTGCTGGAACTGTAGACATTATAGTGAAGTTAATACTACAGTTAAAGAAAGTTATTATAGCAGTATGTTCCTGTTTCATGTCTTGCATGGAAGTGGTCTTGCAATGGGTTTACAAGGCTCCACAGACCCAAGCCATGATCCACCCACATTCAGCAGGGGAATTTTTGGACCAAGTCAACATAGAAAAAGTTTGTGGATTCCCTGGAGTTCATCCAGCCCAATGTCATCTCTGGCATTCCTATCTACAGGGTGATGGATTGTCAGGGGCAGATTATCAACCCCAGCAAAGACCCCAAGATCCCTAAGGAGAAATGCTTAGTGGTGGTCACACACTATATATTATGAAGCTGGGTTTATAGTTGGCTGCTGGGGCTGACCAATTAGAAGGTGGAGGTGCAATCCTCACATGACTTTAAGTTGTTGGAAACTTAAATAATTAAAACAGATTAGATCTTTTATTATACTTTATTCTATTCTGAGGCACAGCCACAGCATGGATTCAGCTTACAAGTTAGTTAATGGAATACAAATAAAAGCATGCTACTGGCTTCTTATATTTTATTAAATAAATGTGTATATATGTACTCTACAAAGTCAATGTGGAAATGCAAAATAGCCTTTAATATGATTGGCTATGCTACTGTTTACAATTTTTTTTATCTTCTTAACCTTAAGCTACTGTCTACATAAATTGTATTGATGGTATTATGCTTATCACTTTTCTTTGCAGTGCAATGGACCATCTCTTTCCTTATGTTACTATCAATGACAATTCCCCAGGATGCATCTCATCACATATTCCTCACACACTGCGTAGAACCTTTTTGTATCCATCTTTTAACATTCATAATTTTTACTCAAGCCAAAGTACAATAAAATGTAAAAATGGAGTATTTACTTTTTTTTTTTGATCACAAGTAATGTGGGATAGTGGGTACTGCTGGAGCAGTGCTGCAAAAGACAAAATGAGGTCAGACGAAGCAGACAGCAGTAGGTTGGGTTTGGTGGGCATATATTATTACTATTACTATTATTAGTAGTTTATGTCACGGATCAGGGGCGGAGATCCGTCTTGCCATGAGTGCACAAACTAAAAGAGCCCTAGAGTGTGCCACAGGTCACCACAGCGCAAGGCCTTCATGTTGCCGGCTCTTAGTTGATGGCTGCACCATTTGGAATAAGCTTCACACCTAGGCAATTATACCAGAAAGCAAAGACTATTTTTATTTATGAGTTCTACAATGTATCTACTCATATAATATTCATCTACGTCACCTAAAAAGGCAATGTGGTCAGAGCAGGGGTCTGGCCCATGCAACTAAAGGTCATAAGCCTCTGGACAACGTTCTCTCACTCTAGGCTTGTAGAGGGAAGGGGACATTGTACCTATCATTGTGTAAAAGTAACTGTCAGGAGCTTCAGATACCAGATGTTACTTACCGGATCCGTCATCCAGTGCTCCTTGTGCTGCTTTCTCCGCTCTTGACCTCCATCTGTTGTTCTCCTATGCTGCAGAGACTCGGCCCTGCTCTGTATTGCAGTAGGCTCGTGGCTTTGTGTGGAATTTAAAGGCACAGCCACATGAATTACGAGGTCACCAAATCCACCTAGTTTGAATTGGCCAAACTATTTAATTCTCCTCTGTATACAGTTCTGTACCAGTGTATTAGGCTCCTATCTGTATTCTGGGGTCCCCGTGCATATTTGTGGTTGTTCTTTGTGAATCTGACCTGGACAGTTCCTGACCTCTCTTCTGGTTGTTGTTTTGGTGCAGCTACTGATCCTGATTGTTGCTTGTTCTGATGTTCCTTCTTGATCTTTGCTTGGGGCAGTCTTTCCCTGTCTCGGCTTCATTGACCTGTCATTTTATTTTGCCTAGCACCAGTTGTCACGCCTAGGGGAAGCTATGAGGGCCCTGACCAGCAAACTAACAGGCAGCAATTCTCAAAACCCCTTGGTTGGGGGGGGGGGGGTCCCAGGTGAAAACCAGGGGTTTGTTAGTCTCTGTGCCTATGTTCCTACCAGCGCTACCTCAGGTCAGGGATAGAGGATCCACTAAACTCCCCTACTTTTACAGTTTATATTTGATTGTTTCATGTATGATTTTGTTACTGTGTATAATTAAATATGATAAGGTGGGTCCTGGTTAATTATTGGTAGGTTATCTATCACATGTCCTGCAGAGGGATTGCAAAACCCTTTCCCACCAGGAGACAGGAAGTCCTAATCAGCTGGCAGCCAGTTTATGGGGAAAAATAATGGAAGGAGTTAAACTGAAAGTCAATTAGTCTTTACCCTTTATCTAAAGCTTCAATATGCTGTACATTGAGCAGAACATGATAATAATAAACTACAATGACATGAACCAGAAGATAACGGTGGCTCTGCTACAATGGGCATATTTCTGAGTGTTACTACTATAGGCAGCATATTATTTGGCATTTATTTAGTGGTATATTATTTGGCATTATTTTTACTGCTGGACATATTACAGAGCATGATGTCTATTAGTTGCTTATAAATGGGCATTATTGTTGGTGTATTACTAGGCTTTACTGTTACTGCTGTACATTCTACTAGGCATTACTGCTGACATAAATAATGAAACTGTCCCTTCCTGCTTTGCCCTTTAAATGTGGCTTGACCTCACATGTGGGTCTGAGATAAGAGACCATGACCTTGAGGTTATATTGAGCGGTGCATTGTATTGATTCAAGTATCAGTTTAGTTACAGAAGACCCATCATTGAATAAAAAACTTTTCTCTGCTTGCACCTGATACACTGGTTTATAATACCATACCCTTTTATGTGTCCGGCGTCCTGAGAAGCACCATATAACAAATTTATGGGGCAAACCGGAGTACGTCTCCATAGAACCTAAGACCCAAGGACTGTGTATGTGTAACACAAACCCTAAAAAATAGCCCATATTCTCAGCATAGAAAATAAACTGTTGCCTCATGGTTTACTGAACATTTAAAGTAAATAAACTGGAATGTTTTTCATTCAAGGTAACACACAGCGATTCTATATACCCCCCTCAGTCAACGAAATTATCATCCAACTTTCCTAGTAATGGCTAAGATAAGACATTTTTTATTAAAATAGATCAGGAAGCTGCTTCTATCAGAGCCTGTAGGGGTTTTCTTATTGGGAGCGGAACAAGATATAATTATCAAATATCTTACCATCAGAAACATCATGCCGAGCCTCCCTAAGTGAATTTATCATGCACAGCAGAGCAATGAACGAGGTAGACAACCATGAAATTCCTACATGCTGCACATGTTGATGCCTATTCCGTAAAGACAGTTAAACCCAAATGTATTTTTAGATGGCATCCTATATATATAATATGGCATCTATATGTTATATATATATATATATATCTATCTCTCTATATCTATATCTATCTATCTATCTATCTATATATATATATATATATATATATATATATATATATATTTACATATATATTTACCATCTTTTATTCCACAATATTTTGACTGACTTTTATTCATTTTCTCAGTTCTTATTCTTCATTTGTTTTAGATAGAAATGGATAGTTGGTTATATAGACTGATTGATCTACCTTCTGTGGACATTATACTCATTAAAGATTTTTTCTTTGTAAAAGCAAGTCATATCTCATACATGTTTGATTTCCTTAACTCTGAAACTGGTGCTGGAAGCTTGTCCAAATATCTATTCCTCTTTCAGTAACATAATATTCATCGGTTTCATGAAATGTCAGCAGTAGGTTGGTCAGCAAATCCCAGGGATTCCGCAGGTCAAACAAATATTCTTCTCACTCATTGCTCATCTGACACTGAAGGTCTTGTTTTCATTTTGAAATACAGTTTGCAACTATCTCTGAAAGTTTTAAATGTGCTTTCAGAAGGAAAGGAAGGTAATAAAGCCAACTGCATAGCATGGTAATAATCTCTTCATATGCTAAGTTGTGCTTGCAGTTGGTTTTACTCTGCTGGCTGCTGTCTATGTACCTCCCCCAGGAGCAGGCTGGGCTGGGGAGAGTGGGGCATCTGTCCCCCAGGTCGGTCCCATAGTGGGCTACCTTGGGCTGGGTCACTGGGCCACCTGCATTTTTGTCCTTTAAAATGTTCCTAATAGACTGCTGATTCGAGTCTTGCCCCACAGCCTAAAATTTGCCAGGGCTCATCTGACCTCATCCCTGCTTTGGTTTCTTTCTGCCCAGCCCAATTTCCCTTTATCTTCCTTCTCACCTTACCTTCCTGTCCAACTTCACCTTACCTTCCTTCTCATCTTACCATCCAGTCCAACTTCACCTTACCTTCCTTATCACCTTACCTTAATACCCAAATTCACCTTACCTTTCATCTCACCTCACCTTCCATCCCAATTCCACCTTATCTGACTTCTCACCTCACCTTCCTGCCTAACTTCACCTTACCTGCCTTCTCACTTTATCTTCCTCCCCAACTTCACCTTACCTGCCTTCTCACCTTAACTTCCTGCCCAACTTCACCTTACCTTCCTTTTCACCTTACCTTCCTACCCAACTTCACCTTACCAGCCTTCTCACCTTATCTTCCTGCCTAACTTCACCTTACC
Source organism: Mixophyes fleayi (assembly GCF_038048845.1). Lineage (NCBI taxonomy): Eukaryota > Metazoa > Chordata > Amphibia > Anura > Limnodynastidae > Mixophyes > Mixophyes fleayi. The sequence goes on from NC_134404.1 coordinate 47,514,840, forward strand.
TGCCTTCTCACCTTACCTTCCTGCCCAACTTCACCTTACCTTCCTTTTCACCTTACCTTCCTACCCAACTTCACCTTACCTGCCTTCTCACCTTATCTTCCTGCCTAACTTCACCTTACCTGCCTTCTCATCTTATCTTCCTGCCCAACTTCACCTTACCTGCCTTCTCACCTTATCTTCCTGCCCAACTTCACCTTACCTGCCTTCTCACCTTAACTTCCTGCCCAACTTCACCTTACCTTCCTTTTCACCTTACCTTCCTACCCAACTTCACCTTACCTGCCTTCTCACCTTATCTTCCTACCTAACTTCACCTTACCTTGCTTCTCATCTTTCCTTCCTGTCAAACTTCACCTTACCTTTCTTATCACCTTACTTTCCTGTCCAGCTTTACCTTACCTTCCTTTTCACCTCACCTTCCTTCTGAAATTCACATTACTTGCCTTCTCACCTTACCTTCTTGCCCAACTTCACCTTATATGCCTTCTCACCTTACCTTCCTGCCCAACTTAACCTTACCTTCCTTCACACCTCACCTTCCTTTCAAACTTTACCTTACCTTACTTCCGATCTTACCTTCTTGCCCAACTTCACCTTACCTTTCTTATCACCTTAAATTCCTGCCCATATTTAACTTACTTTCCTTCTCAGCTGTCAGCTCATCCCCTGCCCAGGCTTCATTGCTGCCTGCATCAATATATCATACACAGCCACAAGGGTGAGTGTCCTTGTCTCTTCTCCCTTCTTACAGGGAGTCTAGTAATCTAATATCCCCCCATGCCCATTAATCCCCCTATTTGAATTATGCCCTGTGTGGCCATACTGTTGTCACAAAAGTACCTAACCCTGGTCCTCTCAGTAGCCTCATCAATAGACTAGACCCAACCCACAATTATGCAGGGTTGGCATCATGTGCTCTGGTTTAATCAAGTTTAATTTGCACTTGTTCAGTGATGTTTAATTGGTTTCCAAGTTTTTTTTATAGACGTTTACTTGTATCTGCAGAGTTTTATTTAGGTCTTCTTAATATCTTGTCTTAACTACTGAGTGAAACATTTTTGTGTTCGTGCTGTTGCAGAACAAACACATATATGCATGGTTCAACAATTAAGCGCCGTTAAGTGGCGGGTGGTTTACCATGCATTTGCAAATGTGTGCAACTGGGATTTCTGCATTTTTATGTACAAATAGAAATAGCACCTCCTTTGCTTGTTATACCAGTGTGCTGGGGGATTTTTCTATGTATTTGTTCCTTGCTAGATAACCCCACCCTTTCAAGCACCTGCTATGATCCTATAAATTGATTGAGCAACTTCCCCTTCTGTTTTATTTTTATGTTGTAGACCAAAGCAAATGTTAAAATAAGTCTAAATCGCACAAGTGGAAAGAACGTGAACACGAAGAGGACAAACTAAAATTATTGTTACACTACTTTAAAACTGGCAAAAATCAACAAGCAAGATGTTGTTCAAAGTAATTTGACAGTGTCTCATGAGACAGGAGGTGAACACATTCATAAGGATGCAGAACCGTTTTATTGCAGTACTATAGGACTATAGGTACTGATGATGGTCCTTTATTTGAAGCAAATAAAGGAGATTAGACTATCAACTGAAAGGATACAGCTCTATGGCCAGACACACAAAAGATAAAATAAAAAGATAAAACAGAAAATTACACCTTGATGACACTACAAAGAAGTTTTTCAACGTGAATCGGGACTGCCAGACCACTTAAAAAATAAAAATAAAATAAAAATAAAATAATAATAAATAAAAATAAATATATAATAAATAAATCAATGGAAATCAAGCAGAAATACATAAGTTTATCAACCAAAGAACTTTGTGAATCATTGATGACACAACAAGCAATAAAAACATTAATTTATTTAGGTAAACTTACTCTACATACATACCTATAAAAAGTACTGCGGTATATAAAGGTTCAAATTAACACACAACCACATATATAAAAAGCATATAGTGTTCTCACTATCTAGTAAAACTTTGATGCTAATTATGGACCAGTAAAAAAGGCAATTAAGCTAATGTTAAAAAAGTGCATATATCAGCAAATAGACACTTGGGGGGAGGGGTTCAATTAGCTGCAATGTTGTCAGGAACATCACGGCTGCGCAGTTCTATTGTTACTACAGTAAAAATATACGCTCAGTTTTCCTTGCACCTCTATGAGGAACGAGGAAAAATTATCGTATATTTCTGCAAAAATACACATTCGGGAATGCCTGTGAGACACTTCTCGCTGAATTGAATTCCCCCTTAGGGCCAGATTTACTAAAAATCGTTAAATAATTAGTGTCACCTGTGGATATATAGCGTTAATTGTTTACACCTGTAGTCCTGTTGTGTCAAACGATTTACAAACAACAATTCTACCATAAATACATGGCGTAGCTGAATGATTAAATAAATGTCAATCCTTTAGAATAAAACACACATTTTAATATAAAATAGACATTTCCATTTCAGGGAGCAATAGCTCTGTATAAATATGATGCAGTCATGCGGCACTAAAAGATGAAGACAGAAAAAGGATAGAACAATGTGCATTGAAGAATGAAAATCAATTAAAGGACATAATAAAATGTATGCCCATGAATTGTGAAGTGAATCCCGGCATTTTTCCCATGCAAATAAAATTAACTGGTCGTGAGAAATTTACAGGGGATTGGCTCGGATGGAGGGCAAGTAAATGTATATTGTACGCTGCCACCATTCTCACACTTCTTTCTGAGCTAGTTTTCTCTGTACGAAAGAAGGGTTGGAACTTTCCTAAACTAAGTGGTATCATCATCATCATCATTTATTTATATAGTGCCACTAATTCCGCAGCGCTGTACAGAGAACTCACTCACATCAGTCCCTGCCCCATTGGGGCTTACAGTCTAAATTCCCTAACACATACACACACACACACAGACTAGGGTCAATTTGTTAGTAGCCAATTAACCTACCCGTATGTTTTTGGAGTGTGGGAGGAAACCAGAGCACCCGGAGGAAACCCACGCACACACGGGGAGAACATACAAACTCCTCACAGTTAAGGCCATGGTCGGGAATTGAACTCATGACCCCAGTGCTGTAAGGCAGAAGTGCTAACCACTATGCCACCGTGCTGTGGTATAAATTACTTACAAGACTCCCAGAACATAGAAAGGGTAGTCAGCACAAAAAAGTTAGGGAACCTTCAGAAATCATTCAGAAATGAGGAGGACACAGAAATACAAAAGATCACACAAAGAGAAACAGAGAAATGTGCTGCCTTGGACCGATTACTAGATGTGACATCGTTTTTGGCTTCAAGGAATTTGACGTTCACAGGGGGTTTTCAGAGAATTGGAAATGCACACAATGGGAAGTTTCTTGGTGTACTTGAACTGATATCACATTATGATCCACTGCTGTGAGAACATTTAGAAAAAGTGAATAAGCTGATAGAAAGGAAAAATAGTCCAAGCTGATTATTTTTCTCGGAACACCCAACCAGAATGAATCAATCTATGTGGAAATTTTGTCCTCAACACAATACTGTCAGAAAGGGAAGAAGCTAATTATTTTTCTGTAGAATGTGATGCCACGTCAGATAATTCACACACAGAACGGAATGTAATGGTTGTGTGATATGTTCACAGAGATATGGCAAGAAAAGATTGGCTCATTCATAAGCAGTGTGTTGAATTCTCTGTTATTTTTTTTTTACATAAAACTAGAGAGGAGAGAGCAGACACGTTTTAAGGGCCTGATTAAGGGTATTAGCAGTTTACTAATAAAAAAAAGTTTTTAACAAATGGAGAGGGACAAACGTAGGATTTGCAGAGGAGGGTTTCCACACCACACCGCCAGTGGGCGTGATAAGCATGCATGGGGACGTGGCTATAATTTTAGACAGTGCTTGGCTGCTCTCCAACTCTTCCTATCCCCATAATATACATGGGCAATGCTGTATGCACTACTGTTAGGTGCACGCAGCTCTCCCTTTTCAAGCAGAGCCGTGTGAAGTGAGATCAGGGTCCAGCCACCCCAATTATACAGTGCCCCAGGCTTGGAGGGGGTTTTCCAGGCACTAGAAACCCCCCCCCCCCTCGGTTTGCCTATGGGTGGGGGGACACAATCAGCATAGCGTTACCCCACAACAGCAGCAGCAACCAGCACCAGGCTTTGTCAGGCAGGGCTGGTCACACTATAAAAGGGAGAACCACAATGAGGGGTCCACTCTGTCACTGTGGGATTCCCCCCCCCCCATGCCTTGTCAACACGGGGCTCTTGGGGGATCAGGCCAACCAAAAACATGCACCCTGCTCCACCTAGAAAAATCCAGCCCGGTGCAGAATAGCATCATTGCTGATCCCCAGCCCCAAGGCTGATGTGCTAAAGTTAGGAAAACTTTAGTTTACTGTGGGAAACTACAAGTCCCAGCAAGCACTGGCAGCCACTAACAGCTTGAGCATGCTGGCATTTGTAGAACTACAAATTTCAGCTTGCACATGGCTGCCAGTGGCTATCTGTTTATGTTGGTGTTTGCAGAACTACAAATGCCAACATGTCGTAGCACCAAGGGGGTGCTGGGCCTGTTGTTCTGCAAAGAAAACTAAAAGTAAATATACAACACTTGAAAAAATACATTATTAGATATAAAAAAAAAGAAATCTCCTATACCCTCTTTATAATTATTATTGAATTTCTAAGTCTTTAAGGTTATTATTTTCTTCCATGCTGAAGTAATCCAAGGGTTAAAAAAGAATAAAAAAAACCTCCTTGAAATGACTGTGGAAGTCAAGTAATTGGATGATATAGGCTAAATAAATTAATATTGGTTTACTGTGCGATTGCAATCAGTACGCCAAGTGTAATAATGCATTTGCATGAATTAATAACACACACACTTACATTCACACTTACACTTATAAAAAGTACACATTATCTTAAAGGTACAATTCACACTCGATTATTTAATAAGTGAATTAAAGGTTATTTATACAGATAATTTTATAGTAAAGTTATTCATAGTTCAGGTCCTCGACATAGAAGCGATTGCATCTGGCGGTCGCTAGTTATGAGCAATATGAGATTAATACTCAAAAGCACTCTTCTTATGGGTCAGTTTAAACCGGTTCTTCGGTGGGAAGACACGTAGGCAACAGTTGGAGTACCTCCTTTGGTAGAAGATCAAATAACTGACATATGACCAGCAGACAACAGGAACATTGTAAAGCCTGGATCAATGAAGACCTCTCTTAGTGTTATCTGTGTATATTCATGACATCATCAGTGTTTTTTTCTAAACTTAATTTGCATAAAAGCAGCCTCTGATTCAGGAACAGTCTCTCTCATTGCCAACAGACATCAGGATTGACGGACTGTTCCTGCATCCAAGGCTGCGCAGCGTATGTATAAGTTGTACTTTGTATTGCTATTGTGATCTGCTAGATTTTGCTATTAAATCACTTTTGTGCTTTGGAACTACATTAATCACATCAGACAATATTTATTGATAGCGTCAATCCGGACATAACATGACACATGATTTGCTCCTTGCATTGTCGATTTGTTAATGAATGAGAAATGGCCTGTCCACGAGCAGTGAATCAGAGCAGCTTGCCTATGATTGGCTGGAGCGTAAGAAAACTGATTAGCTCGTGATCAGTGTCGTTTATTCATAATCCACAAGAGGTAACAATGTACTCGTACATAATGCCTTTAATTTAACCATGATAAAATAATTAAGACATACGCAACACTAACAAAATTGAAAAATAAAATGAACTACAAGTATATAAATATCAAATAATATATTCATGGGGCGACAATACACACATCACTGTTCAATATGATATTCTACTTATAATATACTTCCGTTCACAAAAGGAGTCTAGTCTATTCTGATAGTCATACAAGTCATATTAAATAAATGTCTGAAGCATTAGTATGACTAGTGTTAATCCAAAACTATCATCCAGTTATGTTATTGTAGTTCAAGAAATATTAGATTATCGATTTCCAGTTCCCGGAATGTGAGTAACGGGGATGTTATAAATATTCAGTATAGTCACAACACAGCTATTTGTAATCCTTCATTACTTATTAATCTAGTACAGAGGTTCCTACTCTGTGTGTCACCTTGCTATTTAGGGAAGGTTGTGATAGTCATCTTTCTTGAAAACTATTTTATGTCACCAACAAATAAAGTGATGATTTATAATATATTTTTTTTGCTTGAGTATGTAATTTTTCAGTCATTAATCAACTTTTCATGACAATACTACAATACTCATTTAAAGCTGAGCGCAATATTCAGTCCCAGCACATGCGTAAAATGCAGACTGCAAAATTGAGTTCTTGGTTATTTTGAATTCTGTATATCTTAAGATACATGAAACTGAAAATAGCATGTTAGAATGTGCACAGAATAAAATACGCTTTAACAGTGATTTGATGTGGCTGTATACTAGATACACCAGTCATGATGATCACTGGTGTTCTAAATGTGTATTACGAATAAAACAAATAAATCCCCCATCCCCCTCCACCAAAGATGAACCAAACACCAATGATCACAGTCCTAAGGACTATGTGCCAGCAAACTCATGACTGCCAGAACACAGGGCCATCTTAACAACATTATGGGCCCCCGGGCAAAGCAGTGCACCGGGGCCCCTAGATATAGATATAGATATAGATATAGATATATAGATGAATACAGATATAGATATAGATATATAGAGATAGAGATAGATAGATGTACTTGCTCAGTGACCCTTGAAGGTTTTTTTTTGCAGGTTTTTTTTCTTTTGCAGGATTATTTATTCTCATTAAGAGCCGTGCCTATGGGGCCCCCTTGCCCTTGGGGCCCCCGGGCAGCTGCCAATCGTGCCCAATTGAAAAGATGGCCCTGACAGAACATACTGTCACTTGTAAAACTACAAGCACCAGCAAGTCCTAATATCCAAAATCCAAAAAGCCTCTCACTTTGGCTAGAGCAGGCATGGTCGACCTGTGGCTCTCCAGATGTTGAGAAACTACAAGTCCCAACATACCTTGCCATCTACAGACTACCTAGTGGAAATGCATGCTGGGGTTTGTAGTTTCACAACACCCAGAGAGCCACAGGTTGGCCAGGCCTGGGCTAGGTCATGAGAAATCCACTCTGAATTGCTATTTGTTTACAGACCCCACTTGGGGTATCAATTAACTTCATTGTATTAACAAAATTCATTCATAAAACGTATCAGGACAGCCACTATGTCCTCTCTTTGAAAGATTAGAAATGTTGTGGATAGACATGTCTCACAGGGCAGTGGATCTGGGTCTATTCATTCTGTGAAATGCAGATTTACTAATAGAGAGGAGTGAAACAAACGCAGAATTGGAAGATTGTAATGCCTGAAATTTGCACCTCTGGAAGATGGCGCTTTCAGATCATGACTCGTGTGACATTGTAAGGCGGTTCAGCTCATTTACAGGTAATTGGTGAAGTCTAAGTTCTAATCTCCCTGGATCCATGTGTAATCCTGAGCTGCCAATTACATATAACAAATGGAACTTCAGAATTTTCAAAAATACATTTCTAAAGTTTAGCATACAAAGAGTCTTCTCTAAACTTAGCCAACACTAATTGGACGTGATTACGACATTCCTCCAAGGAAGAAGAAATTATCAATACATCACCAAGATAATTAGCTACAAATCGTCCTAAAACCTGTCTGAAAATGTCATTGGCAAAATCCTGAAAAATATCTGGAGCATTGCAGAAACTAAATGACATGATTAAATATTCATAATGCCCCTCTCTGGTGGTAAAGACCATTTTTAATTAATCCATTTGTCAGATTTGTAAAAAATGATATGATCCTCTTGAACCTATCTTAGTGAAAGTGTTAGTTCCTCACCTTTATTTGACTAGGTCAGTTACAATTGGGTAAGGGATATATATTCTATATTATACATTTTTTCACACCTCAATAAGCAATACATTATTTTACTAGCAATAAATAAAATCTACCCTGTCTAGAGAATTGTAAGAATTAATGAAACCACTTTAAAAGTTGTCTAATACATATTCCTGGATAGCCTTGCCTTTATATTAGGGCAAATCACAAACCTTCCCTCTAGGGGGCTTAGCATTAAAGAACAATTGTGTAGTCAGGCGTATATTTACTAAACTGCGGGTTTGAAAAAGTGGAGCTGTTGCCCATAGCAACCAATCAGATTCTAACTATAATTTATTTAGTACATTCTACAAAATGACAGCTAGAATCTGATTGGTTGCTATAGGCAACATCTCCACTTTTTGAAACCTGCTGTTTATTAAATATACCCTTTGATGTTAGAAGTTTTTTTTAATGTTAGGCAAAGTGTGTCTAAAAATGTACTTCTTTGCTGAAGTACAACTGGAAGGTTCTCTGCACCTCTACAGAGAAAAGGCTCCCTGTTTTGCACTAAATAAATGATAACTACAATATGATTGGTTGCTATGGGCAACAGCTCCACTTTTTCAAACCCACAGTTTAGTAAATATACCCCTTAGTTTCCAGTAAATTATACTGGATAATTGCATGATGCTTTTCATAAAAATCTGGAATAGGATATCGATATTGTGTCTTTTATACCTTCAGAAAGACAAAAAATTGACTGTGGAGGACAAAAACATTCCCTTGAGTGTCAGTAGCTCAATGGTGAAGGCTGTATAATATTCCTCAATGGAATATGGCAAAACTGTCCAGGTCCCCAAGTCTCAGAGAATAAAATCTGAGTATTTAAACTAAAGGCCCAAACTCGAGGATCTGATTGAAGAAGTCAAACAATTATTCCCGCTAATTGACAGGGCTTGAATTTATTCCATGATAATCTGTGTTCCATTATATATGTACGGATGGCCTGATACAATTATATGGTCTCAAGTGACTCCAGCAGGTCAGCCATTATAACCAGGATAGTTGTGGTTCTAAATGTTGCCTAGACTTATATAGGGCTAGGTTGTCACCGATATAGGGCTATGTGGTCACCATAGCAACCAGCCAGTGTCCCTTTTCACAAACACCTAATTCACCCCCCCTCATATGAGAGATTATATGAGAGATTTATATGGCTGCCACTTCAAACGAGTCTCGGAGAAACATTTGGGGCCTGATTCATTAAGAAAAGTAAAGCAAAAAAAAAAAAAAGAGTAACTTTGCACCTGGGCAAAACCATGTTGCATTGGAGGGGAAGGTAAATTTAAAATGTGGGGACAGATTTAGAGTTGGGTTAGGACATGTCTTACTTTAAATTTCAGTGTACAAATAAAGCTATCAAGTATTTGTGTGCTACATGTAAAAGCAGCCAGTATTTAACTTATGTGCAACATATTAAACTAATTTGCACCCCTTGCATTGTACCATGGTTTTGTCTAGGAGAAAAATTACTCCTTGTTTTGCCTTACTTTCCTGAACAAATCAGGCCCCTGATCTCTGAGATAGTCAGTCACAAAGTGGCCATGTGATCGCAGAGGAAGGAGGGGGGGACGGGGCAAGGGTGTTATTCTATGAACTTTCCAAAGTCTCTCTGCTCATGACATTACAGTCATGTCATTTGACTGTGGGGCAGCATGGTGGCTAAGTGGTTAGCACTTCTGCCTCACAGCACTGGGGTCATGAGTTCAATTTCCAACCATGGCCTTATCTGTGTGGAGTTTGTATGTTCTCCCCGTGTTTGCGTGGGTTTCCTCCGGGTGCTCCAGTTTCCTCCCACAGTCCAAAAAACATACTAGTAGTTTATTTGGCTGCTTTCAAAATTGACCCTAGTCTGTCTGTCTGTGTGTGTGTTAGGGAATTTAGACTGTAAGCTCCAATTGGGCAGGGACTGATGTGAATGAGTTCTCTGTACAGCGCTGCAGAATCAGTGGCGCTATATAAATAAATGGTGATGATGATGTGACTGTGCTTGCCACGGGAATCTCATGATACTTTGTGAACTGTAAATCATTAATTGCAGCTATGAAAAACTCAAAGGAAAAAAAATACAACTCCATGTTTTCTCTTACTGGTAACCAGAGTGTTTTAGATTCGCCTTTCAATTGAAATTCACAGTCATTTCTCAAAATGAATTGCTTTGTTTTCTTGCACAGTAGATTTCTAGTTCAAGAAGATTAATGTGTCTCTCAAACTTTTAAATAGCAAATGATTATTCTGCCAGTGATTTTACTTCTGCCCTTTGATTATCTATTAAATGAGTCCATAATTATTTCTTACTTATGTCCAGCTGTAATTTCATGATGCTGTATTAACAAAGAAACCAAGGGCGGTGATGGCGGAATGGTCTCTGTGCCATCAAACGTTAACTATAAATTAGTGTTATATTTTGGGCAATGTTTGGGCCTAAGGTGCATTACTTTTTAATTAATGTAATACTGCTGTCTTACCTCTTCTATTTTGTAGAATGTACTAAATAAATGACCGCTAGAATCTGATTGGTAGCTATAGGCAACAACTCCACTTTTCAAACCCACCAGAAACTCGCAGCTTGATACATTTACCCCCAGGAGCTGTGCTTTGCATGGTGTAAGACACTTCTACTAAACTGAAGAACATACATAAAGTGACACATTTTACAGCAGACTACAAAACAGCACCGTAAAACAACACAGTGGTGAAACATGGTATTGCAGGCCTGAACAGCAAACCCAGGTAAGAACCCATGTTGGACAATCTAGTTGAACTTCCCGTGGCAATAGGAAGCACATCAGTTTTATTATATTGTACCAAGAGCATGCAGATTTGAATGTCGTTTGTACAGATCGCAGAGCCAGGAATCAAACAAAACAGATCCTGGCCTCATCGATTGCACCTGAGGATGGCTATTGACAGTACAAAGTTTTGGGGGAATGGGATGTTGCATAGGATAGTGATCTCCTACCTATATTGATGACGTTTATAAATGTCAATCTACTGTTTGGCACAACTAGATGTGATTTTTATAAACTTACTTTTGCAGTCTGCGGTTACATGACCTACTTAGAAAAAAAGTTGTTGCTTATAAAACAGCTACAAATAATATTCACTTACACATATGTTTCAATAAGAATGGAAGGCATTCAAGTTATATTTGTGATTATGGTGAGGGGGACATTTTTTTCTTCATTACTGTAGAAAACTTCTTGGGCCTGATTCATTAAGGATCTTAACTTGAGAAACTTCTTATTTAAGTATCCTGGACAAAACCATGGTACAATGCAAGGGGTGCAAAATAGTATTCTGTTTTGCACATAAGTTAAATACTGCCTGTTTTTTTATCAGTGGCGCACGCAGGGGGGGTTTCTGAGTCTCTAGAAACCCCCCCCCTGCGCTAACTAAGTGGCCACTGTCCTATACAGCAGCCGCGGCGCTGTCAAAAAAGCGTCTGCGGCGGTGCTGTATTGTATACATACAGCACCGCCACAGACGCTTCTTAAACAGCGCCGCGGCTGCTGTATAGGACAGCGCTGGCGAAACGGAGCTGCTGCGCATGCGCAGCAGCTCTCTCTCGTTTTTTGGGTTTTTTTGGGGGGTCGGCGGGGGGAAACAATCCCCCCCTGACAATCCTCTGTGCGCCGCTGTTCATGTAGCACACAAATACTTGATAGCTTATTTGTACACTGAAATTTAAAGCTGATATTTGTGTGCTACATGAAAAAACAGTCAGTTTTTAACTTATGTGCAAAACAGAATACTAATTTGCACCCCTTGCATTGTAACATGGTTTTGTCCAGGAGACTGAAATAAGAAGTTTCCCAAGTTAAGATCCTTAATGAACCAGGCCCCTTGTCTGTAGTTATGGTGAAGGACACAGATGAGATCATTTATAAAGTACAAAACAGAGTGCAAAATGCTGTATGCCTTGATGTGTGCTGATGGCCTAGATTTCCTCCAAAGGGCATGGATTTTCAGAAAAAGGTAGCGAAGGAACAGGACTTTGCACCAACTGATGGTAGTAGATAGGGTGGTGTGCAGGACATTGCTTGCAAACTATGCAGTAGGCACACGATTGTACTTAGTTTTTTGGGGAAGAGAACAAACAAGATGACATTTTCTGGAGTGAGATTATTAAAATGAGATAAATTGGTGAAGAGGGTGCACAGATCCTTCCAGTTGTACTTCAGTAAAGAAGTACATTTTTAGACACACTTTGCCTAATATAAACAAACCTTCAAACACAAAAGGGTATATTTACTAAACTGCGGGTTTCAAAAAGTAGAGATGTTGCCTATAGCAACCAATCAGATTCTAGCTGTCATTTTGTAGAATGTACTAAATAAATGATAGCTAGAATCTGATTGGTTGCTATAGGCAACATCTCCACTTATACAAACCCGCAGTTTAGTTAATATACCCCTAAAACCATCAGTCATGTGTACTACGGACAGGCCCGATGTCCATGCACTCTCGTGATTACTTAAAGTCATAAATGAGGCTAAACTGAGCAGCATTTTAGGAGAATAACTAAAATATTTTATTGAATGGTAGGAATGGTTGTAAAGTGGCAGGAGGGTGGAATTGTCATGTGATGTTTACAACCTTGCGCAGTACATCTCCTGACATTTTTCTGCCTCCACCCAAACCTAGGCAAGTCTACCGAGAGTGAGGCACAAGGCAGACCATGAAGGTGCACTAGCGTAAAGCCAAGGTGTTACCCAGGGCACTTCATAAAAAAAGAGGATGAAAACAGAGAACAACAGCTTGTGCCCAACTGCAAAGCAAAACTCAAGCACATTAGGATGTCTCAAGGTATGGAAAGCTGTACATATATAGACTCCTGGTGTACCTCTTGGTAAGTTAGCTCTCAGTTTAAAGACACATATAAGTATGACCCAAAATAGGGACTCTCATTATTTAGAGTTAGGACCACCCTTTAAGCAGAAGCCCCTTGATGGGGCGGGTAGCTTATTATGCATTTACAAATGTGTATAACTGAGAATTCTGCATGTTTATAAAGAAGTAGAACAGTGACTCCTTTACTGGTTATAGCAGTGTGCTGGGGAATTTTTCTCTATTGTTTTCCTTTAATTAATGTAGCCCAGCCTCAGGTATGTGTGAGGTACATTTGGGAAGAGGAGAACAGTACTGTAGCTATATTCACAGAATAAATACTTCCATAGAAAAGAGAGAATTCAGCAAGCTATCGTCTCCTGTGGATGTTAAGGGAGGAACATGAAACAAGTTAATGAGTCATAAATTCTACCTTTGGGCAAATGGTATTGAGAAACAAAGTAATAATTTATTAATATTTGTGAGTAGTTAGAAGAACTTCACATGACCTCAAACTTAACAATTTCCTTTTGTATCTTTGCCGGATAAAAAAAAAACACCTGGTTTGTGCAGACTTGTAGATAAATAAGCACTGAAGAGACTGTGTATAAACAGCAATAGTGTTTTACAAAGATAGTTCTTAGATAAATCAGGTACATAAACAAAAAGCTACCATATAACAATCAGAACAGAAAAGGCCACTAAACCACAAATTTGAACATTTCCTATGTGAAGCATGGAGGGAACATACATTGTTCTGTGTATTGTTCCACTGCGACTCTATTGAAAAGTAAATAGAGTATTTCTTCCACCAATCCATTATAGCAAAAGTAACATTTCACAAAATTAGTTCTAAGAAAATCTGATAAAGGTCAAAAAGCTGAAATATCAGCAGTTATGTTGCTGTGACATCGCCGGACCTGCAGATTTTTATAACTGTAGAGACTGATGGGCACTACCAACTTAATTACAGAGGTCGTAAGGGCGAAACTTTTACAATTCCAGGAGCGGATACATGTGAATTTTAAAGACAAAACAACCGTTTTGCTCAATAAGGACATTAAGCCTAAAAGACCGAAGAACAAGGGATAGATTTACTAAGCTGCGGGTTTGAAAAAGTGGGGATGTTGCCTATAGCAACCAATCAGATTCTAGCTATCATTTTGTAGAAGGTACTAAATAAATGACAGCTAGAATCTGATTGGTTGCTATAGGCAACATCCCCACTTTTTCAAACCCGCAGCTTAATAAATCTAGCCCCAAGTGTTTTATTTGTCACAAAATTGGACATAAGTCCTCGGAGTGCAGACTGAAAATGCAGAGTGGCGTGAAAGGCAGCCGTGATAAAAACAACAGGTCAGTTTTGACTGTGGCGGACAGAAAGGACTGTTGGTACATGGATTCAAGGGAACTAGACACTTCAGTTGTAGTAAGCACTTGGATGCTTTGTTGAGCGAATATGATTCCATCACAGTCAGAGGGACTGGAGACAAGATCCTCAAAGCAATGAAAATTGAAACAATTACAGCTCACCTGAAAATAATAATTAAAACTTTGATTACAAACATTGAATAAGTTTTTTTCACACAGATTTAAGAACTAATCTGATTGTCGTAAGTGTCTTGTAACAGAGTTCGCATAAGGGAAATACACTGTGCAAATAAAAGATGGACTTCAATAGCGACAGCTACCCATTGCCAGCTAGTATGTCTTGAATACTGAAGAGTGTTATGCGATGGCTACTTCTGATGCAAGTCAGAATATGGAACTGTGGCACAAGCGATTAGGACATATTGGGTATGCTAATGTGCAGAAACTTCTAAATGGGATGGTAACACGACTGGTTGTAAATAATCCTTATAGACCGATATGTGAAAGTTGCATCAAAGATAAACAATCTCGACATCCCTTCCAGAAGTTAGTGATAAGAGCTGAGGTGCCTGTGACAGGAGGGACCTCCTATGCCATCCTGTCTGTGCTGCTGGGGACCGGCTGGGATTGCCTTGCCACCGTCCCCTTTCTTTATCCAAAATGCGCACCTCCAAATGCAGTATGAGGAGCCTGCTGCTACCACTAGGCTCCTTCGCTGCACCTAGAGCAGGTTCCTTCTGGGTAACTCTCGCTGCTAGTGTACCCCCTTGCTGGGCACGTGAGCCGGTACACCTGACCTCTTCCTTTAGATCAGGGTTGTTGTTGATGGCTCCCCCTGGCCTATCACAATGGCCAGAGCTGCAGGTAGCGGGCAGAGCGTTGGTAGTGGAAGCTGGGTCCCAACCTCAGAACAGCCGGATAACGGATTAGATTGGTCTAATCTGTAGGTCACAGGAAATTACAGCAGGTAAGTAGCATCAAAGCAGGATCTTAAAGCAGTGATATTTTATTAGCTCAAGTTACACGCCAGTTTGTGGTACTAGCGATTTTTCCAGAAGTGTCAGACAGAATGATACTTTATATGGTCAAACAGTGCTCTTTTTATACAGATTCTGACCGTCACGTTGGCAAGGGGTAACCCAGCTCTTGTACCAACGTCTGATATATCACATTCAATGATTACCATTAGGATGTAATATCTAACCTTAGAGCTAAAGCAATTTAAACTTTAACAAAATTTACATTACTCTGTGATTTCCTAACACTTGGTGTTACATTTCCCATATTACTTGAATTCTGTCTTAAAGAGATAGCAAGTATAATTACCCCCTCCAGTGCCTACAAGCTATAGGATGTTTTGGACACTCACACCTCAGAAGGTCTAATTAGCATCGGAGACTTTCTTTAGAAAAGTTACAAATACAATAAGCTTCCTCCAACAAATGGCTACTGAATATGAAAACAAATACATTTATACTGCCAGCACCCAATGAAGGGACTTATCCATTTCTGGCAACGCTCACCAGTTACTAACTGGCACCACAGCGCCCATACATTAAATATTTACATTTAAATTAATAACTACACCCTGTAATACATCTTTAATCCCTTGGTGCTGAGGTTTAACCCAATCCGCACAGCAACATCAGGTATAAACTCATTCAATGCTGCAGCAGTCATCTTGGTCAGGTGGGAGGTGAGGGGACCCAACCACAGCGCCAATACCATTGGTGCATATGGATGTATGGTCCCATGGAGACTGAACATTAATTGATGACTATACGAGGATGACTCCAGTGAATTTTCTTAAAGCAAAAAGTGATACACTAGATCAAGGAATACAAAATTTTGGTGTAGACTCAAACTGGTCATCGACTAAAAATTTGGAGATCTGATAATGGTGGAGAATATCTGAATAAGAATATTTAAGACTTGCTGGGAAATCATGGAGTTCAACATCAGTTGACTCTTGTTACACATGCCTGGTCAAAATGGTATAAGTGAGTGTGCAAATTGCATGATAGTTGAAAGAGCATGAACGATGTTAAGTGATGCTGGCTTAGAAAATACATTTTGGACTGAAGTAGTACAAACATTAACATATATAAAAACATATGCACCCACTATTGCAGTAAAAGACACGAACTGAAGCGTGGTCTGGAAGAAGGCCTAACGTCAATCATCATCCCAAAAGAAAGAAGACGTAAATTGGACTTTAAATCACAAGACTGTTATTTGCTAGCATATTGTCTTGAGTGTAAAGGCTGCAGGGTTTGGGACATTGTAAACGAGAAACTTACTAAGTCCAGAGATGTCATATTTCATGAAACAGCATCACCTAGTGGAGAAATAGAATGGGAAGTTCAAGAAAAGGTACTAATACTTGATGTACCCACATCCGCCAGTACATCTATGTCAGAGACTTTAAATCTTGACAAGGAGCAGGTGTAAAAAATTTCAAGGAGAAGTAATTTAGGGAATCCTCCAAGGAGATATAGTGAGGAATATGCCAACATTGTGTTCTCAGAACCACAAAATTTGCAGGAAGCGAAACTCAGTAATGAATGGGAATATTGGAAATCAGCCATAGATAAAGAGATGACATCTTTAGATGAAAACAAAACCTTGACCATTGTCAATAGGCCAAGTCATCATAAAACAATGAAAAATAAAATTAGTTTTCTGTAAAAAATTAAATACATACGGATCAATTGTCCATTACAAAGCTCATCTTGTTGCAAATGGCTTTGCTCAAAGGTACAGAATTGATTAATGGGAAATATTCTAGCCTGTAGCAAGGTACGGTTCAGTTATTGCCATATCTACGTTGCATGATTTGTTGCTCTACCAATCAGATTTTGACTGTGCTTTTTTAAAAGGGAATTAGTTGACAAAATCTAAATGGAGCCTCCAGAGCATTATAATGAGAACATGTTTCCAGAAGTAAAAAGATGTTACTGAAAAAATCTTTGTATGGTTTGAAGCAAAGTGGTCGATGTTGGTACATCAAGATAGACACTATTTTGATTGACATGGACTTTGTACGTTCAGAGACTGACCATTGTCTATACCACAAAATAATAGATGGAAAGCTGTCCATCATTGTTATATATGTGGATGATTTCTTGCTTGCAGATTAGAAAAATCACATTGACAGTGTAAAAAGACTGTTGGGAGAAAAGTTCAGATTGACAGACTTAGGTCCTGTACATCATCTGTTGGGAATGAGAATTTCACAAAATCTGAATGTTAGGACTGTCACCATAGACCAACAAAGTTACATTGAGGCTATACTTAATAGGTATGGGATGACAGATGCTAAACCAGTAAAATACTCCTGTTGACAAAAGTACAAAATTAACCATAAGTATGTCACCAACAAGTGAATCCAAAATAGAGGAAATTAAAGGAATACCCTATCAGAATGCAATTGGAACTTTAATGTATGCAAATGTTGGAACTCGTCCCAACATTACACATAGAGTGAGTCGAGTTAGTCAGTTTGCAATAAATCCCAGAATCCTGACATACCTGAAAGGTACAAGTTCATTAAAACTAAAGTTTTCAAAATCCAAGACTTCAGAACTAGAGACTTTCTGCACTGCTGCTTGGCAAATAGGAAGCAGGCTACCGTTGCTTTTTCTAGTACCGAAGCACATTATATGACTTTGATGCAAGTAGCTAAAGAAGCCCTATGGACTAAAGAGATTTTGTGTGAAATACAACTTTTAGGTAGAGTTGAGACCATCAACATCAAATGTGACAACAATGGTGCTATTGATTTGTTAGCCAGTACCAAGTATCATGGCAGATCTAAGCATATTGCCATTAGACATTTAATCTGAGAAGTTATTGAGAAAGTCAATTAGTATAAGTTACTTTATAAGTGAGTAAAACACAGTTGATATGCTTACCTAAGGCCTTACTTCACAAGTGTTGATAGCATTTGATATAAAATGGGATGCTATGAATACTGATATTTTTGCTGACATTATCTGTCGCTCTAACCCCATGTAACAATTACAGGTGAGCCATGTGAAAGTTTAATGATAAGAATAATACTTGTGTTTTGTGACCAGAGACATCTAACCGAGAGGCGGTGTTTAGACTGATGGACGTTGCGTGCGCTCTCTGGTGGTCGGGTGCCGGACGCCCATCTGGAATGTCTACTGCGCATGTGAAATGCTCCATCCTTACTGTACATGAGTGTCATAGTGCTGCACAGATGTGCAGTACCTAGTTCCTTATATATCTATCCTGATTCCACAAGACTGCTTATTACATTTATCACCTGTATCATGTATTCAATAAACCAACATTCTGGTTAAGAGACAACATTTGGCTTATCCTCCTTACTCACATTTTCTGACACATATTACAATCTAATAGGCATTTGCCAACCATAACTCCACTCATCAACACAGTGGAGGCAATTTAGAAATCCAAAATCTTTTTTTGGTGGCACTGTGTTCCTTGATCTGTACAAGGTACATCTAGATTTCTGCTAAAGTACCATGGAATGTGGAGCAAGATGGAGTTGTTTGCATTGGAGCAATAGTTTGTAGCAGCAGACAGGAGGATTAGGCGGAGTGACAGCATTCCATTCTCATTACGTGATAAGAATTGTTGCACCTATTTTTTATGTAGCAGTGCAACAACAAGATTTCAATGCAGGGAATAAGATCATCAAATGAGACAACGGGATTGAGAGGGTGCATTTTTAGGGGTGTTATTTGGTTTGCAGAACCCTGCACAACCAAAAACCCATTAATTCCTCTGTAAAAAAACACATGCTTTCAGTTGGAGAAGATCGGATATTGTCTTAAAATATTTTGGAATTTCCAGTTATACTTCAGATATTCTAGGCACCACTTGCCTAAAAACTTTGAACACACAAACATACCACATATAATATTGGCAGCTCTGATGTCCCTTAACTCACAATGAATTAATTATATTTTGGGTAAAAATGAAAATGTTCAGTTTGATGGAAGGTGGTTTTGAAGTGGACAATGGTTGGATTTCAATGTGATGTTTACACTTTGCACAGTGCGCCTCTTTGGATTAAAGTTTGCAGATGTGTCTCCCAATAGCGGAGAGTTGGTGTGTGTAAAATTTGCTGGGTGGATCATGAGTCGTTGTGCAATACCAAGGCTTTTTGTAGTGCACATCCAACGTGCTTCTTAAATGAGACCTAGTGTATTTAAGCAATGCAAGTCTGCAGTAATGCGAAAAGAGGAAGAAAAGCAAGTCTTTGTGCTGGCCTTTAACCCATGCTTTCTCGTATCATGGCATCCTGCTGCAAAGAGGTGGAAGAGAGCATGATGAACATTTTAATTAAGAATTAAAACTTGTTTCAGCTGTTCTATTCAGTGAATACTATACACTTTTTGAGATTTATTAATGTTCTTTAGTTAATCAGTTTTACTGTCTGAATCACTTAATGTCATTCAGTGACAGCAGTTTAAACTATTTAGCATGTACCTCAGCTACATTAATATTAAACATGTTGTTTGTACTCTTACTGTTACGGCTAATGGCAACGACAAACTCCTAGAACAGATGGTAGAAGTCTTCGCCTCTAGCTGGTCAGCAAGTAGGGCGCACAGACACTATAACCGGCACGGAGGCTAAGCCCTCCCTGCCTTAAATAATACTGGTAGCCAGTCAGCAGTTCAGGGCATCAGCCCTATAATTATCCCCAGAGGCTGATTAATTAATCATCGTGGTCTGTGCACTTGCCCAGCTGTCAAACTGGCCGGGGCAAGGCAGTGATTAGTAGATATTCCCGGCTTCGCCGGGACAAAGGGGGCATGAATAATGTCTTGCTGTCAGCGTAACAGCCAGTATGTGGCCCCAAATGTAGACAGATGAGCCATGGTAGCAGTGGCTCGTAACATTTGCAAAGGTTTCCCACGTTTCCCCAGATACCACTGCCATTTCATCAATGCAGCAGGGTCTTAGTATTTACTATTTATGGGGATTTTTTCTGGTCAGGTGTTGTAATAATCTAAGAGTGTTGGAGGAGGAATGCATCTGAGACAACTTGAAATTACCCAATGACAATCCAATTGCCATTCATAGCCAGATGTCCTCCACATCTACCACTGCTTATACATCAGGAAATTCACCACCAGATATCCACACATGCAGTAATAGCCTGAAAGTTATTTTTATTCTTTAATACACCAAAGACTGACTCGGAATTTTGCATTTATGTTAGACTATGTACTATGAGTTTGCTTTCTTTACTTTTTTTAATTAGTTATTGTGATACTTTATTATATTGCCTGATACAATAAGCCTTTGTGGAGGAACTCTTTTGTGTATCGTGATGTGGGGAAATGACTTATTTGGGGTTTTGTACCTTTCTTTGGGAATGTGTATTCTGCGACTGTCTGAAGAAAGGACCCATGTTAATCTCATGTTAATTAGACATTTTGATGTGTGAGGGTCTAGCACCTGAAGGCACAGGAAGGAATAATTAGACTGCTGTTAGATTTCCTGTGTCCAAAATAAGATGCAGCAAATCACGGCAAAGTATTAGGATATCACAGATAAGTGTAAATATTCTTAGCTTTGCATTGCATGTATCTCCATGTTTGGGTAAACAAATTGCATCCTGATTCTAAAAAAAGGTCAGACCTCAGTGGGCTGGCTTCCCCAGTGAGGCAGTGTTCAAATCTGTATAAAAAGCACTGTCTTGTATTGAAAATTGTTCTTCATGTTCCATCTGATCTGCTCCCCGGTACCTTCAACCAGGGTTATCACATAAACATCACTTGCTTCAAAGACTGGCTTGGAAACATCTCTATCCCTGTGACCTATGGATTAGACCCAAAATCTAATCCATTCCCGTCTGTTTCTGAGGTTTGGACCCAGCACCCAGTACCACCGCTCTGAGGCTACCCAGCAGATCTGGCTAGTGCGATAGGCCAGTGGGGATCCATCCACAGCAACCCTGATCCATAGGAAAAGGTCAGGAGTACCAGCCCAGGTACAGCAGTAACGGGGTACACTCTCAGCGTCAGTTACCCAGAAGAAACCCAGTACTGGATGCCGGTAAAGGAGTCCAGTGGTGGCAGCATTTGTAAGCCCCTCCTACTGCGGTTGGGATACCAAAAGGGAATGGTGGCAAAGTAAGCCCAGCCGGTTCCCAGCAGTAACAGACAGGGTGGAATAGGCGGACCATCCTGTCACAGTGTTTTTAAAATGTTTACCCTCATCTAATTTTAATGCACTGTATTATACACCATAGATTGACAAACATGTGTTTTTCTGTGATACTCAGGTTGGAGATGTACAACTAGCACAATACCAAGGTTTACTTTTTAAACTAAGGTTTTTGTGTGTAGTCAGCGTTCCTATGTATCTGTGTTAAGATCTGCTTTGCATTACAATAGAAATCATCTGCTGGATGCTGTGGCTTTAGCCCCTCACTCTCACACTAGATTATACTCTCCAGGAGATGTTATTAATTCATGTGTTCATAATCCTCTACTTGACATATAATGAATAGAATATGGTCTTGTGTTATAAAATGTAGCTTGATTAAACCATTCCAAGTTTTTAATACACACCATGAAATGCACACCTCTCCAAGTCAAAACATTTAAAGTTTAATTTCATCAGTTCACTGTAGTAAATGAACTGTAGTAAATCAACAATTCAATGTAACAGAGCAATGAGAAAGGCAAGTCAGATGATTGGTTGCATAGGGAGACTAATCAGTAGCAGAAAGAAAGAAGTAATAATGCCACTGTATAGATCATTGGTACGGCCTCATCTAGAATACTGTGTTCAATTCTGGAGGCCATATCTCCAAAAGGATATAAATACATTAGAGACTGTACAAAGAAGGGTAACTAAAATGATGCTTGGCCTACAGTACAAAACTTACACAGAAAGATTAAAAGATATTAATATGTATAGTTTGGAGCAGAGAAGGGAAAGGGGGACATGATAGAAACTTTCAAAATATATCAAGGGTTATAACAAGCTACAGGAGGGAAATATTCTTCAAAGAAAGATTATAACACGAGGACATGCACTAAAACTGGAGGGACGTGGGTTCAGAGGAAATGTGAGGAAACAATACATCACATAAAGGGTAGTGGATAAGTGGATTAGCCTCCCATCAGAGGTGGTTGAGGCTAATACATTGGAGCAATTTAAACAAGCTTGGGTTAGACATAACCTCAAATGAGGTTTGAGGTTACCGTAGGTTAAAAAATGGGCAGACTAGATGGGCCATGCGGTTCTCAACTGCCGTCAATTTCTATGTTTCTGTGTTTATATATAGGGAACTATATTGGTCTTTAGTTTTGCTATCATATTCTAGTACCTATTTTTATTATTTAATCTTTTAGAAAAAACAAAGGCCAAGTAAATATTAATGTAATATATCTCCCTCTCTCCCTATTATAAAATGTGCAGATGTTATCATGCAGATGAGTCCTGCAGGGTCTTTGTCACATAACATTTCCAGAGGAAGGGTGGGCGTTCCAAGCTTGACCTCAGATGACCACCTGAAGCTAGGAACAAGCTTATTGGCACCAGGTGGGACACCTGGAATTACCTAAAGTCTATATATCACCACCACTTGGTCTCAATTAGCCAGCTGCAGAACATGGTTATATCTTAGGTGCCTTTTGTTAAAGGGATAGCTACTAACATTGTGAAACATTTTTACAGGGACCACCTTTTTGCTGAATAGTTCATTCATGAGAACAATAAATTGTGATGCACTTGGTATTGCAAAATTTGAGGTTGCTTCTATGCAATGTTTTGGGTGTGATATCATTGGTGGGTGTGTGTATTGTTATTTTGTTAAACAAATAACTATTCATGCACACATATGCATTCCACAATAAAAACATATTGCAAACTACACTGAACAATAACCACTATATTCTAAATATATATTTATTATGATATCAGCATTGCCCACCATTACACCAAAAGTGACCCTACACATACACAAGTAGTGATAGAAAAGTAACCTCAGGCACTCAACCCAGAGGAAAGCTGCCCTATCAGAACACAAGGTACCACCCCCTTGTAAAAATAACAGTACTTAATCTATTTTGTCTGGTACTGGTGCTAATCCCACTGCAACAAGCACAATCAAATATTATCCTGAATTATAAGGAATATGCTCCAAAAATATATATAAAAATATCAACTAAAACACATATTCATTGAGTAACTTATTGCCCAGCGGTGTGTGGGAATAACCTTACTGCTTTCAGCACGTGGCTGGGTACACCAAGGAGGGAATCCGCTTTTTTAATTTTGTAGACCCGATCTCCCTGGGGAAACCAGCCCTGTGCTGATTGGCTTGGGGCTGTTTGGCAATCTGGCAGGGGGACCCCATGCTGCGGGTTTCCCTGTCAAGTCCAGGCTGGCAAAGACTAGTGGTGGTAATAGTAAAATCAGGGAGAACCTACACTTTTTGGACTCCCCTTTTGCTAGTGCCAGCTTAGGCTGGCCACACTAGGGTTGGTTATGCTGGTGGAGGGGGGGGGGGGGGGTGGTGGGAGGATAAGCCAGCTTTTTTTACATTTAGTTCTTTTTTCCCCCCCTTATTGCATTGCCATTTTAAATATACTGCTTCATGTCTACCTTTTAACTGTGTCGAATTTATGACATTATGACGGTTGTCCTTATGGTGCAGAAATTATGAATGTTGACATGTTCAACCCAAGGGGTTGCACATAGTCAATGTACGGTAAAGGCGTTCCCCAGCGGATATGAGCGATTCAAGTTCGAGCGCACGTAGAAGTACGCTGCTTTTCAGAGGTAAGGTTTGCTCAAGGTCAAGTGTAACTGACGAATGATAATGGTAACCACATACAGCATTCACAGCCTCCTCATCTAATGGGAGAATTGACAATTCTCCTGCACACGTGACACAACCCATCTCATTAGACAACGCTATGTAAAACCAACAGAGGGAGATTATATATAGTGCCATTTCGTAAAATCAGATGCGTCATTATATGCCCCTGATTACCAAATGCAAGTGGATTTATATACGAAAGACGTAGATGCATTCAGTAATATTTAAAAAGCTTTGCATAGTTTAATCACGTGCAAACACTTGTTTTACCCTTAATAATCATTTTCAGACACTTGCACACTTACAACGTAGTAATTTCACACTTTAGCAATGCTGTTATCTAATGTAAAATGTTACATGCGTGATGTTTAGCTCGCATATATTTGCATTGCGGATGTGTGATTTTAAAGCTTGTGAATGTCTTGTCTATGTTGTCGACTATCTGTGCCTATATAGTAACATACATTTGTAAAGCAGTCTTCTATTTTTTTTTGTAAAAAAATTGTCATGCTTCATAATTTTCATGACGTGTTTGTTTTGTTGATTATTTTACGGAAAATTTATGATTAAAATGAATCCATTCTTACATATAGCCAGACATGGACATGGTGAAAGCTTGGAATCTGTAGGATGACAGGCGTTGTCCCCTTTGAAACCAGCAACTTGTTCACTGTTGCCATTCAGAGAGTATTTCTTCAGGCCACATGTCAGCCTCTATGGGTTGTCTGATGTGTAGGTGGTCCATTGTTATCGGCTTTCACCTCATGTCATCATGGACATCCTAAGAATTGTTCAGAGTGATCTAGAGGCTTTGTGAAGCAATACCATCATTGACCAAAGTCCACAGTGGGTGTCGCGGCAGGTATGTCCCAAGCCACCTTCGGCTATCTGCTGAAGGTTGTGCTGCGATCTTTCCTGTTGTGCATCCATCACTTCATCCATCTGCCACTCAGTAAGGACTCCCCTGTGCCCATAAAGCGGCAGTTTGTCACAGAGCTGGCTTTCCGGACTTAATAGGGGCAGTAGATGGTACACATGTAGCCCTGGTCCTGTCGAGTGGAAATGCTTTTATTTATTTGAACAGCTAACATTTCCACTCGATTAATGTTTAGCCTATATGTGATTTATTTCTCCAAATTTAATGTCTGTTTGCTAGATGGCTGGGAAACACCTATGACTGATTTGTCTTCAGGCAATCAGGCATGTGGTGCAGATTGCAACAGAGACAAGGAGGTGCAAGGCCACATGTTAATGAGTGGCTATTAGGCTCTATTTTCTACCACATCTTTATTTACATTTAGCCCTTTGGTGTCCCAAAAACTTTGGTATACATTGTTTTCTTTTTTTTCTGGCAGCAAAGATTCCCCCTCCCAAAGATTGATGGAAAAAATAGAAAAATAAATAAATATGCAAATACGTGGAAAAGACTTGTGTTTTATTTTTTATACGCAAATAAAGTAATGTGATTGTTGAAGTTTAATAGTTGGACGATGGTTGTAATCAGTCATTTCTGTACACTATTATCGGCTACGATACGATTAATACGTAACCTAATCATTATCGTAGCAACATGTAAATAAGTTTATTATCTATCATGTAATATAAAATACAATGTGGTACAGGAGCTAAGTTGAGTTTGGTATCATTCTGTTCGCAAATGCATGAGAACGTTTATGGTAGTGTTTATGAAGCGTTCGCACATTGCGAATACTAGTTATAACTCATTTTACTTTTCATACACCAAATAGCAACTCCAGAGATGCCATAAAAGAACCAGTTTATACAGGTCCAGAGGCGGGAGCCTGAGGAAGGACACCTGGCCACACATGAAAAGGTGGAAAACCCCCCTTAAGGAACAATGACCAGAGGAATCAGCCAATGGAGCGTTGAGTTCTTGGGAGGTCATGACCCATCAACCTATGGATGTGCATCTTAATCCTGTAACTGTATATCTCTGTGATGTCACTGCTTTTTATGACTGTACAATGTATAAATTGTTCACCTCTGGCTTTGGAAACCAGAGCCTTCTGATAGAAGCTTATGTTAGTGCCGACTGTCAATGCGTATGTATGTGATACTTTGCCCTGTAATGTATTTTGCGAATAAAACTCTTGTGCTTTGAAACCACAGCGATTGCATTGAAAAAATCTTTATTTCCTACGATATATACGGGCGTATCATGAGGGATGAATATAATAATAATAATAATAATAATGTTCTATGTGGGTTTGGAATATAATGCAATTACACCTTGATGTGTATAGGTTGATGTGATAATGCATGATACACAGGGTTAAAACGCAAGGTTATTATGACAATTATGTCATGAAACATGTGTACAATAAGATGAAAGAGAAAAAGGAAGGAATTGCACAATTGTGCATTTTTAAAGAGTCAATTGCACCACTGCTCTAATAAATACCTGTTTATAGTAAGTGAAAAACAATGAACAAGTGCAATTTATAGCCTTTCAGAAAAACAAGAAGAAATGTAAAGGAAAATGTTAATGCTTTTTTTTTAAAAGTAATTTGAATATATTTTACTTTCTTGAAATGTTTATATGCTACCAAGATTCATTGCCATGCAGCAACTCACTGACTTCGGCTTTACCCCATAGAACCTTTTTGTTTTTTATGACTTTGTCTTGAAACGATTTCACCTATTAAAAGCAGATATTCAGGCTATCATAATTGGACATCTGAAGTGTGTTTAGTAAGCAGAAGGAGAGGAATGAAGAGTGTGATGGCAGATAACAATGAAACAGTGGGCGATAGAAAATGAAAAGGAGCGAGGGTTAGTCAATCAACATAATGACTGTTGTTGGGTTTGTGTTCCTGGAATCCTGAGGCTATTTCTGCTGGAGAGTTTTGAAGAGTTTGCAGTACAAAATTCATGGTAGGTTGCTAAATCTTTTGATTTATTTTTTTCAGGCTTCAGGGAATCATAAAAAAAATACAGCATATAATGTTTCTTCATCGTCTGCTTTTTTTGTTATTTATTCATTTTAAAAAGTAAGAATAAAAACAAGGATATCTGCATCTATTAAAATAATGGCTATACTAAGAACTTTAAAAGTCTAGCTTGTGGTCCTGGGTTTGGCATGGTCACTTCTCCAAATCAAGATGCTTGAGAAAAGTTCCCACATTGAAAACCAGTTGGAAGAGTGAAGTGTTAATGTTGGTTTACTTCTGTGACTGCGGTTTCACGAGACTTGTTGGTGATTGACAACTATATCCCCAACCTACCAACTACTGGATGAGTTGATCCACCACATAAGGAAGACTAGTTACTTTATGGTGACCTCATGGCCATTGCTTGCAGCTATGCTCCTGTCCAATACAGACAAGTCTGTTTCAATCCAAACATATGGAGGGTAAAATTGATTTTCTACTTCCTCATCTTTCATTCTAACTATTGATTTAAAAAGCAGCAACATATTTTTCAATTAGAACAATTGTGAAGCAACACTGCATTATTAGAGGTTGCTGAAGAGAGGGAATAAATACATATTTTATGAGGGCAGAAAACAATACGTCAGGTTATCTCTAAAACTAGGAGAGATGAAATGAGTGATGATAATGATGAAGTGGACAAATAGGATATCATTGGTTGTAGCTATGTCCAAGACAGATGAACCTTCCAATACAGAGTCTACAAACAGTGCATGTGTTCCATATCTTCTGTCTCAAACCAAGGCTGTCTGACCTGTTCTAGTTGGAGTTGGGATTGATGAGCAAGCATCCAATTGGGCGATTCCAGGTGTCTTGATGTGATTGGCTTCTGGGTAGACTACATCTCCCATCTGCCTAGGAGACAGGGACTCTGGTGGGAAGAGAGGATAAATGTCCCAGCAGAGGCAGGAACTCGCTTTATCTGGTGAAGCCAACGTCAAGGCAGGAGACTGGATGAGTTTGAGCTAGAAGAGAGCCATGCTGGATTCACGCGCGCACTGGACCTGAACATGCTCGGAAGAGGCCCTCGCTCTGTTCTACTGTGAGCAGGGATTTCGGGAGGGTTCACATTCAGGCCCTGTAGTGGATGCACCCTTACAGTGGAGGTTGTTCTGCCACGGCTGCAGGGCCTGATTAAGGGTTCTGGCCGCCCTAGGCTAATATGGCCACAGCGCCCCCCCCCCTCCTCCGAATATATAGGTGTATAGGAACACTCCTGAATATGAATGTTCAGGTGTATTCTCCAGCATTCAAATTTAGACAGATTGTGCCATTGTCTCTTACTTGTTCTTGCTCTTCTCTCTTGCAACTTTGTTATCCTCTCGCTGGCTTCTGGAAAGTTGGCGTCCTGTTTTGAAAATGCAAAAATGTATTATAATGCAAACCCTGAATGATTAGGCCCTTTAGTTAAAACAAAACACTCCATTATGGCCAGCTAAAAGTACCCCATTGGACAGGCATATATAAGCAATATCTGAATATTTGTTGTCAATCAAATACAAACCTCTACCAGCCCCATCTCACTAATATTTAGTATTCTAGTGATTGCTGAGACCACCAATGTGACCACCACACAATCATGAGATTCTGCCCCCCAAAGCTGCTGTATTTTTTAAATACCCCCTGCAGCCATTTTCCTTAACCACAACCCCCCCCACAGCCATTTTCCTTAACCCCTGCTGCAGCCATTTTCTTTACCTCCCACCCTGCATCCATCCCCCTTGCAGCTATTTTCCTTACCTCCACTCTGCTAGCTAGCTATCCCCCCCCGTCACATCAAAACTCCCCCAGTCACATATATCAGCCCCCTCCTCTGCCCTCCTTCATACATATCAACCTCTCTCCCTCCCTATAGATTTGTATGACAGTCCCCCTCTCCCTCCCTATACATATGCATGACAGTCCCCCCTCTCCCTCCCTATAGATATGCAGGGTAGTCCCCCCCCTCCCTATAGATATGCAGGGTAGTTCCCCCCCTCTCTATAGATATGCAGGGTAGTTCCCCCCCCTCCCTATAGATATGCAGGGTAGTTCCCCCCCTCCCTATAGATATGCAGGGCAGTTCCCCCCCCTCCCTATAGATATGCAGAGCAGTTCCCCCCCTCCCTATAGATGTGCAGAGCAGTTCCCCACCCTCCCTATAGATATGCAGGGCAGTTCCCCCCCTCCCTATAGATATGCAGGGCAGTTCCCCCCCTATAGATATGCAGGGCAGTCCCCCCCTCCCTATAGATATGCAGGGCAGTTCCCCCCCCTCCCTATAGATATGCAGGGTAGTTCCCCCCACTCTCTATAGATATGCAGTGTAGTTCCCCCCCTCCCTATAGATATGTAGGGTAGTTCCCCCCCTCCCTATAGATATGCAGGGTAGTTCCCCCCCCCTTCCTATAGATATGCAGGGCAGTTACCCCTCCCTATAGATATGCAGGGCAGTTCCCCCCCTCCCTATAGATATACAGGGCAGTTCCCCCCCCCTCCCTATAGATATGCAGGGCAGTTCCCCCCCTCCCTATAGATATGCAGGGCAGTTCCCCCCCTCCCTATAGATATGCAGGGCAGTTCCCCCCCCCCCTCCCTATAGATATGCAGGGCAGTTCCCCCCCTCCCTATAGATATGCAGGGCAGTTCCCTCCCCTCCCTATAGATATGCAGGGCAGTTCCCCCCCCCCTCCCTATAGATATGCAGGGCAGTTCCCCCCCTCCCTATAGATATGCAGGGCAGTTCCCCCCCCCTCCCTATAGATATGCAGGGCAGTTCCCCCTTCAATTACCTGTAGTTGTGCCAGCGTCGCTCCTCTCCTCAGATCAGCAGATAGGAAGTGAAGACGTCCTGCTTCCTGTCTGCTGCACAGCAACAGATAGCCTGGCGATTGGCTGTGTGTTGCTAACCACTGACCACCATTGCTTTTGATTGTCGAGCCCTCCACCCCCCCCCGCGGCGCCCCCCCCCTCCCCCACCCCGAAAAAAAAATGAATGAAGAAAAAAAAAAAAAAAATGTAAAAAAAAAAAAAATTTTTTTTTTTTAAAAAAATACCCACAGGGCAGCGCCCCCCGGGACCCAGCGCCCCAGGCTGCAGCCTGGTCAGCCTAGTGGTTGATCAGGCCCTGCACGGCTGTGAGCCCAGAGAAGAGAGATTCAGGTGCAGGCACTGTGCTTTCATCAGTGAGTGACAATAAAAGAACACACCATAAAGCAGGCCTTCTCAGGGGCTACATGCAACACCGGTGTATTAATTAGTGACTGATTCAGTGGGAATCAGCCAGTGGGGCATTAAGAAACTAAGATTTCACCTGTTTCTGTGAGGAGGTGTCATGGCCATATAACTAGCTCAAACCATGCAAACAAAAGGTAAGGCAGTAGTATTTTGGGTTAACTTTCTGGGGCTGCACTTTTTGTGTAAAAGAACCCATGGGAAGAATTCAAAAAAGGGTAATTAATTTGTAATTATGTCTACTTGTTATGAACTATGATACAATATAAATGCTCTTTCCCTTCTGAGAAAAAAAAAAAGATGTCAAAATTTGCTTAGTTAGTCCCGGCAAAAAGTTGTTTGTTTGTTCATTATGGTGCAAATTACCCCCAGTCATGAAGGGATTAGATACAATGGGCCTAAATCATTAAGGAAAGTAAATGCTGATACGTGACATATTTTGCGCTAAATTGCACTGCGTTTGCCCAGGAATGGACTATACGCCAGTGAACACAGCAACATCCAATTAATCTTTGAATGCAAAAGGACACTTTTGACAGCCTATGATTTAATGGGTGTAACTGTAACAGGAAGGGGCGTAAGCACGGTACATGACAGGAGTGTAACAGGGGCAGGGGAGGGTGACAGTGGGGCACAACAGGACAGGAGTGTAACAGGGGCAGGGGAGGGTGACAGCGGGGTACAACGGGACAGGAGTGAAACAGGGGCAGAGGAGGGTGACAGCGGGACAGGAGTGTAACGGGCAGAGGAGGGTGACAGCGGGGCACAACGGGACAGGAGTGTAACAGGGGCAGAGGAGGGTGACAGCGGAGCACAACGGGACAGAGGAGTGTAACAGGGGCAGAGGAGGGTGACAGCGGGGCACAACGGGACAGAGGAGTGTAACAGGGGCAGAGGAGGGTGACAGCGGGGCACAATGGGACAGAGGAGTGTAACAGGGGCAGAGGAGGGTGACAGCGGGGCACAACAGAACAGAGGAGTGTAACAGGGGCAGAGGAGGGTGACAGCGGGGCACAACGGTGCAAAGGAGGGTGAAAGCTGGGCACAACGGGACAGAGTAGTTTAACAGGGGCAGAGGAGTGTGACAGGGGCGCACAATGGGACAGAGGAGTGTGACAGGGGCGCACAATGGGACAGAGGAGTGTGACAGGGGTGCACAATGGGACAGAGGAGTGTGACATGGGCGCACAATTGGACAGAGGAGTGTGACAGGGGCGCACAATGGGACAGAGGAGTGTGACAGGGGCGCACAATGGGACAGAGGAGTGTGACAGGGGCGCACAATGAGACAGAGGAGTGTGACAGGGGCGCACAACGGGACAGAGGAGTGTAACAGGGACAGAGGAGTGTGACAGGGGCGCACAATGGGACAGAGGAGTGTGACAGGGGCGCACAATGAGACAGAGGAGTGTGACAGGGGCGCACAATGAGACAGAGGAGTGTGACAGGGGCGCACAACGGGACAGAGGAGTGTAACAGGGACAGAGGAGTGTGACAGGGGTGCACAATGGGACAGAGGAGTGTGACATGGGCGAACAATGGGACAGAGGAGTGTGACAGGGGCGCACAATGAGACAGAGGAGTGTGACAGGGGCGCACAATCGGACAGAGGAGTGTGACAGGGGCGCATAATGGGACAGAGGAGTATGACAGCAGCAGAGGAGGGTAACAGCGTGCCTGGATGCAGAGGGGGCAGTGTGCCTGGTTGCAGAGGGGGCAGTGTGCCTGGATGCAGAGGGGGCATTTTTGCATACAACTAAATAAGTATTTCTGTCCTGACCTAAATACTTATTACAATTTTTTGACCCAACTACTTCTAAAACAGGACTGCTCAATAATTATTTTGGAGGGGTGCCTTGAAAAAATTTGGAGACTCTAAGGGTGCCGCGAACTGCAAAAGTTTGGGAACCACTGGACTATATTATTAACAGGTCCCAATAATCGAATAATTTTTTCTTTTGTACGTTTATATTGCAAATATGTATTCTCCTTATCCTATACGGCAAGTGCCGTATATGTAGAGCGTACCTACATCCGTATTCAACAAGAGACGTTTCTTCAGGTCCGCTTGTAGATGAACAAAGATGTGAGAATGTCTGAATTACATGTGTTTTAAAGAGAAAAAAGTACAATACATTCGCTTTGCGTGCCGTAAGGAATCAGGCCCAGTACATTTAAAACACTGATCATTACAAGTCAGTCTTCTAACACTTGTATTAATTATACACTAGAGATGCTTAGGCACGGTTCCTCGAGAACCAAACACACCCGAACTTAGGGGATCCGAGTCGGCTCGGTACTGTCGTACGCCCTCGAAATCGAAGACGAGGCAAAGCGTCATTGTTACGTCGTCGGATCTCGCAAGTTTTGGATTCCGTTTTAAAATCCAACTCCCACGGGGGGTGGGAGGGAGGGCAGACACCCATTTTTCTTTTTTGCCACTGCTATGTGCCAATGTGTCCTAGATGTGCTAGGAACTGCCGTGCGTTCGTGTCATTGCTCTGTCACTTACCATCCAGCCAGGTCGCTGCAGTATTTGTCCGAAAGTGTATTAAAAATAATATTGTGATCTGTGAGGTGGTCAAAATTGACTGCAAATGACTTGCAATTAGTGTTATTGAGGTTAATAATAATGTAGGAACAAAAAAAGAGCAAAATTATGTGATTTTAGCATATTTTAGGATTTTTTCTAAAAAATACAAAACCAAAACCAAAACACATGAGGGCGGTTTTGCCAAAACCAAAACCAACACCACTTCACGAGGGTCAGTAAGCATCTCTATTATATATGCTATTTTCATATCTTGATACATTTAAACGTCAGTACCATTCAATGTTTTAAGAACAGTATTCCAGGGAGCATGGTGTTCTCCGTTATTTTCAGGTATGATCCTGTATTCATAACTGTATAAAGTGCACAGTTGTTAAGTGCTATCCTCTAAAGTAAGGGCATAATTCAGCCTGTATATTTTCAAGAGTCTCCATATGGAAAATTTGCTTCCAGAAATAAGAGATGCTGTATATGAGAAAGCAATGGAGCACAAATGCAAATTGTACACAAGAACCAAAGGTCTGGACAACCTGTAACTCTCCAGTGTTGTGAAACTACGAGATTTTATTGCAAGATAATAAGAAAAAATCCAAAATCTTAATTTTCTATATGTCATACTTGCCAACTTTTCCTCGTTGGCTTCAGGGAGATCCTGGAGGAGGTGGGTGTGGCTTGGTGAATAGCATCATGTTGGCTCCGCCCCTAAACAATTGTCACAATTTTGGCCAATTACAGCAGGGGGCGGGGCTTAGATGACACACTATTTTAATATTTGCCCCCACCACTTATCTATTGGAGAGAACCAGGTGGTTGACCTTCACTCCCGAGAGCCCTGGAGGTCTACCAGAAATGCGGGAGTCTCCCAGACATTCCAGGAGAGTAGGCAACTATGCGTTAAAGAAAAGCAGCTAATGAATCTCTAGAGTTTGAAGTGTCTTTTACATTTCTGTCTCCATTACTGAAGTCATGTTGTCTTACCTGTCAGTCTTTGATTAAATCTTGGTCTCCATGAAAATGGCCGCCTCCATAGGCATCAATGCATGGACATAGGACACAAATTCTGAACTGTGTCATCATGCCACAGATGGCAAAACCAACCACGTCTTGTACTGGCTCAGCATCATGAAGAATGCCAGACTCTTCAGGGAGTGAGGGAGATCACCCCTATTTCAGGGAGTCTCCCTGACATTCAGGGAGAGTTGGCAAGTATGAGCTATAAGTTAGTGATATGTAAATAATTGCTTATAGAGCCCTTACCACATTTTCACAGCCTGATAACAGACTGCCACGCCAAAAGACTGTTCATTTTTGTTAAGATTATACAGGATAAATGAATCACTGGCTGTTTATTGATTTACTCCGGTGTTTTGAAGCAGGAGTGATGTCATTAACTCGGCAGTCCATTATTTGAGGATCTGGAACAAAGCCCAGAGAATTATGGGACTGAACAAGTCTCTTTTTTATCCCAGCTGAATTATTTCCTATTACACAACTGGCATTGCAATATTTTACATTTACGAGCATTATAAATGTAATGTAAAATGAGCTCTGTACATTACATCATGGGCACCGAGCTTAAATTAGTCAGACAGCAGAGAGACTTTAAAACCCCCAAAATTGATGTTAGCGAAAATGTTACCATAAAATGAACTAGGTTTAAATTACACTGAGATTACTTTTAATATAATTAGTGTAAATGGTGAAAACACATTGTCAAAAGCTTCCGTGTAGCCTTAGTACACTTACATATGTGGCAGAAGTTGTTGTGTGTTCAGAGAACGTGTGGGTGTGTATGTGTGAAAAGAAGTTTGATAACTGAGCTGCCAGAAGCAAAATATAAAGCAAAATTAAAAGTAAAATAAACTTAGTTTAGACTGATGAAAAGTTACCTTACCCGTACTTCATTGAATTTTAATACTTAGAAACTGTGAATGGGCCAAGCACTGTAGAGATCTGGATTTGGACAGTTTGTGACGTGATTGTGACTGGCGTTGCTTTGAAACATGTCACTTATACATAAGGGGACTTAAGCTTTGTGGATTTCTGGAGATGAACGGAATTTTCGAAACTGTTCTGCATTTGTCTGGAAAATGTTTCCTGTTTGGCAGCAAATTTCTGCCTCAAATATTCCTTTTCATAAACAAACACAACTGCAGTATGGTAATCAACTGAATAGCGAAGCAACAATGGAATTTGACATTTTCATTGCCATAATTTCGCACCTTTGCGAAACGGGCTGTTATGCCGGGAAACCTGACCGACAATGTTGATCAGAGTAATTGGTGTAATATGGTTGTGTTGTTTTGCCATATGTGGCGCACGTTATACAATGTTTCCCTACTGTCCCTGAGCTATTTCTTCTTTCTAGCACCATAGTTTGATCAAACATTTAGTTCAGGTACGAAGGTACATTTATTTCATGTAAGTTCTGATTTACTAGAAAAAATTGAAATGTAATTAAAATTATACTTACTGTGCATCCCTACAGGGAAACGTAACGATGGGTTTATAAAGCACAATGCATTAATTGGATAGATCAGTCTTGCAGGCCATGTGAGTTAATTTGTTTTCTGCTGATGTATAATATATGTATATCACTAGTGCTATAAATGTAAGCAATTTGTTCTCTTATTTCTTTAATGTTTTATGTAATATTTTTGGCACAACATTTTTAAGGTACATTTTTCCTGCATGCTAATTTTCTTTGTCCCCTTCACAGCTTCTGTAACAAGTAATCTCTAGTTTGCATTTGAAGCTAGAGGGCTCCCTTGGATGTCTGAAAAAAAATAGCAATGATATAATACTGATAAATTAAAAGTTGTTCAGAAGCGTGGGTATCCCATAGTTGCCTACCCTACCGGAATGTCCGGGAGACTCCTGAAGTTCTGGGAGTCCTCTCAGACTCCCAAGAGAGCAGGGCAACCTCCGGGATACTTTCCAGTGGTGGGGATGGAGCATAGGATGCGGTTCATGCGTCATCGAGGCCCTGCCCCATGCTGTTATAGGCCAAGAATGGTTATGACAGTTTAGAGGGCGGGGCCAAATGACACGATTCGATAGGCAGTCATTCCCATAGGCCGTAGTAAGCATTTGAAATTATTCTGTTGGTGTTTTGTGCAATTTTACTAAAAATTTCAAATTGACACGTTCAACTTTTAAACTTAGCATTTTTTCGGCACTCTACAGAAAACACAACCAAACTAAATGGCGACTCACAATCAACTGAACGTCATAGAGTGTTGCAGCTTGTCATGCAGGTTCGGACCGGTTCAAGGTTACTAGGTATGTAATTATAACCAGTTTTGGCTGCTTTGTTTACTAGGTGAAATCACTTTCTCGTTATTAAATAGACATACCTCGTATACCAATCGGATTTATACAACTGACACATGGGGATAGATTTATCCAACCTTCTAAAATAGAGAAGTGCCCATAGCAACCAATCAGATTCCAGCTATCATTTATGTAGCACATTCTATAAATAATAGCTAGAATCTTTTCCTTTTTACAGAAGTCTACACTATAATAAACGTTTTTGATATCATAGTAATACATTTTACACTGCTGTATAACAGCAGCTTCTCCTCTGTCTTTGTTTAATTGGTGTGTTATTAAATTTGAATATTTGTTGTGGCTTTCCCACTGTGCAGCTGGAAAGAAAAAGCAATTTGGCAGCATTTTGGAGCACGGCGTAAGGTAATTGGGGAAATGTGACTGTTTGCTTAGCTTGTTAACCAGCTGAATCTGTCAAGGTGGGGGATTCATCAAGTCGCTCAGCTTTGCGTGGAGATAGATGTCACGGGTAAGTGAAAATAAAGGGTCGAAATGTTCTGTATTGTACAGTAAAAATTGGCTACTACATACTGGATCATTATAAATAGCTGACAGCTATTAGAATGTGTAATAATTGTTAAATATCTATATGTACTTTATAGAGAAATGAACCGCTTTTTGTGATGAGCACGTCCTTCCACCTTCCACCTCTGTAGCTGCATGAGATGTCAAGTTTTGCTTAATTGGCTTCTTAGTGAGTCTATATCCTAAGTGCAAATGTCTGATCCGTGTGAAGTTTTAATTTTCCTGGCAGCTGCATTTGTTCTGATA
Organism: Mixophyes fleayi; assembly: GCF_038048845.1. NCBI lineage: Eukaryota > Metazoa > Chordata > Amphibia > Anura > Limnodynastidae > Mixophyes > Mixophyes fleayi. The sequence goes on from NC_134404.1 coordinate 47,551,652, forward strand.
AGTTTAGAGTTCAACAAAAGTTGGAAATCAGGGTATAGCTTTACTTTTTTATGGTAAGTTTCTGTAAAAGTTTGTGATTTCTTTTGCATGGATTTTGTTTTTATTAAATATATTTTTAAAACATTACTTTGTAGTTTTAAGTGATCTGTTAGTACTCTGGAAGTACTGTATTTAATACACTAATATTATACTCATATTCTACAAATTTGATTAGATTAAGTTGCCCCTGTATAGCTTAAGTAAATTGTATTTAGTATGTGTTCCTTGATCAGTAATGCCACTCAGTTTGAATCTTATGCCTTGTATGTAATTCAGGAACAACTGTTTTGGGTGTGAACACTGCTTGGATCTAAATAAGGAACTGGTGGCATTGAGGTTCATTGACAATATTAAGAGGCTTTTGCTGTTCACTGAGCAGATACTGGTTATAATGTAGAATGTGGGACACAGGAGGAACAGGATTACAAGATAGGTAGCTGGATTACCATTAGAAATAGGGCTGAACGATGCTGATTATAGAGATGGGATGTAGTCAGAATGTCAACAATGTGCATGTTGATAATCAGAACGTTAACATCATAATGGTGACAGTCAGAATGTTGACACAGTTAAAAGTTCAATGTTCAGAATGCCTAGTGTTGGTAATATTAAGATCGAGGGGAGACCCCAGGCTTTTTGTCCCACCGATTTTACTGCTACCAGCCTAGACTGGCAGCACTGGGGTTGGTTAAGCTAGTTTGGTGGGAGGGGTCATGCATTTTTTTTTTGTATTGCTGGCGGTACTGATGGCGATGGCAGTGCCAGTATTGCCATCGTTTAAATCTAATGCTAAATGTCGACATTATAACTGCCGATTTTACATCCTGTTGACATTCAGAATGTTGACATTCTAACTCTGTTGACCTAATGAACATGTCAACATTCTGAATGTCCTGATTTGATATACCCCAATATATATGCCAAATTGGCTTATATTAGAGACATTTGTTCAGGATTGTCACACACTGGACCTTCTGCTTTATATACCGGGGTCCAGTGTGATCCTCCAGGCAGCTCAGGCAGCGCCATGGTCTTCTCCCTTCTCCGAAACCGCAGATGGTGTCAATAGGTGGTGGCCGGTATCCTTATTTTTTGAGCATGTGCAGTTGAACGTATGACCATCCCTCTCTTCTCCTACTGGTTTCTGTTTACTTATCTGCCAATTGCCTCCACACCATTTAAGGCATCTGTGAATACAAAAAGTGGGATCAGTCTATGAAATCTCTTGTTCAGATAAGTTGGCTCCTGGCTCCTGCAGTGTGTTCCTGGGAATTCTGCTACAGTACCTTTCTAATATTCTGCTATAGTGTGTTCCTTATTAGTATATCCATTCCAGTGTGTTTCTGGTTATTTCATCCACACCAGTATGCCCTGGTTATCCCATCCACGACAGTGTGTGCCTGGTTATTTCATCCACACCAGTGTGTAACTGGTTATTCCATTCACACCAGTGTGTTCCTGGTTATTCCATCCACACCAGTGTGTTCCTGGTTATTCCATACAGGACAGTGTGTGCCTGGTTATTCCATCCACACCAGTGTGTTCCTGGTTATTCCATCAACACCAGTGTGTAACTGGTTATTCCATCCACACCAGTGTGTTCCTGGTTATTCCATACAGGACAGTGTGTTCCTGGTTATTCCATCCACACCAGTGTGTTCCTGGTTATTCCATACAGGACAGTGTGTTCCTGGTTATTCCATCAACACCAGTGTGTAACTGGTTATTCCATCCACACCAGTGTGTTCCTGGTTATTCCATCAACACCAGTGTGTTCCTGGTTATTCCATCCACACCAGTGTGTTCCTGGTTATTCCATCCACACCAGTGTGTTCCTGGTTATTCCATACAGGACAGTGTGTGCCTGGTTATTCCATCAACACCAGTGTGTTCCTGGTTATTCCATCCACACCAGTGTGTTCCTGGTTATTCCATCCACACCAGTGTGTTCCTGGTTATTCCATACAGGACAGTGTGTGCCTGGTTATTCCATTAACACCAGTGTGTGCCTGGTTATTTCATCCACACCAGTGTGTACCTAGTTATTCCATCCACACCAGTGTGTACCTGGTTATTCCATCCACACTAGTGTGCTCCCGGTTATTCCATCCATGACAGTGTGTTCCTGGTCTTTCTATACACGCAAGTGAGTTCAAGGTTATTGCCTATCCACCATATAATCATGCTTGACTCCAATTACCGGCCTGTCATGTCTGATACCTGTATAGAAGGCCTCAAAAGCATCTTGTTCCTCCTTGCAGGGGTCCCTGGTGTAATACCTAACGTTTGTTAGGCTCTGCACCTTCATTGCAGGTAAAGGCAAATCAGTCTGATTGATTGAATCCTGAAGTTCACATGTGACCCCTTACAAGATGTAGCATTGCTACTTACACTAGCAGTCATGGGAATAACTGCTCCAGGAAATATGGGAACAGGAATGTAGTTAATGACAGACAGGTGCTGTTGAGTTGTTGCAAGGACTGTGAATAATAAAAAAAATTGCTGTCCCCTGGGTGTTTGGGTTCAGCATATTGTGAATTGAGTCAATATATTCTTCGGGGGTGTACTGGGAAGGATCCAGTGACTATGATACATATCAATACCAATGACAAAGTTACAGGTAGATGGATGGTCTTCAAAGAATATCATGAACTTTAAGCATGGACTTACAAGAGATAGCATGAGCTTAGAGAGGTTAATAAGTACCTGAGAAGTTGGTGTATGAAGGAGGGTTTGGGTTGTTGGAGAACTGAGCCGATTATTACTATAAGCCAATGGGAAATACATAACTGACTGTACCGTAATAAAACAAAAGCAGATTCCAATGAAAAACATGGTGTGCTGCCCTTAAAAATGCATTGCACCCTCCCTGCATCAGAATGAGGAAATTTTGCTATATATGTTAATTATTTTTTATTGATGCCATCTGGTTTCCATTTTGCTAGTGTGTTTAAAATGCAAGTAAATAAGGCGAAAGCAATGGAAATAATAACACCCATACCACATTGGAGACAACCATGTTAGGCATATTCCCAACACTGGATGGAATTATTTGGCTACCATTGTGTCCGTTGCTAACGTATAGTTCTAGAATGAATACATACATACTCTAAGATACTTGAAACAAACATCTACTATAATGATTTTATTATGATAAAAAATTAAACATATGTTCTCTTATGAAGAGAAGATAATTTTAGATAATGAGATTCTTCTTGGATTTACTATGTCATTAAAGATTATTTAGGTTATGCTTAATAAATTATTTTTAGATTGTAGCTATCTTAATGCACTAATTTACATGAATTTTATATTCTCGACGTCTCCAGGAGATTCATTATCAACGTTTCAGTAGCAAAGAAATTTTATTGTAATGTTGAACTTGAAATATGAAATAATTATATATAAATATATGCCATCAAAGGATTTTTTTTTACCAAATATAATTATTTCATGGTACAAAGGGGCATTCAGAAGAAAGGACAAATTTCTCTTGATTCTCAGATTTAAAAAACACAATTTAAATATAAGGATTATTATGCTTTGTAGATTTGGCGAATGGTAATTTTATTACATTGATGATAATGTACCTAATTAAATGCATTAGGAAAAAAAAAAGGCAAAGAACAGACTGTGCACATCAATGTGACGTAATGCTAAATGACTAAATTATCTTGAACCATTAGCAATCACACTGTCACATACATTGAAACAAAATGAAGTTCCTGGAATAATATTTGCAAAACTTTTTAATTTAACCCACTGTAAATGTCAGTTACGAAAGAGCATAGACCCGCTTAGCTTTTCATTTTGTATAATTGGGCTGTATTTTTAGCCATGTGTATAGATATATATATGGTACACGCCCCCATTCAAAGGCTGGCTGGCAAATTTTAGCTTGGTGGGCAAGCAAACAGCACTGGCCCATGAGCAGTGGCCCATCCCTAAATAAGGAGTGGTCACGTCACAATAGAGGTGTGGTCACATCACGATGGAGGTGTGGTCACATCACAATGGAGGTGTGGTCACATCACAATGGAGGTGTGGGCACATCACGATGGAGCTGTGGTCACCTCACAATGGAGGTGTGGTCACATTACGATGGAGATGTGGTCACTTCACGCTGGAGGTGTGGTTACGGCCGCAGAGGACTGCCTGTAAAGCGATTGGCTGCCGCTCGGAAACCTCGCTTCCCCTCCTAACACAGCAGTACGCACGAGTAGCGGGTAGGCTCTGAACGGAAGATGCCTTCCAACTGGCAAGACAAACATGTCTGTAGGTGGGACAGCAGGACAGAACCCTAAAATTAGGACACTCCCACCGAAACAGGACAGTTGAGTGGTATGCTAAAAGGTAGTTTAAGGTATAGAATCCAGGAGCTGATTTATCATATGATAAAAAGACCTTCTGCTGGAGAAAACAGGTATAATTTATGGAGAAAGGGCATTTTTACACTTTACCTCATATAATAATGGGGTTGCCACCAGTGATAAACTCCGTTGTGAAAGCCTACTTATCAACCATGCTCCTTTCTGGAAACTCTACCTTCACATGGCGTTACCACAACAGTAGCTATAAAATAAATGCTTTGTTTTTGGAATAAATCAAAGATTTTTAAAGCAGTACTGTTTACATATATTTTAATTTTGTTTTAAGAAAGGGAATTGTTAATTATATGGGCCCCAGTGTAGCTCACCAGTGCTGGGCCCCTTCTTCCACTTAAATCTTCCACTGCTGAGCTCATGTTTAAATAGGTCATCCCGTTATACTGGCAGCGCAACATTTGAAAACAGCGGCTCAAGTGGAAGAAGCAACGCAGTATTGGTGAACTACAGCGGCATCTGTATAGTTAATAAGTACCAAATTAAACAAATATTAACATACACAACATTTTAAATATGTTCTATATTTGCTATATTTTAAATATGCTGTGCCTGAAAGGCTATTTTATAAACCTAAAAAAATAATGATATATTTATAATAATAGTAACAGATAAAAATACTGTACATGCACTTGCCTAGAGCAAAGTTAATGTAATCTCTTCTTATGCGACCCCCATAGGACCAATGCTGGAATAGTGAATGATTAATACCACCCAGCCAGCCAGATGGCAGCCCAAGGCAATCAATAGTGGTCTGGCCTGGAAGTACATGCCCATCCTTGGTCCAGCCTGGTCCTGCCCACATTCTTGTTTTCGGTGAAAAATATGTCTTCGCCTACATTTCCAGGATAGCAGATACAATGGGCACTGTGCAAAGAGTGCAAAAGTTCCTGTGAGGACCGAGCATCCCAGTGGGGTCTTTGAAAATCACCTAGGCGAATCGTTTGCAACCAAAGCCTAGTTTATTTAGCAGATGCCACAACAAGCAAGTTAATTTACAGACACAAGGCAGGAGAACTCCTTACAAGCCCAGCGTATTCCCGTGACAGAAGAGCAGTTCGTAGTCACCACAAATGCAAAAGCCCAAATGCACAGGTTATATAACCCTTATTCCCACTGTGGTGGAGCTAAGGGGGGCGTATTAGGGCGCTAGCTAGCTTGTGATAGGTGGAAAGATGATAGGTCTAATACTGAAGTGTCCTCCCAATTGCTGGTTATAATCTTGTGAATGTGCCTAAGTCAGCACTTTAGCCTACCCCGTTCTCAGCTTGGAACGCCCCAAGAGGCACAAAGTCAAGGTGCATCTATTTAAATATGCCTAATTTGCACAAAACAAGCAGAAATAACATGCACTGCTGCAGTTTTGTAAATGACACTTGCTGTCTTGTAGATGTAGCCATGATGCTCCTTTGATTCTCTAGACACTAAACAAATACTAAAAAAATACTTTACAAATGTGAAAAACATCTGAATACATGGCATGTCATATTTCTTTGCATTTGTACAATTTTTTTTTTCTGGCTATGTGCATGAGTTGCACGCATGGGTTTGCACCTGTGCTGCTGTCTTGACTAAATCTGGGGCCTTCGGCTAAATTAAATCCTGGGGACACCACTGTGTATCTCATGGGAGGGAATGCACTGTATGTTTGGGGAGAAGTGTATACCTAAATAAAGGTGAGAAATCGTTACTTGGGTTAGACTTTGGGCTTTTTTCCTGGGGTACAAAAATTGCCTTAAGAAAATCATAGCTAAAATTCATGGAAAATTTTACATATCTAATATATACATTTCTATTTTTATAATCAAATTAAAATAATGTTTACAATAAATGATAGAAAAGCCCTATCAATTGCATAATAACTTGACCTGATAGCCTGGTTTTCTTGGTGTACCCATCATATAGCAATTTTTAAAAATTGGTCTGATCTGAAACCAAGGCATTAATATCAATAGGAAGCACATAGAGTAAGTTAATTATGTGTAGTACTACCACTAAAATAAAACATGTGCAAGGAAACAGGCTCCATGCGATTGGTGTATGTTGGTTTAAGCATAATGTAAAGCTCATTCACACTTGTCCTCTGCTCTCTTGCTGCCCTGAGCATTGAATTTGAAGAACATCTTTGACTCGCTTTAAAACTACTTTTTCTAATTACCTGAAAACACATTTTCAATGTACTATGAGGACCCTCCGAGAGTTTGTGTCACTTCCAAATTCCTGGCTGCTTTTCACCAGGAACATAGAAAAGTGACAGCTGGTGGATTTAATTTCTATTGATTGGAATCTTTAACAACCCAAATGAATTGAGAAAACCTTCATAGTTTTTGCCTTCATCCTAATACTGAGACGAGCCGATAAGAAGAGGCATTATTGGGTGTTCGGTTCAAGCTCCTTTATTTTCCAAGAAATTTCATTGATTATACCCACCTGTCCATTTAAAGGTAAATTAAATCTTATTTTATATTATGTTAATATAGTTTTGAATTGTTTCCTGTACAATTGCCTTCTCCCATGTTTCTTTGTTTTTATCCACTTTTCTGTAGTTTTGATTAACTAGTTTTCATCCTAAGGCCTCAGCTGGAACAGCAAAATACCTTTTTAGGCCCACAGTATCTGCAGATGAGGGCTATAGTCTCTGAGGTAAAAATGTCATCATTAATTATATGACTTGTCAGCTTTCCAGCAAAGTATGTTTCGCATAATGTCCTGTACACTAGGACCAAAGCTGCAGACAGAGTTACACATTTATAAATTAGTGCACCTACTTTAAAGATATACAGGTGGAGGACATATGTGTGACAAAACAATTGTATAGGCAGGGCCGCCATCAGGGGGGTATAGCCAGTACAGCTGTGAAGGGCCTGTCCGGGCCCCTCAGTCTGACCGGCCGTGCTGCAGCTCCCAGGCTCTGATAGGCTGGGAGCACGGCGTGGTGATGTCTTTACTGCGCGCCGCACTCCCAGTCTCTCAGTGACTGGGAGCTGCAGCATTGTGGAGGAGAAGGTAAGTTAATTGGGTATTCATTTTATAGAGGAGGGCAGGGGAGGGGCAGATAGAAGTGGGGGACATTTATTGTGATTGCAGGGAGGGGAGAGGGACACATTAACTGTAATTGGGGGTGGGGAGAGGGGCACATTTACTGTGACTGTTGGGGGAGAAGGGAACATTCACTTTGGGGGAGGGGAGGGGTACATTTTTATTGTGATTTGGGGGGAGAGGGGAACATTTACTTTATGGAGAGTGGAGAAGGGTACATTTACTATGGGGGGAGGGGGGAGTAGAGAGGTGAACATTTACTTTCGGGGGAGGGGAGAGGGGAACATTTGCTGTGATGAGGGAGTCATGTACTGTGATGAGGGATAGTAGGAATCTACTGTGATGAGAGATAGGGGTCTCATGTATGGCGAAGAGGGACGGGGCACATGTATGGGGAGGGGGGGCCCTGCCAGATTAATTAACACTGGGCCCCACAGTTTCTGATGGCAGCCCTGAGTATAGGGTCTGATTTAACATACATATTTTGAAGTGGTTTAAAGTATCTTTTTTTGACAGCTAGCAGCGGCTGAAGGGTTGTGTATGCAGTGAGACTAATCAAGCAGAGCACCTGAAGAGAACTCCTCTATAAAGACCTGGTGGGAGTGTTATCTGTTCATCAAGCTTGGGCTGTGGAAGGAGTGTAAACTATTTAAGTCTGAGTTGTTCATTTTACAGTGTAACCGATGCTGAACAAGTTGGCTGGTGACTAGAGAGTTAACTTGGCATTAGAGTCACAAGAAATTGTGTACAATTTTGTGTTATGAGCTACTCTGCCATCCTGACAATAAAAGCAAAGTACAAGCAATAAGTTGTCGTGTGTGCATCATGGGAATTGTGCTTGTGTCACAATATATATGTATATATATAGTGATAAAGTATGGCAAACACGGCTCTTCTGAAACAGTCATCATGCTGTTTATGCTGTTGAGGGAAATATCAGGATAGCATTAACTGCAATTTCATTTACAATCTCTCCTGCAACCCTACGTCTGGCTATACATAGTCTTTTTATGCTCCACCCCAGCACTACAAAAAGACCATAGAAAACAACAAATCAATTACACCCATGTATGTGCTGAAAGAGGAGACCAGGCTAGTCTGGGTTTTTACCCATTTCCCTATAGGAGAGATGTGACAAATAAGCCTCTTCGCCACAATATACACATTTATATATACATATATATATATATATATATATATATATATATATATATATATATATATATATATATATATATGTATACTAAAGCCACACATAAAGCTTTGTAATAATGGTTGTCGGCAGGACAGCAGGAGATGTACTCAATTGAGAAAAAGAATAAATTGAATGAATGAATGAATGAATATGTACCTTGTGAGGGTTCTGGTGATTGAGAAAATAATTTATGATATTCCCATTGAAAAGGGGGGTAATCATCCTAAAACAGAAAACGTATTTGGTTTATCTACTTAATTATTATTATGATTGTTGTTGACTTGTAAGGTGCCACAGTGCTCTGCAGTGCTGGGAATACAGAGCATACATAAAAAATGTACAAGGTAACAAAATAAAAGGAGGACCCTGCTCATGAGTCTGGTGGGAAAAGGGCACAGCTGCGACAAAAGAGCAAGTGGAGTGAATGGGACACTAGCGAGGACATACCACTGTGAGTAGTATTAATGGGAGTAGGGTTGACTTTAGAATACAGGTGGGTTTTCAGAGATTGTTTAAAGATTTAAAGATTGGGAGAGAGTCTCCATGTCTGAAGGCAATTCCATATGTAAGTAATGGCATGTGAGACATCTTGCAAAAGGAATTTAGAGGTGGTTATCAGAGAGGAGGTGAGGTGCAGGTCAGAGGCACAGAACATGAAGAATAGTGTTTCAAAATTAAGTTTAAAGGGGTGGTGCCATTGAGGGTATTGAAGTGAATGAAGGAAAAGACAATTTAAAAACAAGTTTGGTGAAATGGATTAGGAGAAAGAGAAAATGTAATTAAGTATTGGTTATACCTTCTGATGTTATTAAAGGTATCAGTGGTGTTAGGTGGATGTGAAGCCACAGATTCTTTGAACTTAAACAGGTTGCTGTTTATTGGTAACAACACTTTGTTATGCAGATACTGACAGTTGGTTGTAGTACAGCAGCAATCAGACACTACAGTCGAATGCCGGTTTACACTTGTATATGGCAGTATTCTTCACATACATATATAGACAGATAGATATGCAGGTAGGTTTGGTATGCTATGCACTGTTATATACTGTAGCACTGTGCTCGTCCATGCAGCAGTGTATCTTTTGTGACAGACTGACCTATAGTATATATGGAGGCCTCCGGGTCACTTTGTGGGTGTTTTGATGGCTTTACTAGTACACGGACAAGCAGCTGGCAAGTGTTGGGTCCATCTTTCAGCTCAGTTAATGGAAGCCTTGGCACGAAAGTCGAACTTCCGGCTTCTGCACACTCCAGGCACTCAGGTTCTGTCACTTATCTTTTCTCTGCCTTTCCAAGTTGTCCCTGCGGTCTTCAGGCTCTGCTGGTATCAGGGTTGTACATTGTTCATGGCCCCATACTTACATTACCCCCTTAAGAGCAGCGTGAACAGTGTCGGCGAGGTCAGTGACGTCATGCAGTGCAGCCGGCATCTTCTGTTTTCTTGATAGATTGAAGTCGCTTCAGTGAAGAGTCTTGATGGTTACTCATCGTGGAAGCAGCCAGCCGGACTCCAGATGTCATGGTAAGTGTTGTTGGTGTAGTCAGATATAGGGGGGAAGGAGCAGCATGGCACAGTGTGAAGAAGGGGGGACCAATATGGCACAGTGTGATGAAGGGGGGAAAAAGCGGCATGGAGGGCACAGTGTGATCATAAGGGGGCACAGAGTGGTGATGATGAAAGGGCACAGTAATGTGTGTGTGATGGCACAAAGGGCTTGTGGAAATGTGTGTATGATGGCACAGGGGGCTTGTGGTAATGTGTGTGTGATGGCACAGGGGGGTTGTGGTAATGTGTGTGTGATTGCACAAGGGGCTTGTGGTAATGTGTGTGTGATGGCACAGGGGGGTTGTGGTAATGTGTGTGTGATGGCACAGGGGGGTTGTGGTAATGTGTGTGTGATGGCACAGGGGGGTTGTGGTAATGTGTGTGTGATTGCACAAGGGGCTTGTGGTAATGTGTGTGTGATGGCACAGGGGGCTTGTGGTAATGTGTGTGTGATGGCACAGGGGGCTTGTGGTAATGTGTGTGTGAGGGCACAGGGGGCTTGTGGTAATGTGTGTGTGAGGGCACAGGGGGGTTGTGGTAATGTGTGTGTGATGGCACAGGGGGGTTGAGGTAATGTGTGTGTGATGGCACAGGGGGGTTGTGGTAATGTGTGTGTGATGGCACAGGGGGGTTGTGGTAATGTGTGTGTGATGGCACAGGAGGCTTGTGGTAATGTGTGTGTGATAGCACAGGGGGCTTGTGGTAATGTGTGTGTGATGGCACAGGGGGCTTGTGGTAATGTGTGTGTGATGGCACAGGGGGCTTGTGGTAATGTGTGTGTGTGTGTGATGGCACAGGAGGCTTGTAGCAATGTAGTGTGAGGTAGGTGGTGGCTAATTAATGGGTGCAATTTTGTTTGTGGGGTGATAGTTGGGCAATTTAAGATGGGGTGGTTTGGGGCTTTTGAATGTGGGGGTGAGCTTGGGGAGAATGAGGTCTCTTTATTAAATGTGACTATAAATGTTTTAATGGCAGTGATGGTTGCGGGAAATAGGTATATTTATGAAATGTAAATACTATTAATTTATTGCTGGGGCTGTTTAGAGGGAGGGAAAAAGGTTTGTTTATTTATTAAATGGGAATACTATTATTTTAATTTTGGGGCTGAAGGAAGATCTAATTAATCTAATTAAGCTATTGATTTAATACCATGGTTTGTTGACATTTTCTAAATGTGCCTATTTTTTTCCCAAATAGGGCCCCCAACATTCCAGGATCCAGACAAGCCGCAACTAAAGAAACCAGCAGCCACAGGTCGTCAAAGTGACAAGAATGGGTAGAAGAGAGCAGGACAGTCTGTGAAATGTTGTGATTCTAGTGGGACAATCCCGATTTTTGGTGACTGTTCTGCCCAATGTAAGGTGCAGGCCAAGACTGTGAACTCTTTATGTACACACTGCATTTTTTTTATATACTATACTATGGTGCTAGATATCCTGAAAGTCAGGAGTGCTGGGACATATGCCACGCTCCAGCGAGTGGGCGCTGCACCCTTGTGCCAAAGGTGTACACAACAACGCAGGTGTTTTTCTGTAGGACGGTGGCCTAGCGCTTTTCACTGGCTAACTGCACCCCAATGATGCATAGCCACGCCTCCAATTGTATGACTACACATACTGCCACCTTTTTTTCAATGATCAACTATAAGGGGGTCCCCATGAAGTTGTTGTACCGGGTCCCTGAATTCCTCTTGGCAGCCCTGCCTATCGCACAGCCCTAGTTATGACCCTGGTAGTCCAGTAGATCCTCTAAACAACCTTGTTTTTGGTGTGATGACCAGGGCCTGATCAACCACTAGGCTGACCAGGCTGCAGCCTGGGGCGCTGGGTCCCGGGGGGCGCTGCACTGTGGGTATTTTTTTTTTTTTTTTAATTTTTAATTATTTTTTTTTCATTCATTTTTTTTTCGGGGTGGGGGAGGGGGGGGGGGGTCGCCACTGGGGATCGCCGCGGGGGGTGGGGGGATCGCTGCGGGGGGGGGTGGAGGGCTCGACGATCAAAAGCATTGGTGGTCAGTGGTTAGCAACACACAGCCAATCGCCAGGCTGCCTGTTGCTGTGCAGCAGACAGGAAGCAGGACGTCTTCACTTCCTATCTGCTGATCTGAGGAGAGGAGTGACGCTGGCACAACTACAGGTAAGTGAAGGGGGGAACTGCCCTGCATATCTATAGGGAGGGGGGGGAACTGCCCTGCATATCTATAGGGAGGGGGGGGAACTGCCCTGCATATCTATAGGGAGGGGGGGGGAACTGCCCTGCATATCTATAGGGAGGGGGGGAACTGCCCTGCATATCTATAGGGAGGGGGAGGGAACTGCCCTGCATATCTATAGGGAGGGGGAGAACTGCCCTGCATATCTATAGGGAGGGGGAACTGCCCTGCATATCTATAGGAAGGGGGGGGGGACTACCCTGCATATCTATAGGGAGGGGGGGGGACTACCCTGCATATCTATAGGGAGGGAGAGGGGGGACTGTCATGCATATGTATAGGGAGGGAGAGGGGGACTGTCATACAAATCTATAGGGTGGGAGGGGGGGGGGGCTGCCATGAAAATCTATAGGGAGGTAGAGAGGTTGATATGTATGAAGGAGGGCAGAGGAGGGGGGCTGATATATGTGACTGGGGGAGTTTTGATGTGATGGGGGGGATAGCTAGCTAGCAGAGTGGAGGTAAGGAAAATAGCTGCAAGGGGGATGCATGCAGGGTGGGAGGTAAAGAAAATGGCTGCAGCAGGGGTTAAGGAAAATGGCTGTGCGGGGGGGATGTGGTTAAGGAAAATGGCTGAAGGGGCTTTTTAAAAAATAGAGCAGCTTTGGGGGGCAGAATCTCATGATTGTGTGGTGGTCACATGGGTGGTCTCAGCAATCACTAGAATACTAAATATTAGTGAGATGGGGCTGGTAGAGGTTTGTATTTGATTGACAACAAATATTCAGATATTGCTTATATATGCCTGTCCAATGGGGTACTTTTAGCTGGCCATAATGGAGTGTTTTGTTTTAACTAAAGGGCCTAATCATTCAGGGTTTGCATTATAATACATTTTTGCATTTTCAAAAAAGGATGCCAACTTTCCAGAAGCCAGCGAGAGGATAACAAAGTTGCAAGAGAGAAGAGCAAGAACAGGTAAGAGACAATGGCACAATCTGTCTAAATTTGAATGCTGGAGAATACACCTGAACATTCATATTCAGGAGTGTTCCTATACACCTATATATTCGGAAGAGGGGGGGGGGGGGGGCGCTGCGGCCGTATTAGCCTAGGGCGGCCAGAACCCTTAATCAGGCCCTGGTGATGACACTTCTCAGTGCTACTGTATCATTTACCAGCAGTAAATGACACAGCAATAAATTTGAAATGCTTTATATTTGTGAGAATATGATTATGTGGGAGGTAAAGTATAGAGCAGAATTAATGTACAGCTTCTCTAACTGCCATCTGCATGCCACAAAATCAATCAGTAAATCAAGTAAAAGGTCTAAAACAGAAGTTTCTGAATTTTCTTTTTCTAAATTTGCTTGTTAAAAAAAAAAAATGTTAGTGGTTAGAACGACTTTGGTTATATTGTTGTTGATGCCTCTTATTTGTCCTCCTCGAGGTTACACTCGCTTGGAATGCTCTTTATTCATGGTCATGATCCTCATTGTTTATTTATAAGGCGCCACAGAATCCTCAGTAACGTGGTGTAGTGCAATAGTCATTTACATGAATGAATTCACAGTCGATGGAAACACTTGTATCTTATTTCATGTACATGCTCTATTGCATCATTGGATCAAACTACCCGTGCTTCAAAAAAATAAATGTATTTTTAAAATAGTCAATGAAGTCACTGGTTAATTATTGCCTACAGTCATGTTTTCGTGCAAGGTTTTAGATACAAGGGGGCTGATGCAGAGGGTTGGTTGCCAAATGGAAGCAAATTACTCTAAAAGAAAGACCACGGAAAAATAGCGTATTTCCTCTCAAGATGTGTCCGCCTCTGCCCCAGCAACATATGCGCCTGGTTTACAATAAGTAGAGATGCTCACGCTCGGTTTTCTGAAAACCGAACCCACCCGAACTTAGGGGATCTGAGTAGACTCGTGAGCCGGCTCGGTACTTTTACGCGTCCTTGAATCTGAATCGAGGCAAAATGTCATTGTTGCGTTGTCGGATCTTGCAGGTTTTGGATTCCATAAGTACCTCCCTCCCCAGGAGTTCCAGCCCCATTTCTCACACAGAAATAGGGGTAGCAGTGTTCTTGTCACTCTCCATTCTCCAGTGACATTGCTCAGTGCCATTGGTCACACAGAAACAGGGGTAGCTGTATTCTTGTCACTCTCCAGTCTCCAGTGACATTGCTCAGTGCCATTGCTCACACAGAAACAGAGGTAGCAGTGTTCTTGTCACTCTCAATTCTTCAGTGACATTGCTCAGTGTCATTGCTCACACAGAAACAGGGGTAGCAGTGTTCTTATCACTCTCCATTCTCCAGTGACATTGCTCAGTGCCATTGCTCACACAGAAACAGAGGTAGCAGTGTTCTTGTCACTCTCAATTCTTCAGTGACATTGCTCAGTGCCATTGCTCACACAGAAACAGGGGTAGCAGTGTTCTTGTCACTCTCCAGTCTCCAGTGCCGGTGCTCATACAGAAACAGGGGTAGCAGTGTTCTTGTCACTCTCAATTCTTCAGTGACATTGCTCAGTGCCATTGCTCACACAGAAACAGGGGTAGCAGTGTTCTTGTAACTCTCCAGTCTCCAGTGCCATTGCTCAGTGCCATTGCTCACACAGAAACAGGAGGGGTAGCAGTGTTCTTATCACTCTCCAGTGTCATTGCTCAGTGCCATTGCTCATAAAGAAACAGGAGGGGTAGCAGTGTTCTTGTCACTTGATAAAAATTGACTGGAAATGACTGAAAATTAGTGGTATTGAGTAAGAACAAAAAAGAGCCAAATTATGTGATTTTAGCAAAAAAAATAGGGAAGTTTTGAAAAAAATAGGGATCCAAAACCAAAACACGTGAGGGCGGTTTTGCCAAAACCAAAACACGAAATTAATCCAGATCCAAAACCAAAACAAGGGGTTAGTGAACATCTCTAACAATCAGTCATTATTAGCAGCTCATAGCTGCACCAGCCCTACAGTGGGTGTAAGCTATACACCTCCTAACTGGCCTATATAAATGTTTTTGCAGGTCTACATGAGCCACGTGTGCCTAAAAACATGCCTCTACATTAGAACGCCCCTTTCCTCCCCATCCCACCTCTCCAGGGACAGGTGGTCGTAACTGCCAGAATCATACAAGTCTGCATAGGCGAAAATGCGTGTGCCCTCATTCTGAGCATGCACCTACTGATTTCACGCTATGTAAAACAGCTCTGTATTAGCCCCAAGAACTCCAGAAAACTGTTGCAAACCTTTTATTGCTCACTATTACATTTTTAGTGTGTTCACTAAAATAATATATATATATGTGTGTGTTTATTTTGCATGCATTTCCAAAACATAGGCGTATAAATGAAACTATACACACCTTTGCACCTTTGTCGTATTTCAACAACTAACTCCAGTCTTCTATAACAGAGGTAATATCTGCCATATGTAGTTTTCATTGTTTTCCGTTTATAATGCTTGTGTCTGATCTTAGATCTCTGGATTGATGCTCACTAAATCAATGAATATTTCTGTGATAATCCCAGATTTGCCTATAGTGTAGGACTGCTCCCCCTCTCTGGTATCTAACATCTCTCTTGAGATTCTGCGTCATCCAGTAGACTTACAGGAAACACAATTCATTCTCTGTATGTTCCTTGTATAACGTGTATGTAATATTTACGATATGAACATGGCTTTTATACTTTAGCTAGGCTTCCTATTATAAATTTAAAACACACTGAAAAGCGACCCTGCCGTGTCCTAAAAATCTAATGATAATAATGATAATAATGCACTTTTCATTCGTTAGTTTGCGGATTAAAACACTTTAAAAGCCATTAAGTGTTAATGGATGGGCATGATCTTTTCGGGAAGGTGTAAATCTGTCTCTGCAGTGCAAGGTTTGTATTTACAGTAAGGCTTATTCATCTTTCTTTTTTTTATAGATATTTGCATTGTGATTCAATTAGGGTTTAACTGAAATGCTTGGTGTATGCACTCAACAGATTTTCGGTGACACTAATACAAAGCCTCAGCTTTGGAATCAGAAATATTTTCTTCCAAGAGTATAAAAAAAACAAGAAAAACAGGGAAAACCAGAAACAGCAGGTTTAGAGGATCAAGTCAAATCAATGGAACAAAGAACAATGTATTATTTAGACAAAGAGAACTAAACGTTGGATGGAATTGTTTGAAGGATGGATCTAGAAGGAAACATATTTGTACTTTACAGGAGTACTTTGTAAACGCCCTGCAGTGAAGGACAACATTACATGAGGAAACTTCCCTGGCTGCTATTAGGGTTTTTATTATAGTGACTCATATTAACACGGCTTCTCATTACATATTGAAGGCATCTGTGGCAGTCACTGGAGGCTTACCACAGACCATTGCCTCACTGGCCATACTATTATGCAGGTTCTAGGTAGTGCGTCTGGTAGTGATAACTGTGCATGAGCAAAATTCCACCTTAGTGGGAGGAGCTGAGCTGTGTTGGATATTGAATACAGGCTATACACAGTAATATATACGATTCTGCTTCTAAACATGAAAATACAGTTTTTATTTTAGCAGAAGGACATATTAAAGTTAACTTGAAGGGTTGGAGAATGCACATTTCGGCATATGTTCCTGGTTTAATGGGTGTTTATATACACAACAAACTTTTTGATTTCTGCCTGTCCTCTGAGTGGCAATTAATGGGCCCTGGCCAATGATTTACATTGGACACCTTTGAGCCATAGGTACCTATTATGGGGTCTATGCATCTAGATTATTATGGTGACTGCGATGTTCTACACGGAGCTTTGCACTGCTCAGACAGGTAACGCCATCTCAGGATGGCGTTACCTTTCTTTTCCTATGGGATTCTGCTGAAACCTCACTGGCTTCGCAGAATCCGATACAGTGTTAGTACTGTGCACTTGCAAACAACTTGACTTCCAAACATTAAAGCCTACACAGTTGCAAATGGATATGTATATAAACAGGGATTATAAGAGCTAGTGCTCAGTTTGCATATAAAAGTTGTGTATGTACTCTCCCAGCTTAGCGTCGTATATTGAAGACGCGATGATTACTCTCAATCTTAGTCACAAAGTAATGTTCTATGTAGCATTCCAGGTATTAGCAAATAGATATCAAATGCATTTAAATACGGTAATACAAGGCGGCGCTATCCTGGTAATTCGATCTGATCCGAATGAACTTGGTCCACAGATTGTTACAACTCTGTCTGTTGTTTGTACCTAGCAGCAGTGCCTCATACCACCAGAGGTGCTGCTGTTCTGTTCCTGAACTCTTCTACGTGCCTGAAGGAGTTAATCTCCTTGCATTATGCCTGAGTAGAACTGCACCTGTTGCACTGCTTTAAGTACCTGCCTCTAGCTGTGCTCTGTGCAGTTCATCCCGTTTGGTCCTGGCTGCTGCTAACCTGCTCCTGTGCTATTTGGTATGTACCTGCTGGACTGAACTTCTGTGTATGACTCCTGCCTGTACCTTGGACCTTGCCTGCTTGCCTGAGACCCCGAATCGTTTGCCTGTACCTTGGACCACACTGTTTTGCCTGTTGCATGCGGTTCAGCCCGAATTTCCTGTCCATGCGGTTCAGCCCGAGTTGCCTGTCCATGCGGTTCAGCCCGAGTTGCCTCTCCATGCGGTTCAACCCGAGTTGCCTGTCCATGTGTTTCAGCCTGAGTTGCCTGTCCATGCGTTTCAGCCCGAGTTGCCTGTCCATGCGTTTCAGCCCGAGTTGCCTGTCCATGCGGTTCAGCCCGAGTTGCCTGTCCATGCGGTTCAGCCCGAGTTGCTTGTCCATGCGGTTCAGCCCGAGTTACCACTTGGTGCTGTCTGCTCTGAGGCATCTCACAGTGCTGTCTGCTCTGAGGCATCTCACAGTGCTGTCTGCTCTGAGGCATCTCACAGTGCTGTCTGCTCTGAGGCATCTCACAGTGCTGTCTGCACTGAGGCATCTCACAGTGCTGTCTGATCTGAGGCATCTCACAGTGCTGTCTGCTCTGAGGCATCTCACAGTGCTTTCTGCTCTGAGGCATCTCACAGTGCTGTCTGCTCTGAGGCATCTCACAGTGCTGTCTGCTCTGAGGCATCTCACAGTGCTATCTGGTCTGAGGCATCTCACAGTGCTGTTGCTCTGTGGCATCTCACAGTGCTGTCTGCTCTGAGGCATCTCACAGTGCTGTCTGCTCTGAGGCATCTCACAGTGCTATCCAGTCAGAGTGCTGTGCCCAGTCCGGGCTTCCAGTCAAGTGTGCCCAACTTACTGTCCCAGCCGGGGAATCTCCAGAGACTGCTGCACAAGCTGGGAACTCTTCAGAGTCTGCTATTGAGCCTGAATGCCCAAAAGATTCTTCAGAATCTACAGACCCTCCTCCAGCCTTCTTTGACGGAGACCTGAAACAATTTTCTTTAGTCCTTCAAGCTTGTATGAAGCAATTTGAAGAATTTCCAGTATATTTCTCTGACCAATTTAACCAAGTTGGTACGATTATCATGAATTTCAGAGGGGAGCCACAAACTTGGGCTTTTTCCCTTCTTAAATTTGATGATCCCATTACCCACAACACCATGGACTTTGTAAATGCAGTCTGTAAGAAATATCTTCCACCTCCAGTAAAGTCACCTGATCGGGATCTCTCTATGCCACCTCAGTCTCAACAAGCATCAACCTTGGTGGCTGGCTTTTTGGGCATACCGCCATCTTCTAATAGAATAAAAGGTCCTATCCCGACCCTTGGCTGGGACTCAGACTCTGAAAGTGAGTTTATGGAAGATACAAGAGACTTAGTGGACGAACTTGCCAATTCTTCTTTTGCTTTTGAGGAATTGGGTCTTCTCTGTGCTCCTTTGGAGAAGAGCCCAATTGGATCTTCAGGAAGATCCCATAAAAAGAAAAAGAAGAGGAGGAAGACCTGAAGAGAGCTTGTATGGAGCGTCTGGAATCCGCTTCTTAAAGGGGGGGCTATGTTACAACTCTGTCTGTTGTTTGTACCTAGCAGCAGTGCCTCATACCACCAGAGGTGCTGCTGTCCTGTTCCTGAACTCTTCTACGTGCCTGAAGGAGTTAATCTTCTTGCATTATGCCTGATTAGAACTGCACCTGTTGCACTGCTTTAAGTACCTGCCTCTAGCTGTGCTCTGTGCAGTTCATCCCGTTTGGTCCTGGCTGCTGCTAACCTGCTCCTGTGCTATTT
Organism: Mixophyes fleayi; assembly: GCF_038048845.1. Taxonomy (NCBI): domain Eukaryota; kingdom Metazoa; phylum Chordata; class Amphibia; order Anura; family Limnodynastidae; genus Mixophyes; species Mixophyes fleayi. The sequence continues at coordinate 47,571,210 of NC_134404.1, forward strand.
GGTATGTACCTGCTGGACTGAACTTCTGTGTATGACTCCTGCCTGTACCTTGGAACTTGCCTGCTTGCCTGAGACCCCAAATCGTTTGCCTGTACCTTGGACCATGCTGTTTTGCCTGTTGCCCTGACCTTTTGGACAGACTTCTGGACCTCGCTAATTTGCTTGATCTCTGCCTGGCTATTTGGATTTGTTTGTCTGATCACTGCCTTATCCCTGGACTCTGTCTGCTTTCCTGGACAGCCTTGTGCCTTCTGGACTGGGGTAAAACTTATAATACATGTTCCTGACATTTTTACTATACAGTCTCCTTAGGAACCTGTTGTCACGGGCACTAGGAGTCTTTGCCCAGGATATCACCAGATGATGATCTTATCAGAGTAGTGTGGGTTACACAGTGGTCCTCTGGTAGCAGGGTGACTAGCGGAACATATGACTCAGCAGATGGTGAGAGGATGCAAATAGAAAAGTCAATGACTAGCAGCAATCTGGTTAATGATTAGGTAGATATGAACACGAGGATCTTGATGGACGTGAAGAAGTGCAGGAAGGTAACAGGGAAGTCAGTGGTCTGCGTACAGCAAGTTGTACCACTGCTTATGGTGAAGAGACTTGTCCAGGTGCACGTAGGTAGCGGGGAAGTCAGTGGTCTGCATATAGCAAGTTGTACCGCTGCTTATGGTGAGAGGACTTGTCCAGATGTAGGTAGGTAGCGGGGAAGTCAGTGGTCTGCGTATAGCAAGTTGTACCACTGCTTATGGTGAGAGGACTTGTCCAGATGCAGGTAGGTAGCGGGGAAGTCAGTGGTCTGCGTATAGCAAGTTGTACCACTGCTTAATAGGTGAGGAGGTGTACAAGTGTTGATGAGTGGAAACATAGAATGTAGACACTGAGAGCACAAGGAACTTGATCCCAAACAATATGCACAAGTCTATGTTGGTGTGGCAGGCGCTGCTTGACAGAGACGAATTCACTACTGGAATCCAGGCTAATAGTAGAAGGTCAATTAGCATATGTATCTCACGACTGAACAAAGAGGTAAACTTCCCAGCAGATATGCGGAGTAATAACACAGTCTCAGGGAGATAGAGGATTCCGTGGGTAAGTGGAGAACAGTCCAAGTGGATATGCAGTAAACTAATACAGTCAATAGAAAGTAAGCATACCGCGGTTCAGTTGAGCAGGCTGTCCACGAGAGGATGCAGGAACAGCTGAGCGGCTGCACGCCAGCACGAGTAAAGAAACCACAGGTGAGTGGTAGCGGTAATCAGGGTCCGGGTCAGCACACAGGCAGAGAACTTGACACGGGTAGAACAACGATGAGCAATGCAGGAATCACTGGAGATAGCGAATACGAGTAGAACACTGGAGGTAATAGCGGACTGGAAGCCGCAGATGATAGAGCAGGAATCAGCAGGGAACTGAAGACATAGTAGAACACAGGAGACTTGAAGCGGTCTGGAAACCGGCAATGAGTTGAGCAGGAATCAGCAGGAAGCTGAAGACACGGAGAAGTACACAGGAACACCTTCAGAGACTCACAGGGAATGAGACTCCAAGATCAGGCAACGAGGTAATGAACACAGGTGCTTTAAATAGGGAGCGTAGCTTGCTCTGTCAGCTGCCTATCATTTAGATCAAATTGTTATAAGATATCACCTTACTATTCAAATGGAACTTTTATCTAAGATTACTGCTTTCTATCCGGACGTCTGAATTGGTGCGCACCGAAGACTGGATGTAACACGCTTTCAACAACCGTTTATACGGTAAGAAGGTATACCTTTCTATTTCTTTTCCGGATAAAAGATTATCTTCACCAACTTTGAAGGCAGAACGATCGGAGGTACGTGCTTCAATTACCTTATAGCCGCTTAGCCGGTAAGAAGTTGTCTATTACGTGCCGAATCCGATATTAGCCTCAAACATTGGATTGGATTTAAATATGATTATTTCTGGAGGCAAATCCATCGGAGGTATTTGATTCAACCATTTATTAGCCGCTCAGGCGGTAAGAAGTTGTTTTATATGTGTCTAGTCCGTGATTAGCCTCAGGCAATTGATTCAATACGGACATTATAAATATACTTGTGATATACAAAATAAGATATTTGATACATAACCTGAAGGATTTGGATTCGAAGATATCTAACTTTACTCTGGACTACATAAAAATATATATTTATATTTGATCTTCCATCACTGAACCACTGTCTATATTTCTTGTGGATTTTATATCTCAAAGACGTATGTATGACCGTTTAAATATCCAGGAGGGATATCCCTGTTATATATGTCAATTCATTTTGATATTATAACATTAGTACATCAGCTGGATAATATCATATTATATAGCAATTACCATCTTAGGCTTAAGGGGTATTTATGAGTATAAAATTATATTACAATATCTGTATCAACACCTGTGGTTTAACTGTGGCTTGAACATCTATTCAATTGATCTTTTTTTGCATTACATATTGTGCACTTATTTTATATGTTTTATTTATCCTCATTGATCTATCGAATAAATATTAGGAGATTCTGCGCAACTTTTTGTTTTTTATTTGTTATATCCTTATAGAGGTTTAACACTGCCTCTTTTTTAGTTGCTGCATTTGATACCTAAATGTTTTTTTATATATATATTCTCTCAATTTTTGTTTATTAGCGCCAGAGAAATAGGGTTTTTTTGAGCGTTGCCTGATCAACCAATTAACTAAAAGCAAAGGTCAGAAGAGTTCTTAGGAACTGCGCATGCGCAGACCATCAGGATGGTGGGCGGCCACGGTTCAGGATAGGTGCTGGCAGGAATACTGGAGAGCCACGCACCAGTGAAGAGGCACTCACGGTCCGGTGAGTGACACCTGTTCTTATCAGTGGATCTGAGTAATCTTTGTTTGTGTATTTACCTGAATAAATACACTTTGCTTTACACTTCTGTTGCTCTTCGTGAATACACTGGGATTCATAACACAGATGAGCTGCTCCTGTCAGCAGCAAGCGTGATCTCTCCTCACCCGTCCTCACAATGCGTGTGGTTTAAGCGGTCTAATCCACAGATTGACCTTTTCACCCAGTCCAACTCTCTACAAGCCCTTTATGAGCACAGAATTGCAGCAAATGAGAGCAGGAGGGAGGGCTATATATAAGAAATCGACATTTTTACATTTTGATCATTTTCAGATCCAGATTTTCCGCAAGAAACCGAGTCATGACTCGGTTCGAGATGGTAGCTCAAAATTAGGATCTGTTGGATTCCTCCAAATCTGAACCACTCGTCTCTAGTTGTTTGGTCACATTGGTGCAAGTTACCACTGGTCATGATAGGATTAGATACAGTGAGCCTGATTCATTTAGGAACGTAAATGCCGATATGTGCTTTATTTTGTGTAAAATTGCACTGTGTCTGCTCAGAATAGGACCATGTGCCAGTGAGCAAAAGTACATCCAATTCATCTTCGAACGCAAAGGACCCTTACTACTGCCTAAGATTTCAAGGGCAGAGCGGGGGTGGGAAGGGACATATGCATGTTGTCAATGTACAGTAAGGACGTTCCAAGGTCGAGTCTGATTCAAGCTTTGGACAACTCTCATATACATGATTTTCAGCCGTATCATTTACAACAGTCTGGAGTAAATGCTGATTGATAGTGATGACGGATGTGTATGCATTGCTGGAACAAGGTTTTGTAATCAGGAGCAACTGTAAAATTTCATTGTATGCACAGTAGACATTAATACCATCATGATAAATGTATGTCATGGAAAAAAGAAATGACAAAATAACTCACTTTTTTAAAAAAATGTTTTTAAAATAATGAGCATATAATTATAAGGTGTTCTTTTATTTCATATTATTTTTTTAGTCTTTTCATTCTGCTGGGACTTTATATTCCACATATGTATTGTACGTATCCTGCAGTGTGTTGTGTCTGTCTCAATGCAGCAAGTGCGGTATATGTAGAGCGTACCTACATCTGTACCCAAGGCGTTTCTTCAGATGTGCATGTAGCTGAATACAGATGTACATATGCCCGATTTACTTGCGGGTTTAATGAATTAGGCCTTCAATGTGCAGTGAGCACAGCGGTGGTTGTCATTTCACCGACTACCACCAACACGATAGTACTTACCCCGACATGGGTTATCCGAATGTCACTTTTCCTTCATACATAACAGGGCGGCAGCTGTGAATGACGTAAATTTTGAACCCGACAGTATTATTTATGCTCTTAAAGGGATATTTTAAGGAGGCAATGGGTTCACAATGTCTTTTAGTAAGGCTTTAAAATTATAGAGCCAGCGCCTCCTTAAACTATCCCTTTAAGACCATAAATAATATTGTCAGGTTTCAAACTTACGTCCTTCACGTCTGCCGCCCTGTTATGTCATCGCAATCCTTAGAAATCGCTGGAATAAACATTGGCGTTCAGAAGTATATAGGAAAAGTCACGTTCGGATAATCCATGTCGAGATAAGTATTATCGGGTTGCTCAGACTCGATATAATGTACCCCATCCGAACACAGACCGTACTGGAGAGTCAAGTGTTGTATTTCTACAAAGTTTTCATTCCTGTAAGGTTCAGTGCTAAGGTTGCGCTGAATAAAAAAATTGCGCTGAAAAACAAATTCTGAGCAAAATTGTCATTATAAAGATTTTAAACAATAGTTGTTATTAAAATGGCCCTTTCTTAACAAGAACTGCAAAGAAAACTGGAAACATTATACAATTGTATATTACTATTATAGACATTTTCATTTTTGTTTTAGTTTCAAACAGTAATAAACAAAATGATAAATTGATTTCTCAAAAATAAAATTATTGACCCAATAATGCAAATTGTTCAGTGATTAGATCATCCCTACATATTAGCACTGTTATTAAAGTACGTCAATGTAGAAACGTCTGTACCGGAGGAATAAATAGCTCTCATTATAGCTCCCACATTAGTTTATTTTCTTCAAGACAATTAATTTTCTTTTGTTTATTTTACAGCAACAATTAATTTATCATTGCTGTGTCTGTGCTTATTTTTCATCCTATCTCCTGCCCATGGTTTTCTTCTTTTTATGAGTTTGTGAGTTGTGTGTTCTCTCAGCCATCTGCTACTTTTTGACTCAAAATATAAAATTATTTGCATGTTAATTAATATTCTTTTCGCATATCTCAATAGCCACCGAAGATATTTCTTCCTTAATCCCTTTGCACACATCAAATTACTGTGATTTTCTTTTTATAACCAGCTTCAAGCTAAACAAAAAAAAAAAAAGACTTTGGGTCTGGTGAGGAAACTTTAATCCTGCAAAATTATTCCTATTTCTGCAGTGTACAATTGAAGCTTTCAACTTAATCTGGGCAGCAGGTTTAAGTCACACAAAAGCCCCTCAGACAGTTTTGTTGTCATTTAGGCTGTGGGGCATGTCTCAACATTTCACATGGGCAAGAAAAGAAACTTGAAGTGTTCCAACAGCTTCCTAATTAACAAATAACATTTGAATCACTTAAGAATTGGTTGCCAATGCCATAATGAGCGTTTAGGCTCCAAATGATAAATGATGTGTATTTGCCTTCTCTCCGCTCTCCTGCTTTATGTCGTCATCTTGATGGTTTTTATATACAAATGAAAATAATGGTGACTGCTGATTAAAGCTACGCATTATAGCACTGGTATCAGTAGCAGCTACACGCCTACAGTAGCTTTGCCAAAATCTCTATGGCTCCTATTATGCATATTTGCCAACGCTCTCGGAAGGTCCAGGAGACTCCCGAAATTCGGCTCCCGGGAGAGCATGCAAATATCCCACATATGGCAACATGCTCCTCAAAATCTCAAAATGACGTGATTCGCGGTGAATTGCGTCATTTTGGCCCCGCCCCTCGCAGAAAAAATCATGGGGGGAGGGGGCAGAGCCAAAATGACGCAAATTACGGCGCCCCACCCCTCCCGCCCTCCAACCACGCCCCCTGCCTGGGATCTCCCGGAATTAGCTTGCTAAAGGTTGGCAAGTATGCTCTTATGTTCAGTGTTTCTCTGAAACAGGGCAGGCTGGGAGGAATGTTCAGTGTTCCTCTAAAACAGGGCAGGCTGGGAGGAATGTTCAGTGTTCCTCTAAAACAGGGCAGGCTGGGAGGAATATTCAGTATCCCTCTAAAACTGGGCAGGCTAGGAGGAATGTTCAGTGTTCCTCTAAAACAGGGCAGGCTGGGAGGAATATTCAGTATCCCTCTAAAACTGGGCAGGCTGGGAGGAATGTTCAGTGTTCCTCTAAAACAGGGCAGGCTGGGAGGAATATTCAGTATCCCTCTAAAACTGGGCAGGCTGGGAGGAATGTTCAGTGTTCCTCTAAAACAGGGCAGGCTGGGAGGGATATTCAGTATCCCTCTAAAACTGGGCAGGCTGGGAGGAATGTTCAGTGTCCCTCTAAAACTGGGCAGGCTGGGAGGAATGTTCAGTGTTCCTCTAAAACAGGGCAGGCTGGGAGGAATATTCAGTATCCCTCTAAAACTGGGCAGGCTGGGAGGAATGTTCAGTGTTCCTCTAAAACAGGGCAGGCTGGGAGGAATATTCAGTATCCCTCTAAAACTGGGCAGGCTGGGAGGAATGTTCAGTGTCCCTCTAAAACTGGGCAGGCTGGGAGGAATGTTCACTGTCCCTCTAAAACTGGGCAGGCTGGGAGGAATGTTCAGTGTTCCTCTAAAACAGGGCAGGCTGGGAGGAATATTCAGTATCCCTCTAAAACTGGGCAGGCTGGGAGGAATGTTCAGTGTCCCTCTAAAACAGGGCAGGCTGGGAGGAATGTTCAGTGTTCCTCTAAAACAGGGCAGGCTAGGAGGAATGTTCAGTGTTCCTCTAAGACAGGACAGGCTGGGAGGAATGTTCAGTGTTCCTCTAAGACAGGACAGGCTGGCAGGAGTGTTCAGTGTCCCTCTAAAACAGGACAGGCTGGGAGAAATGTTTAGTGTCCCTTTAAAAGACAGGCTGGGAGGAATGTTCAGTGTCCCTCTAAAACAGGGCAGGCTGGGAGGAATGTTCAGTGTTCCTCTAAAACAGGGCAGTCTGGGAATAATGTTCAGTGTCCCTCTAAAACAGGGCAGGCTGGGAGGAATGTTCAGTGTCCCTCTAAAACAGGGCAGGCTGGGAGGAATATTCAGTATCCCTCTAAAACAGGGCAGGCTGGAAGGAATGTTCAGTGTCCCTCTAGAACAGGGCAGGCTGGAAGGAATGTTCAGTGTCCCTCTAGAACAGGGCAGGCTGGAAGGAATGTTCAGTGTTCCAGGCACTAGAACCCCCCTCGGTTTGCCTATGGAGGGCATTTCTTTTAGAGTACAGAATAGGCACAACAATGCACCTGGGTTTCTGGAGCAATACAATAACAAGATTTCATTTTGGAGAGTAAGACTATTGAAAAGATATAAAGGGTTGAAGGTGAATGTTCAGGCGAGTTCCTGGCAGAAGTGTGCACAGATATTTACACTTCATTTAATCACCAATGAGGATTGACGCTCCCTTTATACTTATAAGTGGGAAGTGTTTTCTATCTTACATTTGCACTTTAGAGGAGAAGAACATTTTGTCGGTGCACTTTGAGCAAGGTAAAAAAAATAAATGTAAAAAACAGAAAAGTTATAAATGTAATAAATATAATCTGCTATCCAATGGCCCCTCACTCTCATGAATTACTTACTCCGTAAGAGAATAAACAGTAGTATTGTAGGACAAAATCTAATATGTAATGAAAACAGTGGATGTAAAGTGGGAGCAGGTTGGACTTTTGATGTGACAAGTAGAATTTGCACAGGTTTTTGACCTCCCTGTTAACCTAAGTACACTTTCAGTTTGCACCGTCCTCTACAAATCAGACATTAGCCTTACACCTTATATACCGTGCTGTGTAGATCCTGTAGGCACACAGGAGCTGAACCAACATGATCCAATATGCAGCTCATACTTGCCAGCTCTCCCAGAATGTCCGGGAGACTCCCGAAATTCGGGTCGGTCTCACGGACTCCCGGGAGAGCAGGCAAGTCTCCTGCATCCCGCAACTGCCTAGCCTAAATGATGCATTTCGTGGTGAATCGCGTCTTTTTTGCCCAGCCCCCCGCGACAAAACAGCAGGGGGCCGGGGCCAAAATGAAGTGTTTGGCTGCGCCCCGCCCCCTCTAGTCATGCCCCTCTCCCGGACTACACTTGCCGAAAGTAGGCAAGTATCATCATCATCACTATTTATTTATATAGCGCCACTAATTCCGTAGCGCTGTACAGAGAACTCACATCAGTCCCTGTCCCACTGGCACAGTCTAAATTCCCTAACACACACACACAGACTAGGGTCAATTTGTTAGCAGCCAATTAACCTACCAGTATGTTTCTGGAGTGTGGACCCGGAGGAAACCCACGCAAACACTGGGAGAACATACAAACTCCTCACAGATAAGGCCATGGTTGGGAATTGAACTCATGACCACAGTGCTGTAAGGCAGAAGTGCTAACCACTTAGCCACCGTAAATTACGTCCAGACTGTTGAAATACAATCCTAATTCCCATTACCCAACTAAAGTTTTTCCAAAGTATATGAATATGAATGCCTTTCTTTCCAGTCATCGTACTCATTTGCTCTGATAATTACCCATCCCGGCTTCCTGCTGGGCCTAATCATGCAGAGTAATGGAACAGTGGGCACGTTAGATTATGCAAAAGAAGATACAATAGGGGTTTAGCTATGGTAAGTTACATTTATTATAATATAATTGAAAATGCAATTAAACTGCAAGGGGAATATTATACACCTCTGGGTAGCACAGTTTAAAAATCCTAAATAACAGAGAGTTATACATTTATTTCAGTCATGACAAATATTCATGTTGAGATTAGTCAAGCGGATTTTTGCAATATCATTTTGTTCACAATTGTACTATGTTCTACATTGTCGATGGGCGAATTAAATTAAACAACATTTGCTTCATGCTTAAATCTGAGAGAACATAATTATAGACACTGAATTGTTTAGGGACGGGAAGTACTCGGTTCTGTTTTAATACATTACTGAATTCAGCATAGCAAAACAGCACCAGTTATTGGATAAAGCTTTTATAACACAGCCTTAGTCAAGGATTTAAGACACCAGTAAATATTTATTTTATATGTATTGCTGTTATTTATTTATTCAAATAAATGGAGACAGGGGCCACGCAGGATTGTCAGGGTTTCCCCCCCCTGACCCCCAAAACCCCCCCCAAAAAACACGAGAGAGAGCTGCGCATGCGCAGCAGCTCCGTTTCGGCAGCGCTTTCCTATACAGCAGCCGCGGCGCTGTCAAAGAAGCGCCCGCGGCGGAGCTGTATACAATACAGCACCGCCGCGGACGCTTCTTTGCAGCGCCGCGGCTGTTGTATAAGACAGTGCCGCTATGGTGGGCATTAAGTTAGCGTAGGGGGGGGGGTTTCTGGAGACTCAGAACCCCCCCCTCCCCCTGCGTGCGCCCCTGGGGGAATGGTTGGTCATTAATACGGAGGAAAACATGTGGAGATGCAGTACATAGTATATAGTATATTTTATACAAATTAAACTATTTTTTTCATTGTGTTTATGCTAAAATGCTGCTCATTTATATCATATCTTACTGATTAAAATAATTGGGCATTGAGACTGTCTTTTTTTTATGAGTGACATTTGTATAGCTTAACTAAATAATTACATTATCAAATGCACTTAGAATACGCTGTAGGCATTCTATTGAAAGTAATGATCAGCACCCAAACACGGCCAGCTTCTACACTATGGAAAAAGCAAGCAAAATTAGAAAGCGATGCAGACACCCTCTAAATGTGAATGTATCCCTAAATGCCCAGTCTCCCCTTGATTTTGTTTTATAAGAAAAGCGTATCCCAAAATGAAAACTATTTTTGCTTACGCGAACAGAATCAGGTGCATTACTGTGGTTAGCGCACATTCCTCAAGCAAAAATAAGAACTCTCATTAGCGCAGAAACTCCCATGTTCGCCGGCAAAAGGACCTTTTACCCTTTGATAAATAGATCTTTTTGTTTTAAACACAGAAACCTTGGCCAGAAATGTAAAATATTTTAGTGCTCAGAATGGCAAGAATTTAAATCAACCAAATAACAGATTTTGTTTTAAAGACATTGGGCTAGATTTACTAAACTGCGGGTTTGAAAAAGGGGAGATGTTGCCTATAGCAACCAATCAGATTCTAGCTGTCATTTTGTAGAATGCACTAAATAAATGATAGCTAGAATCTGATTGGTTGCCATAGGCAACATCTCCACTTTTTCAAACCCGTAGTTTAGTACATCTAGCCCATTGGGTGAGTGACATTTTCATTGTGTAAAGTACTTTACAGCCAACGGTGGCAGCTCTGGATGGTTTGTTCTAATTGTCTTTGAAGGAGCTGAAGGATATGGAGCCGTTTCCGGCTGTTAATGCCGCTTGTAAATTCTGTTACTGTAGTCGGACAGATACCAAGCAGCCAACATCAATACAAGAGTTACAGACCGCAACTCCGGGGTCCCTAGAAGCCGTCTCCGATGTCCCGACTGATGCGGTGATGTGCTGCTTTATCCACCAAAATCTCTCTAGATGTTCCGTTGAGCTCTTGTCCCAGGGCCTGGGTTCTACTACAAAAGTTACCTGTTGTGTGTTTGCTTTTGTTTCTCTAGTTACAATCTATTATTAAGTTTAAATTTCCAGTTTTTAAAGCCAGCTAAATTATTCTGGAAATTGCCATGATTTGGGCATATAATATAATTATGATTTAACTCAATACACAACCGTTTTTTACTTGTTCATAAAATAACGATATATATACTATTACTGTATATAAGGTTCGCCCTGGTGGCACACACAGGACTTAAACGGGCAGCAGAAGGTGTACTGTTCCCTCTGGATATTTTTTGTCATAGTAACTGACCATTAATCAGCAATAAAATGATGGTGAGCTGCAAAGATCAGTAATTAATCACCTTGATAAAAAAAAAAAAAAAAATAACACTTTTCACTAATAACCATTATGATGATAAATAGTTACCAATCAGTTATGTGTTAGTCTTACTAAACCCCCAAATATTGTAATTTTTATATATAATTTAGCTTTCTTTACATAATAATCATATATGTTGTGTGAAAAATTGTTAAACCAAACCCCAATTAATTATAGTTGTATTCTCAGTGGAGTAGTGGAGAGGGGAGGGCCCATAATATATTTCCATTTGTTTCCATGTAGCATGGGCACCCTGGCGGTCCGGTTTTGGGTCAAGTCTATCATATATCCTAAGTTCACTAATGTACCTGTGGAATTGTTGCACATTTTATGCAACTTGATGACATATCTGCATCTGTTAACATGGATATTATTGTCTACCTTTTAATCTAAATTGGAAATGTTTTGGCTTAGTTTGTAAACTTCAGAGAAATGGGACAGAAGAATGGGGCGTAATTTGTACAAGCTGTCCTGGTCTGGGTGATCTTTTGGCAGACTGGGGCATTGTCATTGAAGTATAGCAAAGGTATAATCCCGCCGAAACAGCTCTTTAACATTCAACAGAGAATATGAGTATGAGCGCGTGGAAGTTTATTTTTGGGCTTTTTTTTTTAAAAAAAAATATTTTTATTGATAATTTTTGCTACAGAGAAATAGATCATGTGGAGGAAAAGGGAGGGGATACATAAAAGAAAAAGGGGGAGGGATAGGGAGCATAAAACAGATTTGTTAGAGCGAGTAACAATCTTATTGGATAAGTTATTGATACATATTTCATTAATGATCAATTCATCAATCAGTAGTTGTCACGGATCTCAAACAGAAGTACAGCTAGGAGTCATGGATAGGTGAAAACACTCTGTGTTTATTTGCAGACAGGTGTTAACAACAGGTAATAAGGAGCAGTGATAAATACCAGGTTCCAGCTGATGCAGAAAGTAGCATGAATGTCCAGAAACAATCAGGTAAGGACAACAGGAAATTACATCAGGATTGGACAACAGGAAAGGACAACACAGGATGGGACAACAATAACCAGCAATGACTGCTGGGAGGAACAGGTATATATAAGGGGAATGAGACACACCCAGGTGCATGAGATAATTAGTGAACATACAGGTTAACTCCTTAAGCACAAGAATAATGCACAATAGCAGCACCTCTGGTGAAAAGAGGTACTGCTGGAACACAAAATAGAAATACAAATAATAGAATGACAAAAAGGCAGGAGCTGCCATGCAAAGCAGCTTGTAATGCATACGCTGTAGGCAGATCATGACAGTACCCCCTCCCTTAAGGGCGGATTCCAGACGCCCAATTACCAAAAATGTCTGAATTCATCGGAATCATAGTCCAGAATTGGGGGCCCGGCAGAAAAGTCCTCGTCCATGGGTGGACGGGCAAAGGAGACTATGCCAGCTGCCAGTTCAAGCTCTGTAGACCTTGCTCTCTTCTTTCGTTTTTTCTTTTTGCGAGAATTCCCTGGAACAGCAGTTTGAACCAATTGGGTGGAGCACAATGAAATCTCTAGGCCAGGTGAGATGGGTGGACCTGCTGACAATACAGAGGCCCCGTAACAAGGCATAGCGGGAGGTGTTGGTGAAAACTTGTTGATCACTGCCTCGAAAGTCAGAAAGAATGGGGTGATCAGACTCAACAAAAGGGTTTGCCCATTCCATAGCCTCTCCTCTAAAATGTGTTAACAAAAACAAAACTTGCCTCTTTGGGTCAATGACAAGGCTAGGTACCGAGGGGAAATAAGAAGCACAAAACCTCAGTAGAGCACTAAATTGAGAAAGGTGCCCCTCAAAGGTAGGTGGCAGCTCAGACTTGGCACCCTCGGCAACGGATGGTTCGGACTTGGCAGCAGGCTTGACAGCTGGCCCGGACTGGACGGCTGGCTTGGCAGCAGGCCCGGACTGGGCGGAAGGCTTGGCAGCTGGCCCGGACTGGGCGGAAGGCTTGGCAGCTGGCCCGGACTGGGCGGAAGGCTTGGCAGCTGGCCCGGACTGGGCGGAAGGCTTGGGAGCTGGCCCGGACTGGGCGGCAGGCTTGGGAGCTGGCCCGGACTGGGCGGCAGGCTTGGGAGCTGGCCCGGACTGGGCGGCAGGCTTGGGAGCTGGCCCGGACTGGGCGGCAGGCTTGGGAGCTGGCCCGGACTGGGCGGCAGGCTTGGGAGCTGGCCCGGACTGGGCGGCAGGCTTGGGAGCTGGCCCGGACTGGGCGGCAAGCTTGGGAGCTGGCCCGGACTGGGCGGCAGGCTTGCCAGCACTTTGAGAAGCCTGAGGGCAGACAGCACTTTGAGAAGCCTGAGGGCAGACAGCACTTTGAGAAGCCTGAGGGCAGACAGCACTTTGAGAAGCCTGAGGGCAGACAGCACTTTGAGAAGCCTGAGGGCAGACAGCACTTTGAGAAGCCTGAGGGCAGACAGCACCAAGTGGTAACTCGGGCTGAACCGCATGGACTGGCAACTCGGGCTGGACCGCATGGACTGGCAACTCGGGCTGGACCGCATGGACTGGCAACTCGGGCTGGACCGCATGGACTGGCAACTCGGGCTGGACCGCATGGACTGGCAACTCGGGCTGGACCGCATGGACTGGCAACTCGGGCTGGACCGCATGGACTGGCAACTCGGGCTGGACCGCATGGACTGGCAACTCGGGCTGGACCGCATGGACTGGCAACTCTTCTGGAGCAGACTGGAGGGACAGGACCCCCTCTGGAGAAGTCTTTAAGGGCAGCGCCCCCTCTGGAGCAGACGGTAAGGGCAGCGCCCCCTCTGGAGCAGACGGTAAGGGCAGCGCCCCCTCTGGAGCAGACTGGAAGGGCAGCGCCCCCTCTGGAGCAGACTGGAAGGGCAGCGCCCCCTCTGGAGCAGACTGGAAGGGCAGCGCCCCCTCTGGAGCAGACTGGAAGGGCAGCGCCCCCTCTGGAGCAGACTGGAAGGGCAGCGCCCCCTCTGGAGCAGACTGGAAGGGCAGCGCCCCCTCTGGAGCAGACTGGAAGGGCAGCGCCCCCTCTGGAGCAGACTGGAAGGGCAGCGCCCCCTCTGGAGCAGACTGGAAGGGCAGCGTCCCCTCTGGAGAAGACTGGAAGGGCAGCGTCCCCTCTGGAGCAGACTGGAAGGGCAGCACCCCCTCTGGAGCAAACTGAAGCTCAGGAACAGAGACAGCGGCTGAAGACTCGGAACCGGACACAGCGGCAGGAGACTCGGAACCGGACACAGCGGCAGGAGACTCGGAACCGGACACAGCGGCAGGAGACTCGGAACCGGACACAGCGGCAGGAGACTCGGAACCGGACACAGCGGCAGGAGACTCGGAACCGGACACAGCGGCAGGAGACTCGGAACCGGACACAGCGGCAGGAGACTCGGAACCGGACACAGCGGCAGGAGACTCGGAACCGGACACAGCGGCAGGAGACTCGGAACCGGACACAGCGGCAGGAGACTCGGAACCGGACACAGCGGCAGGAGACTCGGAACCGGACACAGTGGCAGCAGGCTCCAAGCTGGAGGCAGATGATGTGACCTCAGAGCTGGAGGCAGATGATGTGACCTCAGAGCTGGAGGCAGATGATGTGACCTCAGAGCTGGAGGCAGATGACGTGACCTCGGCACGGGAGACAGAGGCTGGCACCTCGGCACGGGAGACAGAGGCTGGCACCTCGGCACGGGAGACAGAGGCTGGCACCTCGGCACGGGAGACAGAGGCTGGCACCTCGGCACGGGAGACAGAGGCTGGCACCTCGGCACGGGAGACAGAGGCTGGCACCTCGGCACGGGAGACAGAGGCTGGCACCTCGGCACGGGAGACAGAGGGAGTAGGTGCCTCAGGACAGGCGGCTGGAGCTGGCAGATTGGGTCTCTTCGCAGAGAACAGGAATGCTGGAGCATAAACAGATTTGGAGTGCCGAGAGGAAACAACAGGAGATTGTTCAATAAGCTGACGTGGTCTACGGACAGGACAGTCCTGCAAGAAATGTGCATTGCTGGCACAGTAGAGACACAGTTTGTTGGTTATTCTGCGCTGTCGCTCCACTTCGGTCAGATGGGGGCGTGGCCCACTTGCGAACCGGGCATTAGTTAAACTGCAGTTGTTAGTTAAATGCAAATTTGGCATGGTATTATAGCAAGGTGTTGGCGGCACGGATTCAGCAGCAGACAGAGTTGGCTGGGTCAAATCAACAGTATTAGATTTCAGTGAAACAGTCTCTGATAGTCTCCTAAGTGGGTCCAAAAGCAAAGTGGAAAATTTAGCCAGCTGGGAGCGTAGCAATATAATGTCCATTTGTAAGGTTTGTAGCAGTGGTAATTCCATGATTGGTAAAACAGACATGTTGCAAAAGACAAATGAAAACTTGATTGCAGCAAAAAAAGTCCCAGAATAAAACAAAACTTTCACCTGACTCCAAAGCTGTTTTTTGGGCTGGTTATACTGTCACGGATCTCAAACAGAAGTACAGCTAGGAGTCATGGATAGGTGAAAACACTCTGTGTTTATTTGCAGAGAGGTGTTAACAACAGGTAATAAGGAGCAGTGATAAATACCAGGTTCCAGCTGATGCAGAAAGTAGCATGAATGTCCAGAAACAATCAGGTAAGGACAACAGGAAATTACATCAGGATTGGACAACAGGAAAGGACAACACAGGATGGGACAACAATAACCAGCAATGACTGCTGGGAGGAACAGGTATATATAAGGGGAATGAGACACACCCAGGTGCATGAGATAATTAGTGAACATACAGGTTAACTCCTTAAGCACAAGAATAATGCACAATAGCAGCACCTCTGGTGAAAAGAGGTACTGCTGGAACACAAAATAGAAATACAAATAATAGAATGACAAAAAGGCAGGAGCTGCCATGCAAAGCAGCATGTAATGCATACGCTGTAGGCAGATCATGACAGTAGTTAATATAATCAATATTTCAATAGAGTGGAAATTGGGGGAAATGACAGTATAAGGTTAAAAAAAAAAGAGTGAGACGGGGGGAGGGGTTAATGGAATGTTAGTAAGGGGGAGAAGGGGATAGAATGCCGGACAGAGGGTTGCATGATAATGTAAGTATTAGAATCAAGTGATTGGTGAGAGGTAATTTGCATAATAAGATATCCAATCGTACCAAACGTCAGACAACTGCTGGGAATGATTGTGTGTAATAATAGTGATGTGTTCTAGTTGATAAGTTTGCCAGATTTTTGGGAAAAGTGCTGGAATTGTAGGGGGAAGGGATGTCCAATTTTTTTCCAGTTTGAGAGAATAAAAGATCTCACTGCTATTAAAATATGTCCGATTAGTTTTTGTTTATGTTTCGGGACACTTAGGGTCCCGGGCGAGGGAGAACGTGGTAGGAGATGTTGGTTGGGAGGTATATTTTTGTACTGTACGAAATCAAATGACGGACTTTTCTCCAATATTCCTCAATCGCAGAACAGTCACACCAAAGTATGAAACAAAGTGCCATCAGGTTCACAGTCCTACCAACATGGGGTTGAAACATTGGGATAAATGGCTCAGAGTTTGGATGAAAACAAGTACCAATGAAAAAAGAGCTTATATGAGTTCTGGTTAAGTCATGTACATATAGAATTTTTAGATATTACTTTGCAAATTCGGGACCAATTTTCAGGGATGAGAGTTTCACCCATTTCAGCTCATGAGGTTCCTTAGACGGTTGGCAATGTTTGATAGATCAGGCCGCTGGAGGGGGATCTACTGAGGCAGAAGGCTTCCATCGTCGAAGTGACATGCGGGGTTTGACTTTTGATTTTAGTTATGTAGAAATGGCAAATCTGTAAGTATTAATTAAAAGTAGATTGGGGTAGCCCAAAGCGATCCCGTAGCTCAGCGCACTCGGGAAGAAGATTCCTGATACTATGTCGTGAAACAATTTGAGGGCAGCACGTTGGCTAACATCTGCCTTACAGCACTGTGGTCATGAGTTCAATTCCCGACCATGGCCTTATCTGTGTGGAGTTTGTATGTTCTCCCCGTGTCTGTGTCGGTTTTCCTTCGGGTGCTCCGGTTTCCTCCCACACTCCAAAAACATACTGGTAGGTTAATTGGCTGCTAACAAATTGACTCTAATCTGTGTCTGTGTGTGTGTGTATGTTAGGGAATTTAGACTGTAAGCTCCAATGGGGCAGAGACTGATGTGAGTGAGTTTTCTGTACAGTATAATGAATGAATCAAGCACACTCACTTGTGACAGATCCACCAACGCACATGGGGGAGGGCTCAACTTTTACCCTCCAGCTTAAGAACCAGTCCCACCCATTCATTACGTGCTAATAGAGCAGCACTTTGTACAGCTAACATTGTCCAACATGATGATGCTGCTATCTGCACCCAGACCTAGTACAACAGTGTATAAAACACGTTGAAAAAAAAGCAATAATTGAATGTCTTCAGGTGAAAAAACTCTTAGGATAAAAAAGTTTGGAAGGTTTGTTAATTAAAAAATATGAAAAGCTTGCGCTGTGATAATATTATCAGTCCAAATTTCAATATCTGAAATTCTGGTGTCCACAGAGCAGACAGTCACTTTAGTAGCCACAAATGTAGGTTGTATTACAATTTACAAATGTCATATTACAATTGGCTGAGACGGCATATCTTGGTCTTTTTGGCTCCCCTGGATACAATGGAGATTTTGGAGAAATTCTTGCAAGTCTTTGTTCACCAACTCTGATTAGAAACATCTGTTCTTTGAATTAAGTCCTTCATTCCTGTTCATATCTGTTAGGAACTCCCAAGTCAGTACAGTGAAACTCAGGAACTACTCTGAAGGCCAGGTGTTCGCTGGAGCCCCTAGTGGTGGGGACAGACTGGGCTGCGGGCCGATCGAGGGTCGAGTAACGTATACTGACTTAAAGGAGTTCCCAGAAGTGGAGTGATTGGTGGACAATAGTATAAGAAGAATCCTAGGTCAAAAGGTCACAGGCACAGATGCAAGATCCAAGGGCAAGTTAAGGGTCAGACACACAGGCAGAGAAGCAAAATCTGAATTCCAGGCAAAAGGTCAAGGTCAGAAGAGAAGGGTCACAGGTCCAATAACAAGCAGGGGTCAAAACACGGGTAGTCAAATCCAAGGTAGCAGGAACCAAAATGGATAGCACAAGCAGGCAGCAGGACTGAGGACAGAACGCTATAACTGGCAGTGAGGCTGCAGACCTCACTGCCTTAAATACCAGTAGTGGCCAATCAGAGCCTAGCTCTGACATCACATGGGCAGGCTCAATCCTGCCATATTAATCAGCCCACAGGCTTGTGGGCACTTCTGCCCTGGCAACGGTCGGGTAAAAGCAGGAAGTGACGTCCCGGTTGCCATAGCGACGACCGGGACGCCTGCAGGAAATAGGTGAGAGTCGCGGCGGTGCCCGCGGCCGCCGCGACTGCTAACAATATCCCTCTCATCAGCTCACACGCAAGGATCCAATTGACATAATAAAACCACATCAAATATAAATGATATACTAAAATAAGATAAAACAATGTAAATATTTTCATGCTAAAATAAATTGACTTCATCCAAAAAATATCTTTGACAACGTAATATGCTGTCTCACATTTAAGGAGATAGTGTAGCAATATATAGTACACTGTTGTTTGAATATTAATATACACATGGATGAAAAATATGAAAACACATTTGTAAAACATACTTGTATGCTGGATATTCTCAATATACTATGGCTGGGTCCATTTTGATAGTCATTTAATATAATTGGATCTGTTGCTTTATGTAAGGCCTTCAGACAGTCTTTGTAACAAGCCAAATCATTTGCAAATAGGCTGACCGGCAGATTTGGCACCCCATCCCGCAAAACATCTCTAATACCGGCTACAGCTGAGCATTTGGCTATTTGCTCAAACTCCAAACATAGGGATTATAGGAGTTGGGTGAAATATTTTTTCCCTTATATATTTTTGATAAATATTGCATTGTTTGGAACTCTTTTGGACTTTAGCTGAATAAATTTCTGATTAAATAAACTTTCACTTTAGGGAAATTATGACATTCTAGCACTTGATTTGTTGCTGTTTAAAGATAAGTAATTTTTGATGTTATATTACTCTCATCCACATTTTTTTTACACGTATGTTATATTGCTCCCTGGTAGGACTGATCAAGTGGACGACTATTAGTTCTGTGTAAGGAAGAAACCTGACAGAGAGCACAGAGTGCATCCCTTGAGCAGACCGCTATTTTGCAAGGTGTCGCTCTGACAACTGTCCTTACTGCATGAGTGATCGGCCCTACAGGCTGCGT